>NC_140594.1:1033316623-1033698443 GCF_964204655.1 Triturus cristatus
GTGTCTGCTGCTCGTCTCCCTCCTGCCGCCGCCATTCCAAAGCGGTCGCCGTTAGGAGGGGGACTTCATCCCCCAGCATCCTGTGCGGCGGAAGAGGAAGCCGCCTCTAACAATCTCGCGCCTGGAGGCGCATAAAAGATCTGCTAGCGACCGCCTCGCGGGGACAGCGCGCGGACCGCGCCCGGGCGAAGCCCGGGCCAAGGGCGGGCCCGTTTAAGCCCGTTAAAGACCGGGTAAGACTGGACTGGGCCACCCCATTGACATTTACATCTTGATGTGGTATTGCAGCTATTCAACCTAGACACATACAGCCCGAAATCCCTCTGGCAAATTGCCAACTGCTCAACCTAAACTGTGTGAAGGTCCTACATATTAGTACATGTCTGACAGGATGACGAGGGGTTCTAGGAGCAAAAACGCTCAGGGGGTACCGCGTACATCTGGCCCGATTGACCAATATATAACTAGGGCAAATGAAGCCATTAATCAAGGTATGTCACTCTTGGAGCGAAGAGTTTCGCAAGATCTAGCACTAGCAAGACGCTCCTCGTTAGGCCCTATGGCTTTAGCTAAGACACCTATAAGCTCAAACACCATCAGGCCTCTCATTGAAGTCCAGGTCGAAACACACGGTGTACCTAATAAGGTTGATCTGTCGGCTTCCTTAGCCCTCTCAGATATGCACTCAAGCAAAGATCTTGAGAGGACGCCTAACCTGTTTTCAAGTCCAAGGCAGGAGGGGCTCAGTCCAAATCACCCAAGGGGGGAAAGGGAGGGTGCCATCCCCAAACGGAAGAAGCCTAGGGATTCGAAAAAGTGTAACTCTAAAGTCCCGAATAAAACTCTGATTACCCAGGCGTCAAGGAAAAACAAAAGCAATCCTGCCCAGAGTGCCCTATATAAAACAGCCATAGATACAGCAGTCCCTCCTACGATTCCACCGGCCCCTAGTGATCCAAGCAGTTTGGGCATGGGTTGCAAAGTTTGTGAGGCTAATAACCAACTTTTAAGTATACTAGGTGAACTCTTTAGAGAATATGTGCAACCTATTGTACTTTCTCTTCCTAATATCGAAAAGCACCTACTCTCCATGAACTTATCTCTGAATGCACTCAAGAGCGATGGATCGGCCAACCATCAGGAGTTGCGGGCTACTCCCTCGACCTTGAGGATGGAGCGGGTAGTGGCGAGCGCTCCCCCGGTTGATTTAAATTCGCCATCAAAATCTTTGCCAGCTGCATCTAGGAAAGCTGGTGAACCCTCCAAACCCCCTACCTCTGGTGTAATTTTAGAAAACACGCTACCTAAATGCCTGGGGTTAGTACACCAAAATACCTTAGCAAAAACACCGGGGCCAGTTCACCAAAATAATTTACCTAAACCCACGGGGACAGTAGATCAAAATGACAATTTCAGGGGTGAGTTTGGTCATCCTATACACTTACCTCCAGAAAGCGACCCATATGTTGTGATCATGACTGGTGTTCCTGAGTTAAGGCCACATAAAGAAGAACCAACGTGGTCCTTAAAAAATAAGGTACAGCATTGGCTCAATGTTAATAGACCACTCCCTCACTCTTGTAGTAGCAGGATCCTTATGGTGCGTAGGGTTCCTTGGATAGGTAGTGAGAAGAAAAAGATTCAGGGAGATTGTATTATTGTCAATTTTGATAATTCTCGAACGGCTGACTATATCTGCCGTCGTAATACATGGCCCAAAATTGACGGAATAAAGGTGAGGAGACTCTCTTCCTTTTATCCACCTATAAATTGTTGTGACGACACTCCCGATAGGGGTACGTCTGAAGTAAGACCTTGGAACAATAGAAGGGAGAGGGAGGCCTGGCCAGGCTTTGAGGGTAGAGATACAGCTTTTTCTGAAGGTTGGAGTGGCATACCACTTGCTAACAGATTCAGCTGCTTAGAAGAAGTAGACTGACCATTATTGGGTTCTGGATCTGTCCCTGAGGACAATGAATGCACTAGCCCCAACCCAGTCCAACTCGTAGACTGCTTTCTACCCAAAAACGGCTTATCTCCTATCCAGCCTATACCCTCCCTTAACCCTACTCCTCAAGAAGCTCCGCAGACTCCCTCTCACTGCCTACGTTCTACCCTTGTATTAGGGTCTGGGAAGGCACTACTTGTGCCCTGCAACGAGCCTGTGAGCCATGATGTTTTTCTGCCGCGACCTGAATGCCCCAGTATTCTAAAAAAAAACACTCGCATTAAACAGGGCGATACTATAAAGATCCTAAGCTGGAATGTAGCTGGCATCCACAGGAAACTTCAACTGCCTGAGTGGAATGCCCTAGTAGAGGCACATGCGATTTGCCTATTCCAAGAGACTTGGAGCCTGGAACCCGTGTATCGGGTAGGTTATATTACCCACTTTGTTCCTGCAGTACCCCCAAGAAATGGGTCAGGTCGTCCCTCGGGAGGCCTACTCATCTGGGTAAGCATTGCCTTAAATCTTCAGATTGAGTCAAAGCTAATCAATTCTCCAGATATCTTAAACATTTCTTTGAGAGGGTCCCAAAGAGGACCCATCCTTGACCTATATAATGTATATGCCAGAGGTACTAAATATGGCTCTTCATCCCCGACAGTATCTATCCTTGAAATGGCGCTGAATGAAAATTTAGCTGGATCCCAAGTTTTGGTTGCGGGTGATTTCAACTGCACCTATGAGCCCCTTATACAGGACGACATCTATGACCCAAGTGAGGATGATGATAGATGGGGCATCCCGATTCTAACCATCCCTCCGATTAAAAAACGGTCCAAAACTGCTATTCAGCTCAATGCCCTAACGCTGGAATTCGGGCTAAGAGCAGCTAATGGCCGCACGCGTTCTGATCCTTTGGGTGCGGCCACGTTTAACAGAGTCAACCATACCTCTAGGATCGATTACATCATGCTAGATTTCCTTCTCTGGAGTTTTGTTCAGGACATGGTAGTCCTGCCCACAGTTGAAAGCGATCATAACTCGCTTTCATTGTCCCTCAGGAATCCATGGCCTCACGAAAAGACCATAAAATCCCTTAACCCAGCCCACAAAATTTCTGTATCCTCGTGTGGGAAACGCCTAAAATGGAACATGGTTGCGAAGGATGAAGCTAAATTAAATACAATCAATACTGTACTCACAGACGCACAGTTGGAATTGGAACTGGATAGCTCAGACAAGGGTGAGCTAAATCCCTGTCGGGTTACCCCTATTTTTGAGGAGACCATCAAGTCTATTGGGAATGTATTCCTAAAAATGAATCAAGTGGGCAAAAATGCGGCAATTGGGCTTCCTAAGGGAAAGCATGATTGGTACACACCTGCTTGTAGGCACGCCAAATCGCTTTTGATTAAGGCCGTCAAAAGCAAAACACAAGGAGCTATTCAGGGAGCTAGGCTAAATTACAAGAAAACCCTGGCTAGTGCTAAAAAGGAGTGGGAAATCGAACATTGGCGCTCTCTAAAAGAGGCAAGTTTGGGGAAAGATTCAAGGCGTTTTTGGGACATAATTAGAGCCAAAAATAGACCTGACACTGACTTCATTACATGCAATATCACCAGCCAAGTTTGGGTCAACCACTTCTCTAAATTATATGCCAGTCAATCAGGTGCTACCTCTAATGTCCTCTCCATGGACATTTCTAATGAAAAACATATAAGGGAGGTGGCACCAGCAACTCCGGATTTGCCAACAAGGGGTGATGATCTAGCAACTGGAATGCTATGTACAGCTTTGCCATTAAACAACAGGGTGGCAGACTCCATTTTCTCGATTAAAGAAGTGGAGTATGCAATTACTACCATCAGGCCCCAAAAAGCAGCTGGCCCAGACGGCTTACCCGGGGATCTGCTGCGAGCAGACATCCCGAAATGGGGTAAATTTATTAACTGCCTGCTTAATGCTATTAGCGGGGGAGCGCCAATCCCGGCATCCTGGAAAGGGGCAGAGGTCGTCCCCATTTTTAAAAAGGGGGCCAGGGACGACCCATCAAATTACAGACCCATAAGCCTGCTAGATATAACGCAAAAGGTGGTCGGGAAGGTGTTGTTGGTCAGATTATTACAATGGATCGACGAAAACGGCATCCTCTCCGACTACCAGGCAGGCTTCAGAGCAGGCACCGGCACAATCGAGCAAGCGTTCAGATTGTTGCTTGTGTATTGGAAGGTGGTGGTCTTGGGCAAAGGCAGTCTTTACCTCGCCTTTATCGACCTGAAGACTGCCTTTGACCTAGTACCTAGGGAGGCTCTTTGGAAAGTCCTTGCTGCCATGGGGGTGCCCAACTACTTACTCCTGCTATTGGTAAGGCTGCATGTAAACACTTTTGCCCAGGTTAGGTGGGGGAGAAATGGTGAGAAAACTAACAGAATTCCGGTAGAGAGAGGGGTACGCCAGGGATGTGTTCTAGCTCCCACCCTTTTCTCTTTATATATTAACGGTGTAGTTGAGCATCTATTGAAAGACCCCTCAGATGAACCATCCCTGGCGGGGGAACGTATCCCCACCCTCCTCTTCGCGGATGATACACTCTTGCTCTCCAAAACCCCAATGGGCCTCCAAAAACTCTTAAATAATTTCCAGCTCTTCTGTACAGAGCGGGGCCTGGTAATCAATAGAGACAAAACAAAGTATCTTGTGTTGAATCCCCCTAAAAAATCTATACGCCCCCCGAAATTGAATGACGAACCTCTGGGGAGGGTGGATGTGTGATTACCTAGGGATTCGTTTATCCCATAATATGCAGTGGGGCCCCCATCTATGCAAGATGCTGTTATCCCACAAAAGAGTTACAGGGGCTCTTGTGAAGGAGCAGCGCTCCTGTGCTATAAGACCTATAGCCCCCGTTATTGATATTTATGCAGCAAGAGGAGTTAGCTCTGCCCTTTATGGAGCCGAGCTTTGGGGCTCTTGTGATATTGGTGACTTGTCAAGAGCAGAGAGGAAGTTCTTTAGGGCCATTATGTCACTTCCCCAAGGTACCCCCACGATTCCATTAATGCTCGATCTTGGTTGTCGCCCCATCAGTGATTTGGCGAAATTTCGCCCTCTATTGTTATGGGCCCGTTTGTGGCGGGTCCCGGAATTAGCCAAATATGCCAAAGGTCTCTCAGAAATCATGTCACTTCCAGGTTGGCATAGAATAAAATGGTTGCGTGACATGAAAGCCCTTTTGTATAATCTGGGGCTTAATGCAGCATGGGAAAATAGATCTTCCCCTCCGAAAGCCACGCTTAAGCTCCTATATTGGAACTGGATTGCGACCCAACGGATCACGAACACGTCATTGGGGAGACTTACAGAGGACTTCCTGAATTTTAAGGATCATCCAATCCGGGAACTATATCTCGATATCATCGAGAGCCCTTTTGACAGAGCTTTGTATTTTAAGTTTAGGACCGGGACTCTCCTACTCTATAGTTTTACATCACGATGGAATTCCTTTCCTCAGACCTCTGATCTTTGCCCCTTTTGCACATCCAGACGTGAGTCTGTGGCTCACTTTTTATTTGAATGCCATGAGTACGCCCTCCCAAGGAAAAGATGGCTTAAGCAACTGTGCCGCTCCTTGGGAACTAGACACCATATTGTGGCACTCCGTATTTTAATGTCAGACGCTCGCCCATTGTACGTTTGTGCCCTTGCAAAATTCTTATCTTGGGCATGGCGTATTAGAAGTAAAAGGCTCAAGGAAATTGTTTAATTCACTCTTAACAATTATTTATGACCTGTTTTGCTCTTTATTGTAAAAATAGGTTTTTTCTTTTTAAATGAAATTAACTTATTCCATTTTTAACTGTTATGCTTTTATGATATGTTTTTATCGAAATAAAGCCTTTGACTGACTGACTGACATATGTCGATTGTATAACATTTCTTCTTTACTGTCAAGGAAGATCAATGTTCATGATTGATGCAGCAACACACTGCATTTGACAGATGATCAAAACAAACGTCTCAATTTCTGAGTTTCCCAATGCATTTCGGGCTGATAAAGCAAAGCCCTTCGTCAGGGGAATCTGTGAAACATAAACGACAACAGTCTACATGTTTGTCATAACAACATATCTATACATGAATATTTACATTCAGGCCCATATGTGGACAGGACTCACGACATGCCAACAGTACGTGATGATGAAGGAAACGGAACATGAAACAAAAATAGAGAAAGGAAAAACAATAAAGTTTCAGTGAATCAAAAATCAACTGTGAAACAAAATGATTCCAAACACCACGAGTGCTGGTGAAAAAACAACACGAGTTCTGGTGGAGAAACAACCCTCTCCCCACACCGTGCTTGATAAACTGCAAGAGGTCTGAAACATAATATCGTACCGAGAAACGGTCATAAACACGATTTCGGATGAATACCAAACAGACGTCTAACAAGGTTGGGGAACCTGAACGATAAATAAAATAAAATGAAGTGAGCGGAAACGCAATATTTACATAAGATGACCATCACCATATATTGTGTTTGCATCTTACCACGTAGATTGATGCTAAGTACGACGGTGGTCCAAAAACATAAGGTGTGCTGCAAAATACGAAAACCGCGCCATCAAGTAAGTAAGTTTGTTTAACGCCATAGGCACTGATTGGTCAGAAATACACTACAAGAAAGCCGTCTGCCGCTTACCCATCGCCATGAAACGAGCGATTCTCCACCCACAGTGTCGACTCTCACAGAAGGGAGGAGCGAGTGTGGCGTTGTGTGAAGCATGCGCGTCTAAGTAAGAATCACCAGAGTGGAAAGAGGACTACGTGAACAAACTAAGGCAGCCATATTGAAAGATGCATCGTGCAAAGATGTGTATAGAAAGTGAAGAAATGGCAAATAAAACATGCTGCAATTGATAGAGTGATAAAAACCATCAATTTGAGTACAAAACAATATCATTGCGAGACATTATGACAATATATGACATCATTCATAATTGGCAGAGCAAAAGAAAATTACAAAATGGAATTTGTGAACTAATTAACAATAACTAAGAGATGATGAATACATAGTTAACACTAGAGTACCAGGCAGAGAGATGCTAAGTAAGCATGATGATGACAATATGCTTAAAATACTATAAGAAACATGATAATTCGAATTTGTCATTCAGCCCCAACGGGGAAAGTGTTTGCAAAAACCATATCCAGTGAGACTCCCGTTGTGCTAACATTTTGGACATATTTCTTCCCGGGATTGCCTCAATGATTTCAAGAACCTCAAATTTAAGCTGGGCTATAGTATGTTTAGCATTTGCCCAATGTTGTGCAAGTGGAGAACTGATAGTCTTAGTTCGAATCCGACTCTTATGTTCGGTAATCCTAGTGCGAAGCGCACGTTCAGTTTTACCAACATAGCTTAAATCGCAAGGACATTTGATGATGTAAACTACATGATGACTATTACAGTTCGCGTTGAAACGCAGATCAATTTTCTTCCCAGTCCGAGGATGGGGTAAACTTCTGCCTACCATTACATTATTGCAGTGGGAACAATTCATGCATTTGGACATACCTTTGTGTACCAAATTGGGTTTGTTGTTAGTCTTATTCAAAATTTCTTTTAGGTTCCGAGATCTCTTGTACGCGAACAGTGGAACATCAACAAATAGGCCTTGAAGGTCAGGCTCGCATTTAAGTAAATCCCATCTCTGCAATATGCTTTTTTTCAGCAAATGAGAATCAGTGGAGTAAGTAGAGACAAAGACCTCTCTCTTTTTGTCAGTAAGCGGTATTTTCTTTTTTAGTAAGTCTTCACGATTAAAGGATATGGCCCTTATAGCTGCCTGATCAACAATGTGTGAGGGATATCCTCTGTCAAGGAACTTATTTTTGGAGGCTTCAATCGCCTGCATGCCAACCTCTGAATCGGACGTGATACGTTTGATCCTGAGAAACTGTGAGTAAGGAAGGTGGCGCTTTAGAGGCCATGGATGAAAACTTTGGAACAACAAAGCATTGTTGCGGTCCGTAGATTTAGTGAAAACAGTGGTCCGGATAGAAGAACCAGATAGAGTTAGTTGTACATCTAGAAATGCTATGCTGGACGGTTCAATCAAATGTGTGAATTGGATACGAGGATTAATCTGGTTGAGAGACAGGATCTGAGTTTCGAGGCTACTGCGTGACCCGTTCCAAATGATAAGTATATCGTCGATGTATCGGCGGTATACAATAAGATTTGAGGTCCATGCAATGTCAGTTAGGATGTGTTCTGTTTCAAATTTGAACATAAAGATGTTCGCGTAGCTGGGGGCCCCAGAAAAACCCATCGATGTACCATTGGATTGTAGAAAAAAGTGGCCCTTCCACTGAAAATAGCTGTGAAACAGACAAAAATTCAAAATTTCAACAAGAAAAACTTTATTCGCTCTGACATCATCTTGACGCAGTAAGGCCCATTCAATGGCATCTATGCCGTCCATATGAGGGATGGATGTGTACAAAGAGACAACATCTATTGTACATAACCAAAGTTGTTCACTCTCAGGAATATGAATGTCTTGGAGTATAGTCAATAAATGAGTTGTGTCTTGAACATATGACGGACAACTCTGGACTATAGGTTGAAGGAAGGTATCGAGATAATGACCAAGAGGGTCATGGATGGAATCACATCCCGAGACAATGGGCCTCAAGGGGGGATCGTTCAAATTTTTATGAATTTTTGGGAGCATATACAAACTCGGTCTTCGTGGAAATCGAGTAAATAAATACTCTCTGGTTTTAGTGGTAATCCATTGCATTTCTATAGCATGAGACAAAATAGAATCCAAAGTCCTCAAAAATTCATCCGTGGGATCTGACTCTAATGGCAAGTACGTGGACCGGTCTTGTAGCATCTGATCAACCTTAAACTCATATTTACTACGATCCATGACCACTAATGCACCACCTTTGTCAGCTTTAGTGAAATGTAAAGAGTTCTGAGATTGCAAAGACTTCAGGGCAAAACTCTCACTTTTAGATAAATTGGAAATACCCAAGGAACCAGATGGAAACTTCGATATATCTTGTTTGACCAGAGTCTCAAATAGGTCAATGGCCTTATGTGTGATGGGAGATAAGAAAGTGCTGCGTGGCTTAAACTCAAGATATTCAACATCCATGTTAGAATGAGACTCGGTGACAATAGTTGAGAAAAAAAATCTCAAGCGTAACTTTCTGGTGAACTTATATAAAGCAACCAAAGAGTCTAAGTTTCTAGACTGGAAGGTGGGTACAAATGAGCAACCTTTATTCAGTACTGCAACCTGCTTATCGGTCAAGGACTTGGAGGAAATATTAACAACTAATGTTTCTTTGTGCGGCGACCTGTCCCTGTTTTTGCTGAATCGGTGGCCTCTACGTGTTTGACTGGTTCTGCGGGTGGCTGCGTAGGTGGTTGATTTGAGGCCAGGCTGGTGGCCAAAAAAGAAACCTTAGAGGTGCTAGGTGCTGGAGAGTGAAGATCACCCGGTGGTGGTGGAACACTCGCAGATACAGGTGGTCGAGATAATTGGGTGTCACTGGTTGAAGCTATGCTTTCTTCAGAAGAGGTGGTAGTTGGTTTCTGCCAGTTACGTCGCTGGGTGTAAACTTCCGCCCAAGAATAAACTTCATCCAGCTTATAATCGATTGCGTCTCTGGGTGTAAACTTCATTGATACATTTTTGGATTCAAAAATTCGCAATGTGTTTCAAGTGATACATTTGATTTAATATTTCATAAATTTGAAAGATTTACACTGGATAGTGTTTCTTCGTAGTGCACTAGGTATTCCCAGACACACCTCTGGGCTTTTGTTGTACTGTTGTATTCAGTGGTCCGCAGAGCCACTTAACCTGGTGCACACACAACGGTAACGGTTAGTTTGAGAATTTAAAGTTCTTGTGTATTGTTTTAGCTTGATTCTTGTTGAGTGCATCACAGCTGTTTTTTCTCCCAGTTATGCAATTTTTTCTGCCTACAGCTACAGTTGCATCACACATTTAAGTGTTTTATCGTCTTGCAGCCATGTCGTTTGACGACATAGCACACCTGACCGAAAATAGAGCACAAACAAAAGCATATTCTGCTGCTGAAGCAGCGGACATTTATGGTCTCATTAAAGAGGTCAGGACTTTCGATTTGAATTCTGGTCCTATTCAACAACAAATCCGACAGTTAGAGTACCTTATGCGCAGAGAGATCAACCAGCGTCTGCATGCCACCACACTAATCCAATACCACAAAGCAAGTCGTATACCCAGGGGACTACGTTTGGCAATTAAGCCTATGTTATTTAAGATGAATAAAAAGTCTATGGAGAGGTGGTACACAATTTTGAATAAATGTTCTCTTGACTTGATCTTACTCATAGTCGAAGAACTTTCACAAGTACTTAGTGGTTTAGAAACTGAGATAAAAGAACTGCAAGCCAATCTTGTGTCACGTATGGAAAATGAAGCATGGTCTAGCACTCTCACGGACATTAATCTGAAATTAGATGCATATGCTAAAGAAATACATGAGCGAAAAGTGAGGAAATTCCGTCGTGACACAATCGATTATAAGCTGGATGAAGTTTATTCTTGGGCGGAAGTTTACACCCAGAGACGTAACTGGCAGAAACCAACTACCACCTCTTCTGAAGAAAGCATAGCTTCAACCAGTGACACCCAATTATCTCGACCACCTGTATCTGCGAGTGTTCCACCACCACCGGGTGATCTTCACTCTCCAGCACCTAGCACCTCTAAGGTTTCTTTTTTGGCCACCAGCCTGGCCTCAAATCAACCACCTACGCAGCCACCCGCAGAACCAGTCAAACACGTAGAGGCCACCGATTCAGCAAAAACAGGGACAGGTCGCCGCACAAAGAAACATTAGTTGTTAATATTTCCTCCAAGTCCTTGACCGATAAGCAGGTTGCAGTACTGAATAAAGGTTGCTCATTTGTACCCACCTTCCAGTCTAGAAACTTAGACTCTTTGGTTGCTTTATATAAGTTCACCAGAAAGTTACGCTTGAGATTTTTTTTCTCAACTATTGTCACCGAGTCTCATTCTAACATGGATGTTGAATATCTTGAGTTTAAGCCACGCAGCACTTTCTTATCTCCCATCACACATAAGGCCATTGACCTATTTGAGACTCTGGTCAAACAAGATATATCGAAGTTTCCATCTGGTTCCTTGGGTATTTCCAATTTATCTAAAAGTGAGAGTTTTGCCCTGAAGTCTTTGCAATCTCAGAACTCTTTACATTTCACTAAAGCTGACAAAGGTGGTGCATTAGTGGTCATGGATCGTAGTAAATATGAGTTTAAGGTTGATCAGATGCTACAAGACCGGTCCACGTACTTGCCATTAGAGTCAGATCCCACGGATGAATTTTTGAGGACTTTGGATTCTATTTTGTCTCATGCTATAGAAATGCAATGGATTACCACTAAAACCAGAGAGTATTTATTTACTCGATTTCCACGAAGACCGAGTTTGTATATGCTCCCAAAAATTCATAAAAATTTGAACGATCCCCCCTTGAGGCCCATTGTCTCGGGATGTGATTCCATCCATGACCCTCTTGGTCATTATCTCGATACCTTCCTTCAACCTATAGTCCAGAGTTGTCCGTCATATGTTCAAGACACAACTCATTTATTGACTATACTCCAAGACATTCATATTCCTGAGAGTGAACAACTTTGGTTATGTACAATAGATGTTGTCTCTTTGTACACATCCATCCCTCATATGGACGGCATAGATGCCATTGAATGGGCCTTACTGCGTCAAGATGATGTCAGAGTGAATAAAGTTTTTCTTGTTGAAATTTTGAATTTTTGTCTGTTTCACAGCTATTTTCAGTGGAAGGGCCACTTTTTTCTACAATCCAATGGTACATCGATGGGTTTTTCTGGGGCCCCCAGCTACGCGAACATCTTTATGTTCAAATTTGACACAGAACACATCCTAACTGACATTGCATGGACCTCAAATCTTATTGTATACCGCCGATACATCGACGATATACTTATCATTTGGAACGGGTCACGCAGTAGCCTCGAAACTCAGATCCTGTCTCTCAACCAGATTAATCCTCGTATCCAATTCACACATTTGATTGAACCGTCCAGCATAGCATTTCTAGATGTACAACTAACTCTATCTGGTTCTTCTATCCGGACCACTGTTTTCACTAAATCTACGGACCGCAACAATGCTTTGTTGTTCCAAAGTTTTCATCCATGGCCTCTAAAACGCCACCTTCCTTACTCACAGTTTCTCAGGATCAAACGTATCACGTCCGATCCAGAGGTTGGCATGCAGGCGATTGAAGCCTCCAAAAATAAGTTCCTTGACAGAGGATATCCCTCACACATTGTTGATCAGGCAGCTATAAGGGCCATATCCTTTAATCGTGAAGACTTACTAAAAAAGAAAATACCGCTTACTGACAAAAAGAGAGAGGTCTTTGTCTCTACTTACTCCACTGATTCTCATTTGCTGAAAAAAAGCATATTGCAGAGATGGGATTTACTTAAATGCGAGCCTGACCTTCAAGGCCTATTTGTTGATGTTCCACTGTTCGCGTACAAGAGATCTCGGAACCTAAAAGAAATTTTGAATAAGACTAACAACAAATCCAATTTGGTACACAAAGGTATGTCCAAATGCATGAATTGTTCCCACTGCAATAATGTAATGGTAGGCAGAAGTTTACCCCATCCTCGGACTGGGAAGAAAATTGATCTGCGTTTCAACGCGAACTGTAATAGTCATCATGTAGTTTACATCATCAAATGTCCTTGCGATTTAAGCTATGTTGGTAAAACTGAACGTGCGCTTCGCACTAGGATTACCGAACATAAGAGTCGGATTCGAACTAAGACTATCAGTTCTCCACTTGCACAACATTGGGCAAATGCTAAACATACTATAGCCCAGCTTAAATTTGGGGTTCTTGAAATCATTGAGGCAATCCCGGGAAGAAATATGTCCAAAATGTTAGCACAACGGGAGTCTCACTGGATATGGTTTTTGCAAACACTTTCCCCGTTGGGGCTGAATGACAAATTCGAATTATCATGTTTCTTATAGTATTTTAAGCATATTGTCATCATCATGCTTACTTAGCATCTCTCTGCCTGGTACTCTAGTGTTAACTATGTATTCATCATCTCTTAGTTATTGTTAATTAGTTCACAAATTCCATTTTGTAATTTTCTTTTGCTCTGCCAATTATGAATGATGTCATATATTGTCATAATGTCTCGCAATGATATTGTTTTGTACTCAAATTGATGGTTTTTATCACTCTATCAATTGCAGCATGTTTTATTTGCCATTTCTTCACTTTCTATACACATCTTTGCACGATGCATCTTTCAATATGGCTGCCTTAGTTTGTTCACGTAGTCCTCTTTCCACTCTGGTGATTCTTACTTAGACGCGCATGCTTCACACAACGCCACACTCGCTCCTCCCTTCTGTGAGAGTCGACACTGTGGGTGAAGAATCGCTCGTTTCATGGCGATGGGTAAGCGGCAGACGGCTTTCTTGTAGTGTATTTCTGACCAATCAGTGCCTATGGCGTTAAACAAACTTACTTACTTGATGGCGCGGTTTTCGTATTTTGCAGCACACCTTATGTTTTTGGACCACCGTCGTACTTAGCATCAATCTACGTGGTAAGATGCAAACACAATATATGGTGATGGTCATCTTATGTAAATATTGCGTTTCCGCTCACTTCATTTTATTTTATTTATCGTTCAGGTTCCCCAACCTTGTTAGACGTCTGTTTGGTATTCATCCGAAATCGTGTTTATGACCGTTTCTCGGTACGATATCATGTTTCAGACCTCTTGCAGTTTATCAAGCACGGTGTGGGGAGAGGGTTGTTTCTCCACCAGAACTCGTGTTGTTTTTTCACCAGCACTCGTGGTGTTTGGAATCATTTTGTTTCACAGTTGATTTTTGATTCACTGAAACTTTATTGTTTTTCCTTTCGATATTTTCGTTTCATGTTCCGTTTCCTTCATCATCACGTACTGTTGGCATGTCGTGAGTCCTGTCCACATATGGGCCTGAATGTAAATATTCATGTATAGATATGTTGTTATGACAAACATGTAGAGTGTTGTCGTTTATGTTTCACAGATTCCCCTGACGAAGGGCTTTGCTTTATCAGCCCGAAATGCATTGGGAAACTCAGAAATTGAGACGTTTGTTTTGATCATCTGTCAAATGCAGTGTGTTGCTGCATCAATCATGAACATTGATCTTCCTTGACAGTAAAGAAGAAATGTTATACAATCGACATATGATTTCGTTTGGACTCTGTTTGATTCATTGATACATTTTTGGAGTCAAAAATTCGCAATGTGTTTCAAGTGATACATTTGATTTAATATTTCATAAATTTGAAAGATTTACACTGGATAGTGTTTCTTCGTAGTGCACTAGGTATTCCCAGACACACCTCTGGGCTTTTGTTGTACTTTCTAAAAGTGGCATTTTCAAACACAGAATGTTAAAACCAACTTCACTAAAAGATGTATTTTATCATTCTGAGTTCAGGCATACTAAACTCGAATTTCTACCATGTTCCCTGAGTCAGTTAGGATTATAAAATGTAATAACCAAAATGCCCATTCTGGCCTATGGAGAACAGGTAGCCTTGCAATAGTGAACAACGAAAATGGCTTTGATTCACTATTAGGACATGCCACACACACCAGGGCATGTCCTACCTTTTACCTACAATGCACCCTGCCCTTGGCCTACCATATGGGTGACTAATATGTATAAAAGGGAAGGTTTTAGGGACTGGTAAGTGGGTGCACTTGCCCAGTCAGCATGGCAGTACCAGACTGCACACAGGCTCTGCAATGGCATTCCTGAGACACACTTTACAAGCTGCTCCAGTGGGTGGCGCAATCAGTGCTGCAAGCCCACCAGCAGCATTGGTTACAAGCTCTGGGCACACGCAGTGCACTGTACTAGGGTCTGACAAGTAAACCAATCAAGCCAATCATGGAGTCACTAATCCATATATCAATTTACTAAAGGAAGCACTTGCATTGTGGCACAGTGCCCAAAGCATCTATCACCAGCAAAAACACACGAGGCAACAGCAAAAAAATGGAAGGCAGACCCACGCCAATGGTGCCAGTTCTAACACATGGTTGTCAGTGAGTTCAGGGAAGTGAGGACATTAACACCATTCCTGTTGGATGGGGGCTACCTGGTTAGAGTAACTGTGACAATTCCTGACAGACGTATGCCAGACAAAATGGCACCCCCTTGAACAGGCCATGCTGAGCCAAGCATGCAGTGCAAGATGTAGAGTTATGGAACTGTTCAGTCTTATAGTAAACAGACCTAAGGTCTAACATGCAAAATACTGAAGGTCTGTCCAGCGTAGTCACCCCCTCTTGAATATTTGGCAACTGGTGACTGTACACCATAATATTGCCATTGTGGGTCCTTACATCA
Source organism: Triturus cristatus (assembly GCF_964204655.1). NCBI lineage: Eukaryota > Metazoa > Chordata > Amphibia > Caudata > Salamandridae > Triturus > Triturus cristatus. Next base: position 1,033,332,098 of record NC_140594.1, read on the forward strand.
ACACATAATCTCAAACTAGTTACTGTTTTCCTGTCCAGTGCAATAGGAGTAATCCATTCAGAAGACTTGGCTTCCTCAATAATCTCATCTTTTAACAACACCTCAAGCATTACTCACCAATAATTTCAGATATTTATTGGTGCCTCTGTAATTTCTGTTTTTTATGAAAATGGCCTTTGGTTTCAGTTTAACCTTGTGCACTGTAAGAAAGTGGCTCTGTATATACTGTTCCCAAATAGGTACAGTGTGCACAGAGTCCACCGAGGTTTGGCAGAGGCTAAAGTTAGATATAACCTTACTCTCTAAAGTGGTAGTTTGGTCGAGCAGTAAGGCAGTATCAGAGGACAGTGTAAAGCATTTGTTGTACACAGTCAGTCAGCAAATGGTCTCACACACTCAAGAACTGAACTCTAGGCCAATGGTTTTGTATAAAAATATATAGTTGTTTTATTTTAGAACCAACAATAGGAATCAAAATATACTTTCTCAGAATGAGATGCTTTAGATAAATACTTTCAAAATGCAATAGACTTTTGAATGCAATAGATACAGTTGTTGCAATAGGCAACACAATTTCAAACACAATTATACATTGAGCGCAATGGGAATTTCTAGTTAAATGCAATTGATTACTTTTTGGATTACTTTTCTTACCACAGGACTGGATCCTAGATTCAGTCCTGGGACATCTCCTGTAAACAGGTGAGTAGAAACGTTTTGGTTACAGTTATGATTTTTAAGGAATATTATTGTATTTTAAAAGTTGACACTTAGAAACCTTTTCACATAGAATCACCAATGTTATCCTATCGGAGGAAATTCACTTAGCAGGTAAGTAGGGTTATTGTTACTTTTTCTTACTCAGTGTTGGATCCCGGATCCAGCACTGGTGCATCTCCTGTAAACAGTTGAAAGAATGCATTTTTGTCATAGAGGTGATTTTTAACGACTATTTGTAAGTTTGCAAAATCGACCCTTAGAAGAATTTCTGGCAAAAAACAGGCAATGTTATCCTATGGAGGAAAATCAAGTTAGCGGTAAGTACGGTTGTAATTACTTTGCAGGGTCAGTGCTGGGCACCAAGATCCAGCACTGGGATCTCTCCTGATAGCAGATGAGTAAATTTGTTTTCGTTATTCGACTGATTTTAGATGAATATTTTAAAGTTTCAAAACTCGACTGAAGAATTTCCAAGTGAAACCAGTTAATGTAACCCATCGAAGAAAAGGGAGTTATCGGCTTTTGGGTAAGTACTCGACTGGCAGAGGTAAGGTTCTGGGCATAGACTCAGGGGTCTCCCAGGGTCAGGTAGGTACAGTTGTTACACCCTCAGCTGCACAAGGGCAGAGAGAGTTAGGCCCAATGTTATCCTTTCGGAGGCAGGGGGCCTTTGGTTGGTGGCTGCTGGCTAGCAGGCCACACGGCTGTGGGAGCTGGGCTCCTGGTCACTTACTCAGGGCAAGTGGGGAAGTAGATTAGGGTAGAGGTTGCACTGCCAGGGGCACTCGGGCGGCTGGGTGCAGGGTGCTTTTGAGCTGTCGGGCGCTCAATGGATTTCAATGGAGAAGCTCAGTGACGAACAAAGGCTGCAAGCTCGGGGACGAAGTTCTTCAGGTGCGACCACCACTTCGAGAGGTAAGTTGGGTAGTTGGAGGATAGGTAGGCACCCAAGAGTTGGGCACAGGGGGCCGCAGGGCACCGGGTGCAGGGGTGCCTTTTGGCATCGGGAAATATTACCCTCTGCTGGTCGTGGTTGGAGGGGTCCCTGGTTCTGAGGCTGCAGGCATCATCAGGAGCGTCGAGGTGGGTCCTTGGATGCTGGATTCGGGGTCACAGTCGCTGGGGGGATGTCCTTTTGGTCTTTGTTCACTCCAGCACAGGCCAGACTTGGCGGGTGCAGAGTGTGCAGGAGTTGCGGTTCCTGGCTGATGCCAGGGGCTTGTTACTTGCTTTGAGCAGTACCACTACTCGTGGGAGTCCCAGTTAGTTAGAGTCACAAGGCAGTCAGGTCCTCCGGGGTTTTTGAGGTTGCTGACCATTGGAGACGCCGGGGTTTAGCAGGAGCAGGTTTGAGGGTCGACAGGCCGGTATGGCTGGAGCCAAATCAGTTGGTGTCTTCCTCTTATTAGCAGCTACACGGCAGGTCTTCTTGTTTCTTGATCTTCTTGCTTGTTTTAGAATCTGGATCTGAGGAAGGAAGGTTCAAGGTGCCCCTAAATACTACATTTAGGGGCGTTACAGGTAGGTAAAGGGCAGGGACCAATGGGTCCCTTACTTGGGGTGGGTACACCCCCTATCCTGCCACTCTCCTGTGGGAGGGGACAGTAGCCTAATCCTGATTGGGCAGGGCTACCCATCTTCAAGATGGCGAGAGCCCGGAGATGTGCTTCACCTCGCCTCCCCCACCTGAGGGGTGGGGTTGGCAGAGGCTGGCACTCCCCCTTTTTCTTCCTTGGGGTTTCCCGCCAGTCTTCCCGCCAGAGTGGGGGTCAGAACCGGTGGAGGCCAGTTGCTGAGTACAGCAAGTGGCCTGGAGAAGCTCACAAAGGTGGCATGCCTTTGAAGCTTCCCCTGCCCATCCTGGGGGAGGAGACCCAGCACCTCGCCCAGGATGTGCATTGTTGCAGGCCCAGGAGAGCGGATGGCTCTCTACCCAGGGGTCCAGCAACATGTCTGCTGTTTGGTAGCCTAGGCAGCCCCTCAGACACGACGTGGATTGTAGGTTAGTTTCAGGGGGCAACTCTAAGTTGCCCTCTGTCGTGCATTGTACATTAAATCCCACACTGGCATCAGTGCGGGTTTAATGTGCTGAGAAGTTTGATACCAAACTTCTCAGTCTTCAGTGTTGCCATCATGGTGCTGCGGAGTTCGTGTTGACGACCTCCCAGCACCATATACTCTTAATGGCAGCACTGCACTTACAGTGCCCAGGAATGGACCTGGGTACTGTAGGGGCACCGGGCTCACACACCTGTACCCACACCACTGGCATAGGGCACCCAGCTAGAGGGGTGATTGAGGTATGCCAGGGCAGTGTTTGTTGTGGGCATGGCACACAGGGATGTGTGCCATGTCGACTCTCTGTTTAGTTCTGCACCAAGACACTCAGCCTGCAAAGGCAGTGTGTGTGTGTGTCAGGGTACAGGGCCGCTAAGGGTGGCACAATAAGTGCTGCAGCCCTTATGGGCCTTCTCTGGTCACAAGGCCCTGGGCACCTAGTGTACCATTTACCAGGGGCTGACATGTGGCCAGAGATGCCAATGGGGTTTAGGCTTCAACACAGTTTTAGGGAAGGAACATAGGCCCTGGGTACCTGATTGGCAGGAGCCCATGGCATACTCAGTCAAAGTACATCAGCAATTCAGCAAAAAGTGGGGGCATACCATGCAAGAAAGATGGCACTTTCTCACATGCACAAAACGTGTTAGTTTTCCTAAACTATCGGAGAGCACGCAAGTAAATGGTTTCACTACTCTGTGGTCATTCTGTAATTCCTTCACTACTAACATCTGTTCATTTAAATATAGAACAAGAATAATGCCTAATTTTCATTGATTGGTCCATCCCACATTATGTGCACTGTTTTCTCTAGAAAATGTTTAGTTCTCATTTTTGGTACTTTTTTTCTTTACTCTCCTAAATCTAACACGCCTCACATTTGACCACAAGACAAAAACAAGTTCATTTTCAGAAGGGACACTCCCCTCCATTAAAGGTGTTGTTGTCATTTACACATGTAAGAAAGCGGCTCTGGACCAAAGTAAGGTACAGTGTGCACAGAGTGCACAGTCCCCAGAGGTTTGGCAGAGGCTAAAGTTAGATATAACCTTACTCTCTAAAGTGGTAGCTTGGTCGAGCAGTAAGGCAGTATCAGAGGGCAGTGTAAAGCATTTGTTGTACACACACAGTCAGCAAATGGTCTCACACACTCAAGAACTGAACTCTAGGCCAATTGTTTTATTTCAAAAGATATGGTTGTTTTATTTTAGAACCAACAAGGTATCAAAATATACATTCTCAGAATGAATTACTTTAGTTAAATACTTTTCAAATAGGCAATAGACTTTTTGATTACAATAGCTACATTTGTTGCAATAGGCAGCACGATTTCAAACACAATGCAACATTGAGCTCAATGGGAATTTCAAGTTAAATGCTATTAATTACTTTGTAGATTACTTTTCTAACCACACGACTGGATCCTAGATTCAGTCCTGGGACATGCACTGTAAACAGTTAAGTAAAAGCGTTTTGGTTACAGTAGTGATTTTTAAGGAATATTATTGTATTTTAAAAGTTGACACTTGAAACTTTTCTAGGTAAAATTACCAATGTTATCCTATTGAAGGAAATTCAGTTTGCAGGTAAAGTATGTTTGGGCTCCTAGGTTCAGCACTGGGACATCTATCTAAAACAGGCAAGTAATTACGTTTTTATCGTTGGCACGATTTTTAAAGAATATTTGTAGTTTCAAAAATCGACAAACATTTTCAGCAAAAAGCAGGCAATGATATCCTATGGAAGGAAATTCAAGTTTACTGGTAAGTACGGTTAAAATTACTATTCAGGGTCAGTACTGGGATAAAAGATGCAGCACTGAGGTCTCTCCTGATAACAGGTGAGTAAGTCGGAATTCGTTGTTCGGCTGATTTTAGATGAATATTTTAAAGTTCCAAAACTCCACACTTGGAAGAATTTCCAAGTGAAACCAGTCAATGTTAGCCTATGTAAGAAAAGTGAGTTATTGGCTTTTAGGTAAGTACTCGACTGGCAGAGTTAAGGTTCTGGGCATAGACTCAGAGGTCTCCCAGGGTCAGGTAGGTACAGTTGGTACACCCTCAGCGGCACAGGGGCAGCCGGGTGCAGAGGTAGTTAGGCTCAATGTTATTCAATGAGAGGCAGGGGGCCTTCGGTTGGTGGCTGCTGGCAAGCAGGCCACGCGGCTGTGGGAGCTGGGCTCCTGGTCACTTGCTCAGGGCAAATGGGTAAGTAGTTTAAGATAAAGGTTGCACTGCCAGGGGCACTTGGGCAGCTAGGTGCAGGGTGCTTTTGAGCCGTTGGGCGCTCAATGTTATTCAATGGAGCTCTTGGAAAGTGAACAAAGGCTGCAGGCATGCTGCACTGGCTTCATGCAGTTATGTATTGATTACTCTGACTGTTTATAAGCAAAACGTAATAAATAAAGTTTTTAAAAAACAAAAAACAAAGGCTGCAGGCTCGGGGACGGAGGATCTTCTGGAGCGACCAACACTTCGAGGGGTAAGTTGTGATCTTGGAGGATAGGTAGGCACTGAGGAGTTGGGCACAGGGGGCCGTGGGGCGCCGGGTGCAGGGGTGTCTTTAGAGGTCGAGAAATCTTACCCCCTGCTGGTCGCTGTTGGAGGAGTCCCTTGTCCTGAGGCTGCAGGCGTCGTCGGGGTCGTCGAGGAGGGTCCTTGGGCACTGGATTCCAGGTCAGAATTGCCGGGGGGACGTCCTCAGGGTGTTTGTTCACTCAGGCACAGGCTGGGCTCGGCGGGTGCAGAGTGGGCTGGATTCGCGGTTCCTGGCTGGCACCAGGGGTATTGTTGTTTGAGCAGAACCACTGCTCGTGGGAGTCCCAGTCTTGGTAGAGTCACAAGGCAGTCCGGTCCTCCGGGGTTTTTGAGGTTGCTGACCACAGAAGGAGCCGGGGTTTTACAGGAGCAGGTTAGAGGGTCGACAGGCCTGTAGGGCTGGGGCCAAGTCAGTTGGTGTCATCCTCTTCTTAGCAGCTGCACAGCAGGTCTTCTTGTTTCTTGATCTTCTTGCTTGTTTCGGTATCGGGAACTGAGGAAGGAAGGTTCAGGGTGCCCCTAAATACTACATTTAGGGGCGTTACAGGTCGGGGAAGGGCAGGGACCAATAGGTCCCTGTCCTGGGGTGAGTACACCCCCTATCCTACTCCTCTCCTGTTGGAGGGGAGCAGGAGCCTATCTCAGATTGGGCAGGGCTCCCCATCCTCAAGATGGCCAGAGCCCGGAGTTGTGCTTCACCTCGCCTCTCCCACCTGAGGGGTGGAGTTGGCACAGGCTGGCACACCCCCTTTCCTCACGTAGGGTTTCCTGCCAGTCTTCCTGCCAGAGTGGGGGGTTAGAACTGGTGGGGGCCAGTTGCTGAGTACAGCAAGTGGCCTGGAGAAGCTCACAAAGGCGGCATGCCTTTGAAGCTTCCCACTGCCCATCTTGAGGGAGGAGACCTAGCACCTCGCCCAGGATGTGCATTGTTGCAGGCCCAGGAGAGCGGTGGCTCTCCACCCAGGGGTCCAGCAACATGTCTGCTGTGTGGCAGCCTAGGCAGCCTCTCAGACAAGATGTGGATTGTAGGTTAAGTTTCAGGGGCATCTCTAAGATGCCACTGTAGTGCATTTTACATTAAATCCCACACTGGCATCAGTGTGGGTTTAATGTGCTGAGAAGTTTGATATCAAACCTGTCAGTCTTCAGTGTAGCCATTATGGTGCTGTGGAGTTTGTGGTGACAACCTCCCAGCACCATATACTCTTAATGGCATCACTGCACTTACAGTGCCCAGTAATGGCCCTGGCTACTGGAGGGGCACAGGGCTCATGCACCTGTGCCCTCACCACTGGCATAGGGCACCCAGCTAGAGGGGTGGCTGATGTATGCCAGGGCAGTGGGTTTGTGGGCATGTCACACAGGGATGTGTGCCATATCGACTCCTTGTTTAGTTCTGCACCAGGACACTCAGCCTGCAACGGCAGTGTGTGTGTGTCAGGGTACAGGGCCCCTAAGGGTGGCACAATAAGTGCTGCAGCCCTTAGGGGTCTTCTCTGGTCACAATGCCCTGGGTTCCTAGGGTACCCTTTACCAGGGGCTGACATGTGGCCAGAGATGCCAATTGGGTTTAGGCTTTAGTACAGTTTTTAGGGAAGGAACACAGGCCCTGGGTACCTGATTGGCAGGGACCCAGGGCACACCAAGGAAAAGTGAATCAGGTATCAGGCAAAAAGTGGGGAGGTTACTGCAACAGAAACCCACTTCCTTACAACACATACAACTTTAGCTTTGTGACTCTGCATTTTTTCAGCAATACAACAAATTTTGCATTCCTTTCCAATGGTTGGACAATTGTTTGGTGAAACAATGTTATTGTAACTGTTGCATCTGAAGCAAACAAAAGTTTTGGATCCCTTATTCATTTTACCTTCTTACAATTACTTACACTACATACTTCAACTTTTTTTCTTAACATTCTTCTCTTCATTCACATACTTAACCATTTTTTTCCGATTGCTTAGTTGTTTGGTCATAGACATTTTTCCTGGTAAAGAGGATCATCCATGACTCTCTTGAATAGTCTTACTTTTACAATGAACATTTCTTGATGCCCAATCATTTCGTCTGTCATATTTCCAAGTTTGGGTGTCATTGACAACAGTCTCTGCTGTGTCACAAACTCATTGAAGGATTCTCCTTCCTTTTGTACTCCAGTGTAAAATGTGTATTTCTCCATTGCCAAATTAGCACGAGGATTAAAATATTGTTCTAATCTTAATAAAGATTTATCCAACTCAAATTCAAATCTCATTGGTCTTGAACTATTTGAGATAAAATCTCAGGGCTTCTTGGCAGCCCAGGCCAAGACAATACAACAGAGTGTGTTTATATCTGTCCACCACAATTTTATCAGTCTCAGTAGAATTCATATATGTCACAAATTCCTCTATCCCTCTCTTCCACTGTAATAATGTAGGTCGAGGGTCAACTTGCATTATTTTTAAATAAAAAATAGTACACTCAGAATCAGAAAATAAATAATAGTCAATTCGTGCAGGGCATTACCAGGGATGGCCTTACTGGTGGCCAAGCGGGACATCGCAGCCCACTGTAAAGTTCCCTGCCTCCTACACTGGCACGGTGGAGACAGGGCCGGACTGGTAACCGAAACAGGCCGTGGCAAACAGCTCGGCCGGCCCCCCTGGGGAGGCTGAGGGGTGCGGCCGTGCTTTTTGAAAGGGCCGGTTTCTGACGATTTTGTTACAGGGAGCCGATATTGTTGGCCCCCAGTAACAAAAACAGCAGCCCCCCCAAGGGCCTTAAACTGGCCCCCACCCTGGCGACCCACCAGGGAAACGCCCGGTGCCCGCTACGGCCAGTCCGGCCCTGGGTGGAGGTGGAGGAAGGGAGTGGACTGGTGCGCCTTACAGGAGAAGCCTGTGTACAAAGCACGGGGCTGCCCAGCCAAGTATGCCAAAATATGAAGGAAATTGTTTGATGGGGGTGGGGGGATATGGACCTGCTTTAAAAGTACTCCCAAAAGGAGTGAGTTTACATTACTGTATGGGACTATTTCTATTGTCACTGTAATGCATAGAATGCCTTTTACCCCTTTGGGGACCTGTATTGACTGCACTGCGACTTGTTGTGAAGTAATGAAAACAATAAAAATATGTTTATCAAAACAAGAAAACAATTCGGCTCAAACAAACGTAACAAATATGAGCATAGGACTTCATTGTACACAGTTCTCAAAATCTGTGACAGATAATGCATGTACAACACACAATTTAAAAAAAAACACCGTAAAACAGTTTGCGTGTAGGCTACCAGCTAGTCATTACAGCTATTACTACACTGTGTGTGTTCATAGCAATTGTGTGCAAACCACAAATGACACGCACTTGGTTTCAATTCAATTTATGCATATTACAGAATGGTCACTAATATTGGGCGTAGATAATATTAAGGTGCTTAATGTAGATTTTCCTAATAACTTATGACGGAAAGTCTTAATTTTATTAAAGACACGGAGGCGAGTATTATGCTTTTCTTATCTTGCTTTATTTCCCATAGCAGCCAAGATAAATAAGACTACAGTTCCCAGAGGAAACAACTGGCCAATGGGAACGCAAACAGAACAAACATTGCACCCAATCATAGAACACCAGTCTGGATAACGTCACCAACTGACTGCGAAAATTCCTCTTTTCGCTGGCGAGCAGCTCAGATAGAGTCAATGAACAGTGGAACAATCGAAAAAACAATAGAAAGGGCTAAAATCCATGAACAAAAATCTTGACCAACATCCAACCAGGCTCGGCGAACTGTCGGAATCCCTGTAGCAGAAATGAAACCGGGAGGAGAGGTGTCCAGGAGAAGCGGAAGATGCTCTTGCAGAGGTTCCGATCCATCATGACGATGCAGCAGGCAACGCTGGAGCCGCTAAAGGGAGGGAGAAACACAGGTTAAAAGTGTTGCGGTGGGATAATACTCGCCTCCGTGTCTTTAATAAGATTAAGACTTTCCGTCATAAGTTATTAGGAAAATCTACATTTTATGACAAGACCGGAGGCTCCTATTATGCTTGTTTAAAGCATATCAATCACCAAAGAAGCAGCGGTAACAACATGTTTGGAGTAGACCAGTCTGCCGACCTCAGAATGTCCTCCAAACGAGAACCCGCCCAAAAGGCTTTGGATGCCATGGCTCCCCTGGTGGAATGGGCTCCGAAAACGGAGACGTCAATACCCGCAAGAGACATAACCCAGCGGGCCAGAGTGGCAGAGGAAACGGGGTGATGAGGTTTACGGAAGGAAATGAGAAGTTGGGAATGAGAGGACGTTCTGAGGTCAGAAGTTCTTTGCTCGTATGCCTTGAGGCATTGACCTACACACAACTTAGGATGGGAAGGGAAGTAAGGATAAAAAACTGAATTTAAATCTGTCTTAGTTCTCCGATTAATGTGGAACATAACACCTGTAGGGGAAACCTGTCGGGAGGAAATATCCAAGGCCTTAACATCTGAAACACGTTTTATTGAGACTAGACAGAGTAACATGGTAAGTTTAGCTGACAGCATTTCTAGAGAAAGAGCAGAATTATCTGGCCAATCAGAAAACAACTTGAGAACAAAATTAACATCCCATAAATTTGAATTTAGCCAACGGAGGTTTAGAAAACCAAACTCCTCTCAGAAGACGGCAGACTAAAGGATAAGCGCCCACTGGCTTGCCGTCTGTAGGGGAATGGTTTAGAGAAATGGCGGAACTGTACAAATTGACTGTCCTGTAAGTTTAACCTGCACTGGCTTCAGAGGCCTAGAAATTGATCACAAAATTTAGAGGAGCTGAAGAGGGATCGATATGTCTTTCCATACACCAGCTTGCCCATATAGACCAAGCGGATTTGTAAGCTTTTGAGGTCCCAGGGGCCCAGGCTTTGCTGATAAAGAGAGAAGCCTCTTGTGAAAGGAGGAGGTCAGGAGGGACAGGCTGGAAACTTTCCAAGCCGACAGGACCAGGGAATGGTCCAGAATGAGACTGTGTGGAAGACCTAAGGGGTTCAGCAGTAAATCCTCGCGTGTTGGGAGAAGCACCGGGAAGTCTACCGCCATCTCCAGAAGAGACGGGAACCAAATCTGAGATTGCCAAAAGGGGACAACGATGACCAAGGACGTCGACCGACGACGAACCTGGAAAAAGAACAGTGTTGATCATGAGAAAAGGAGGGAAAGCATAGTTGAGGTGAAGAGACCAATCCTGAAGGAAAGCATCCGTTGCCAGGGCTGAACGGTCCGGTCGCCAACTGAAGAAACAAGGCAACTGAGTGTTGAGGCGAGAAGCAAAGAGATCAATAAAAAAGGGACCCCATTTTTGAGATATGTATTGGAAGACGGATGGAAGAAGCCTCCAGTCGCTGGAATCTCGAAGATGGCGAGAATGCCAATCTATAGTAGAGTGGGCCTGCACACCTGATTCAAATGTTTAAACTGGAATAGATACAATGTGAATAGTGTGTCAATAGTTTTGTGTGCTATCACATTAAAGGAGTCTGAGCCCTAACCTCTTAACTATGATACAAATGAATACGAGGTTTGGAAAAAATCCAAGCTTACGTGATGCACAACTGAAGAACCGAAGGTTTCAAAGGTTTGCTACTAGTAAAATTACATCAACCACAATATGAAATGTGAAAGAAAAAGCGGCTTGTATTCAACGTGAAAAACAATAGTATAATATAAATTTTGTTCAAACCACAGTAATATTCATATTTGTCATGGGATACAAAGTAGAAAAAGCAATCAAATTCTCATCTAGAGATGTAAATACAATGAAAACAAGCAATGCGCTTATTTTCCTACGCTATATCGATGACATACTAGTGATTTGGAAGGGATCCAGAGCATCATTGGAAACATGCATTCAAGAATTGAATTCGCATAATCCCAGGATCCAATTTACATATGATATTCAATCGGAAACTATAAATTTTTTAGACATCGAAATTCAAAAAAAGAACCCTGGCCTTCACACGGCAGTGTACAGAAAACCTACAGACGTAAACAACGCGTTACATTACACCAGTGCACATCCTCATTCCCTTAAGAAACATCTCCCAGTATCTCAATTAATTCGGATAAAACACATCACCTCTGATCCTTCTTTGAGCACAACTCTCATTGTGGAACAAAAACACAGATATAAGGAACGAGGTTATCCTAAAGAAGTGTTGATACAAGCTTCAAACTCGGTTGCTCGAAAAAAATGTGAGGACCTCCTGCTCCAGTCCAAGAAAGCATTTGCAAAACGTGAAGTATTTGTACTCAAACACTCAACGCAATCATCACGCATCAAAACCATTATCAAAAAACGTTGGGAGATCATTGCACAAGAAGTTGACTTCACAAATCTGTTTCCGGACCCTCTGTTGTTCGCATACAACAGATCAAAGAACTTAAGAGAATGACTGAAGTCCAAAACAAGTCCGATGAAACCAAGTCATAAGGGAATGAGAAAATGTCTTAACTGTGGACAATGCGGTAATGTCATCCTCGGTAACACCTTTACACATCCACAGACGGGTAAAAACATCACACTCAGATATACTGCTGACTGCAATACCGAGTGCGTCATTTACGCTATAAAATGCTCATGCGGGCTAGTCTATGTAGGCAGGACGTCTAGAAAAATCAAAACACGTATAGTTGAACACAAAAGCACAATTCGCAATAAAAATCTGAAGTCATGTTTAGCAACACACTGGGTTCACTTCGCACACACGATACCCCAATTAACGTTCACTATTTTGGAAAAAGTAGACACTACATCTGGGGTAGACTCACATACAGCTCTAGCTCGCAAAGAAACCTTTTGGATAAAATACTTAGGCACTGTAAGCCCAGGGGGCCTTAATGATCATTATGAATTAATATGCTTTCTGTAAAGCTACAAGCATGATCTTCAATTTTCCATGTTACAATACAACGTTATTTCATTGCTCCTTGTACAGGATTTGCACTACTCATGCTAAAAGTCCCACACTGCCTAACAACAGTTTATCTCACGTTCTCAGAACACTTTTTAATACATTCGGCATACATTCATCTTTTCAACATACAGCATCTTCGTATTTGTCAATTTACTCTACATTTGTTCGTGTGATTCCACTTCACATTTAACATTGACTTCAATTAGGTTCGTACCACGATAACTGGTAGTATACTAGCAGTGATCCCGATAAAGTTTTGTCATTTCCCCCCAAAAACAACAACAACAAAAAAAACTTTTTGCATTGTGGCTTTTTTCGTAAGGCGCACTCACGTTCCGTTCCCAGACTCACCTTTTTTTACACACGTCAGACGCACGTACACGCTGAAGTCGACGGAGCCGCTTGATAGACAGAACCCGACACTCGTTTGAATATTGTAGGCGTTTGCACACGCCATTGCGGACACTTCTGGCGGCAATAATAGGGACGCTATAACAGTATCTTAGAGGTGAGCATGTTATCGAATCTTTCGACAGATCAGGTAGCCCCGTGAGAGATATAGTTCGCTGCTGATGTTTATTGTTTTTATCATTGTTTTTAGCTTGTTTTTTCATCGGAATGATTACCAAACATATTCAAGTTTGAGTAAGCTCCATTGTTTGTTCATACACCCCGGTTTTCTATCGGTTTCTGGACACTTTTATTATTAAGTTTCCTGTTGGTACCTTTGCACTTTACCTTTTCAGATGAACACCTCTTTTAGATGACATACTTCTGCCCGCTAATATTGCAGTTACAGTCGGGTAAGCGTCCAGCTTCTCTGATTCGCTGTAACGCACGTCTATTGAACTATGGAGCCCATTTACTCACGTTGGTTTCTCACCATTAGCTTTGATCCTAATTGATAAACGAATCCATTGGGCACTCACTAATGCCACTTCTTTTCGGATCTCTGTGTTTCACATCTCTGGGTTTCAAAATCAACAATCTCTGTTGTTTGAATCCGCACACACACAGGAATGATGATTCTCGACAACACTTCCACGTTCTGACGCTTGTTCACATTTACTTTGCACACCTTTATGTTCAAGAGCACTGTCGCGACACCTTCTCACTTTATGCTGAGAGTGCAAATCCTAACCTTATGACTGTACAATAACTGACATCGATCTCTGATCTTTTGTTGTAGTTCCTTTCAGGTGGACTTCTACAAAGTCAACTCTCCTTGATGTTAACTATCACCTGAAGAAGGGTTTTGTTTAACCCAAAATGCATTGGGATCTTCTTTAAGACTGTGACTTTGTTTTCATTGTATTTACATCTCTAGATGAGAATTTGATTGCTTTTTCTACTTTGTATCCCATGACAAATATGAATATTACTGTGGTTTGAACAAAATTTATATTATACTATTGTTTTTCATGTTGAATACAAGCCGCTTTTTCTTTCACATTTCATATTGTGGTTGATGTATTTTTACTAGTAGCAAACCTTTGAAACCTTTGGGTCTTCAGTTGTGCATCATGGAGAATGCCAATCTGCCATCTCCCGGAAGATACTCCGCAGTCAGAGATAATTTGTTTGACAAACAATACTCCCAAAGGCTCTTTGCCAACTCTGCAAGAGGTTTGGATTTGGTGCCACAGAGATGGTTGATGTAGCGAACCGCAGAAACATTGTCCATCCGAAGAAGAATGGAACAGCGAACTCTGTTCTTTGAGAGGCTTTGGACCGCAAAGGAACCTGCAAGCATCTCTAAACAATTGATGTGCAATTTCGACTCCTCACGAGACCATGAACCGCCAGTCGAGATTGGTCCACAGCGGGCGCCCCAACCCGACAGGCTTGCATCGGATTCTAACACAAGATCTGAAGCCGAAGCGAAGATAGTTCGCCCGTTCCAAGCATCTAAATGGTCGATCCACTACTGAAGTTTGTCGCGAGACTCCTGATCCAAGGCGATAACGTCGCCGTAGGCCAAGCCTTGACGTAAATGTCTGATTTTTAAACGTTGAAGAGCCCGATAGTGGAGGGGACCGGGAAAGATGGCTTGAATGGAAGCGGAGAGAAGACCGACGATTCTTGCAAGAGATCTGAGGGAAAAGAGGGAGGTCCAAAGGACTTGAGACATCTCTGACTTGATTGTCGAGACCTTCGATTGAGGGAGCAGGGGGGAAGCCGAGGGGGAATCCACAAGGAAGCCCAAAAACTCGATGCTCTGGGCAGGAAGAAGAACTGACTTTTCGTGATTGAGCAGGAAGCCCAGATCCAGAAGCAGGGACTGAGTGGTACTGAGATCGGACAACAGGAGCTGTTTGTCTGTGTTCATGATCAAAATGTCGTCTAAATATATAATGAGTCTGATCCCGAGGGATCGCAGGAAAGCCACCACTGGTTTCATGATTTATGTAAAGCACCACGGTGCTGAAGAGAGACCGAAAGGCAGAGAGGTGAAACGATAAGTTACGCCCAACCATTGGAATTGAAGAAACTTGGTATGGGCCTGATGAATAGGAACGGTGAGATATGCGTCCTGTAAATCCAATCGAACCATCTAATCTTGGGAACAAAGGACATCTCTTAGACGAATAATAGTCTCCATTTTGAAGTGGCGATAAACTACGAACTGGTTGAACCGCTTTAGATTTAACACAGGACGCATCTTTTTGTTCTTTTTCTGAAATAGGAAAAATTAAATTGAGAAACCCTGTGGGATCGAAAGGAGCAGCTTGGATGGCCTGTTTTTGAAGAAGACATTGAACCTCCAGAGAGACTAGCTGAGTCATTTCGGTCGAGAAGACCAGAGGAGGAGGGAACACAGTTTGGGAAGGCAGCACATAAAGCTCTATAAGATAACCTTTAACTGTATTTAGTACCCAAGGATCTGCACTGATATTTTGCCACTTTGAAAGGAAACGTCCTCCTACCGGGGGAGGAGGTGTAAGACGTAACTTGTTGGTTGTTGCTGCAGTAATTTTTCTGACCTTGACCTTTGTGGGTAGAGTTGAGGCTTGTAGTCCTGGGAACTCAAATTGAAGGAACCTCTGGAGCCTTGATTGTGATAGGGACGACCGGAAGAGCGACCCCTGCCTCTGCCGGCCTGTCCAAAAACCTGAGGGGAAAATACTTTTTTGATGGACTGTTGTGCCTTGTCCAAGGAGGCGAAGGTAGACACAAACCTGCTGAGGTCTTTAACAAGAGAATCTCCAAAAAGGAGTCCATTAGCTTTAATACCGGGGTCCTGAGGGGCCAGAGTAGCCAATTTGGGATCGAGTTTGATAAGAAGCCCTTTGCGATGTTCATGCGTGATGGCGACATAGGCGTTCCCCAGCAGACAAAAAGCTTGCTGGACCCAAATAGAGATGTCTTCCGCAGACAGATCAGAGCCCTCCAAATGGGCAGCTTCTGCCAAGTCAAAAATACGTGCCAAAGGACCCACAACATCAAGTAATTTATCCTGGCAGGTGGACCAAGCCTTGTCCACCCCCTTACACGGGTCTTTGCCAAACTTAGAGAAAAAGGTGAGCAAGGGCTGGTCGATGGAAGGGACCATGGTAACCTTCTCAGCTAAGGAGGGTTTCGGGCACTCAGACTTCAGACTCAACCTAACGGAAGAATCCAAGGGAAGGCGAAGTCTGGCTGAGATATAATCGCCAACATGAGGGGCAGGAAACCATTCGGTAGAGTTAGGATGGCGAATGGAGGAAGGGTCAAACATAGGCATGCCTTCTGAGTCCATAACAGGTTTAAAAGAAAAAGAATCAGACTTGGATTTTTTGAAAGGAGGGGAGGAGGGATCAGTCACATCAAAGAGGTCAAAAAGGTCATCTGCGGGGAGGAGCCTCCGTCGACTATCCTGTCTTAAATCCTGTTTTATATGCACGGCATCTTGCAGATGACTCGGTACGGAGGCGATTGATGCTGCCCGAGCTCGGATCGCCCACCGGGACCCGGAGTTGTGCACGGCGGAAAGATTGAGGCCTATCTCCGAGGGATGCCAGGGGCTGGCGTTGGCAGGATGCCCGGCCTCTAATTGAACAACAGCGGCCAGGCGAGGTGTGAACTGGCGGACGGAGAACGCAGTACTTTCACTTTCACTTTCTCGCCCTTTGTTTGTCTTGGCCCGGGAGTGCCTTCGGATGCTTTACCATCCTCTGGACGCCCTGCGCCCTACTCTGACCGGTTATTGCAGATCTGGCTTCTCCTGTTCCCTCTGACTGAGAGAGGGTCGTGTTTTTGCACCGGACTGCTTGGAGCCAGACATGTCGGGTAAAGCAGAGGTGGATAGGCTGAAACCCAAGGCTACCAGGCGGGGAGCCTATACTCAATCCAATAATATGGATCGCTATGCCCAGCAGAAGGGCTCGCCTGGTGGATCGAGCCAGTCGCTGGATGTACAGAAGACTGCCTCACCCCCGGCCTCGGAGCTCTCGTTGCAGGATGTCATGGGCGCGCTCGAAGGGATGCAGGCTTCGATTGGGAGACAGTTCGATGCCCTGGCGCACAAAGTGGATACCATCTTGGTGGACGTTAACCTGCTCCGCGCGGATTTGGGCAAAACTAATGAGCGGGTTAAAACCCTTGATCTCAAGACCACGGGCCTCGCTGATGATGTCTCGGAACTTCAGACCGAGGTTCGTAAGCTGCGGGCCGAGAGTGACCTCTCCGCCCGAAGGCTTGAGGACTTTGAGGGCCGGGCCAGGCGCAACAACGTGCGCATTATCGGGGTCCCGGAATCCTCGGACGAGATTTCCGCGGACCTGCTCGTGGAGGACTTGGTGCTTAACCATCTGAAGCCTAAGGGCCTTGGGAAGTTTTTTGCAGTTGAGCGGGCTCACAGAGTACCGGGCGGGAGGCCCAGGGTGGGAGCCCCTCCGAGACCGATCGTCGACCGGCTCTTTCACTTCCGAGATCGGGACGCTATCCTGCAAGCATCGCGGGTAACGGGCCCGGTCCCTTTTCAGAACGCGTCAGTGAGTTTCTATCCTGACTTCACCCAGCTGGTGCAAAAGCAAAGGCAGAGTTTCCTGGGGGTGAAGAGACGGCTTCGGGAGAGGGACCTGAAGTATGCCATGCTTTTCCCTGCCAGATTAAGTGTGGTGTATGAGGACCGAACTTTCTTCTTTGAGTCGCCTGCTATGGCCGGAGAATGGCTGGACGCTTTGCCCCGACGACAGACTGGCGAGGAGGCTGCCGCAGACGGGGAGTGTGGCCGGGATGGGCAGGGTTGATGCCTTTGGAGCCGGACTCACTTGATTTGGTACTAGACAATGACTTGAGCTGATTGCAGTAAATACGGAGGGTTGCGGGAGGAAGATGGGAGCTCTTTCCTCCCTCAGGGTACTTTTTGTAGGTTTGGGTATTGGTAGGACGACAGGCACACTGCAAGTTGGGGGGGCTTTGTAAGCTGCAGCAGGGGTGCAGGGTGGGGGGGAGAGTTGGGATTTTGGGATTGTTGTTGGGGGGTTTGTTTTTGCAAGGCGTAGTAATCATTGTCAGGGTTGTCCCATGGTGGCTCTTCGGGTGTGGGGTGGGCCTCTTTGTGTGTGGGGATGGGGGGTAGGGGCTTAAATGTTCTTAGCTGGAATGTTAATGGCTTGGGAGACCGTATTAAGCGGGGGATAGTCTTGCAGTTCTTGAAACGGTCTTTGCCGGATGTGGCCCTACTGCAGGAGACACACCTTATAGGTAATACTTGCTATGCTCTTAATAGGAAAGGTTACAAATTCATAGCTCACTCGGGATTCTCCTCCGGCTCCAGGGGTGTGGGTATCCTAGTTAGAGCTTCACTACCTTTCGAGGTGGACTCCACCATTGTTGATGATAGGGGGAGGTTTGTGGCGGTGGCGGGGAGGTGGGAAGGAAGAACGTTGGTTTTGGTTTCGGTCTATGTCCCTCCTGCCCTGCAGGCCTCCACATTTGCAGATCTGGGCAGGGCCTTGTTGGACCTCCCGGAGGGTATGCTAGTGGTGGGGGGAGACTTTAATGCTGTCGGCTCTGGGTTGCTGGATAGGTACCCGCCCAGGGACACCGGGGGGGCTCAGAAGTGGCTTCCAGACTTTATAGATACACTCGGCTTGGTAGACTGCTGGAGGCTCCGGCACCCCACACAAAGCCAATATACCTTCCACTCCGGGGCGCATGGTAGTCTCTCTCGGATTGATTACCTGCTCACTCTGGCTGCGCACGCCTCATTAGTGTCTGAGGCCAGGCATATGGCGCAGGGCATATCGGATCATTCGCCAGTGTGGGTCCGGCTGGATGTCGGCCGCGAGGGAGGGGGCAGGGTTGCTCCTATTAACCCCTGGTACTTTCGTGATCCCAAGATGTGCAGTGCGCTGTTGAAGACAGTTGATCACTTTTTTAAGGACAATCAGGGTTCCGTTGACTCGGCCGTGTCGTTGTGGGAAGCATTTAAGACCGTGCTGAGAGGAGAGGCCCTCTCCTTGGTAGTGGCAGCCAAGAGACGGAGAGATGGCGAGGTTATGCAGGTTGAGGAGGAGATCGCGGCGTTAGAGGTGGCCCTGGAGGGGGAGGTTACGGCGGCCTCATTGCACGATCTGAGCTTGAAGCAAGCCGAATATAAGGACCTGGTGACGAATGCCGCCAAGACCCTCAGTAGGGAACAGCAGGGTCGCTTGTACGATGTTGGCGATAAGGCCGGGAAACTCCTAGCTTGGCTGGACAAAAAAGAACGTGTTAATAGAGTGGTGCCGGAGCTGACGAGAGAGGGGGGAGAGGTGGTTGTTGATCCCGAGGGTATAGTACAGTGTTTTTCGGATTATTTTCGTATGGTTTATGCCTCAGTTTCGGATAGGCCGACCGAGGATTCGCTTGACCTCCTGCGTGACATCGCTCTGCCCTGCCTTTCTGACGTAGATAGAGATGACCTCGACGGAGACATAACGGTTGATGAGGTGGCGGGTACCATCCGCGCGCTGAACTCGGGCAAGGCCTCGGGCCCTAATGGTTTGCCGATTGACTTGTATAAGCTGTTCCCGGATAGGGTTGCCCCTCACCTGCGCGCCATGTTTGCGGAGGTGCGGGGGGGTGGGTCCCTTCCGTTGGACCAGCGACTGGCGACGATTGTTGTAATACACAAGGATGGTAAACCCCGAGACAAGTGTGCCTCCTATCGGCCGATATCACTCCTTAATGCTGAGCCGAAAATTCTGGCTAAAATTCTGGCGGGCCGCTTGGTCAGGGTGCTTGGAGATTTGATCCACCCGGATCAATCCGGCTTTATCCCGCACCGTAACACTGCGTTAAACCTTCGGCGTCTTCATGGAGTGATTGCCAGGGCGGGCACGCTGCGGGAACCAGCTGTTGTGGCGTCTCTTGATGCCACGATGGCTTTTGATACGGTGGAATGGGCATATCTGTGGGCTGTGCTTGCCAAGTTCGGCTTTGGTCCTGGTTTTGTGAGCTGGGTGAGGTTGCTTTATGAGGGCCCCCTTGCGAGTGTTGTGGTAAACGGGCGGGCGTCGACTCCGTTCCAGCTTGGGAGGGGCACCCGGCAGGGTTGCCCCCTGTCGCCTTTGTTGTTCGCCCGTGCCCTCGAGCCGCTGGCGGCGTGGATACGCTGGCATCCGGATATACGTGGACTTAGATGGTCGCCCGAGCACGAGGATCGTATTTCGCTCTATGCCGATGACATCCTGTTATATCTCGCCTCGCCCAAGAACTCGCTTATAGTGGTTTGTGACGTTCTGACATCTTTTGGTAGGAACTCGGGTCTCGTCATCAATTGGAGTAAATCATATTTGTATGTTCTGAGCGGCGATGTTCCGCCTGTCCCGCGAACTTGCTCGATCCGGATCGCCCAGCAGGGCTTCGTGTACCTGGGGGTTTTTATCTCCACTGATTCCACTCTGCGGTATGAGAGGAACCTGCTCCCCCCGCTGGCGCGTTTGCAGCGGGATGTTGCGGGCTGGCGGAGGCTGCCGCTCTCCCTCGTCGGGCGCGCCGCCTTGTTTAAAATGATGTCTCTCCCCCGGTTCCTCTACGCCCTGCAGAATACCCTCGATTGGGTACCGGCCAATTACTTTCGGGAGGTCGAAAGCCTCCAACGATCGTTGTTGTGGGATGGACGGCCGCGCATAGCGATTGCTAAGTTGACGCTTCCGTGGTACGACGGGGGTATTGCGCTTCCGGACATTCGACGCTACTATTGGGCCACCCAGTTGAGCTCGATTAATCATGGTTTCTATGGTCCGGCTCTAAGCCCCGGCTACGCCATGGACCGATGGTTTCTGCGCGGCGGTAACTACCATAGAGCGTTGTACTCGCGGGCGCTGGACTCGTCCCTCACGGGGCCCACTGGGGTGGCGGTGCGCGTGTGGAAGTTGGCGAATGACTCGCTGGGCTGGAAGGATAGGCTCACCCTTGCTACCCCGTTGTTTGAATCCGAAAAATTGGGGAGGCTTTGGCACACGAAAGGCTTTGATAAATGGGACTTGATCAGTATCTCCAGGGTTGGAGACTTGCTGATTAAGGGGAGGGTGAAGTCCTTTGAAGAGTTGCAGAAGGAGTATGAGTTGGGGAAATCCGAGTTCTTCCGCTATGTTCAGGTGCGTCATGCCCTGCGGTCAGTCCTCGTAGAGGGTGAGAAGGTGCCTGAGTCCTCTCCATTGGAGGACCGGATCCTCGATGGCCATATGCCAGAGAGCACGATTTCTCTCATATATAAGAAATTGATTAATGTTCGGGCGGACCTGCTATTGGGGCTGAGGGACCAGTGGACTAGGGACGGACTTGAGCTGGATGATGAGGACTGGCAGTCTGCGGTTTCCTCTCCTAAGGAGGTCGCGATCCCATCGCGTCTGAGGCTGGTGCAGCTCAAAATACTCCACAGAGTCTATGTTACGGGGCCACGGCTGGTTCATATGGGATTTTCTGAGGAGGGCTTATGTAGGAGGGGCTGTGGTATGGTGGGTACCTTCATGCATATCATTTGGGAATGTAGCGTCATCATGGAATTTTGGAGGAGAGTCCATGCGGTGATGGGGGAGGTGACGGGCATTGCTATGCAGCCGGAGGCGCTGAAGGACTGGGTTATTCTAAGACCCAGCGGTGCCAGGGAACAACACCTGAAACCTTCGTGGGTTACCTGTTCTGGCGTACAAAACACAGAGACACGGGACACTTCCAGCGACGTCAGAGATCAGCGTTTATTTACTGCAGGGATACAGAGGTCACAAGAAGTACACAACGTGTAGGTTCTCGGAGACTGCTTCGATTTGCAAAACTGGATCGCTCCTTTTATACACGTTTTTGCCATTGCACAGTATGGCGAACAAAGGTTACAACTCAGTTCCCACAATAAACTTCAAAAGAGTCGTGTTCATGTTTCAGCGGGCCGGAACATAATTACAACAGCATTGCCGGTTCCCAACTGTAAAAACATATCTTTTCTGCAATAAAACACATTCCATCCTGACCGTAAACACATTAGGAAAAGGGACGAAAACAGATGCAAAGAAAGGACACGGATGCACAACAGATTAGGAAAGAGTGTTGGGAGTAATAAAGGAAACTTGATAACGGGATCAAAGACCTCGTGTCCAATGTATGCATGACTGAAACAATAGACCGGCACGGCAAGATGAGCCTCGAGCGGGGCCATCTGCCTTCGCCGTGTCATTTCCCTCATCGTAAAAAGTCACCCTCAAAGAAACACGTGTCCCTCGTGTAAGCTTGGGAATCCCAGGGTCACGAAGCGGACAAAGTCCGTTCGCTGGCTACTTGAGGGCAAGAAACAAAATGGATGCTGTATCTAAAATGGAACCCGAGGGTTCGGATGAACAAACCCAAAAATATGACGAACCATACGTGGTTGCATAGCGAAACTGAGTACACCCACTATACTCGTCATTTGCGGTTCGTAGACACCAAACTCATCCATATTCGTCACCACTCAAAAGTGTTGTTCCGTCCCACACGGAACCTCAGACGCTCCTTTTGCCCTCATGTAGGCAAGCACTAGTCAAGATCGGAATCTATTTCAATATTCATCAGATCATTCAGCTGCTGCTGAAACATCATTCTATTCATCAACGTCTCCTTGGTAACAGATGGCCGTCTTATACACGTTGTAGCACAGAGGCCACATAAGGCAGGACCACACTGCACACAAAGACAACACGTGAACAGAAACGTTACAACAACCCCTACGATCATCAGAATCTTCCAACCCCAAGTTGACATCAGGCCCCAAAACCATCCTAGAAGCGTCCAATTACCTTCGTCCACGTGTATGGACTCGGAAATCTTGTGCAACTTCGAGATGGCTTGGTAGACAGTTGGAGCATTGTCAGGAATAAAAATGCAACAACTCGAATGGATAACTTTACACACACCACCTCTATCTGCAAGAACAACATCTAGAACCATACGGTTCTGCAACGTCATGAGTCTATCCGCCTGAAGTTCAGCTGTTAAATTACCAAGGGCACTTGCAGTAATATTAGCAGTCGACTCAACTACACGGGTCAACTGTCTTAGGTTCCTACTATTAACCATAGGTCCCCAAAACGGCAAGAAACCCTTAAAGAAGTCTCCTGCTTCTTGACCGGCAGTATCCTCTTTGCTAATAACGCCTCTCACAACTCTAGTTTTGTGATAGTCTGAGGCAACTGTGAAAGTCGGTGGTAAAAGATTCGCAATATAACAGGTACCCGAAAAATCACGGGGTAACCATGTATATGCGCGTTCATAACATACAAAATAAGTGCCCTTAGTGGTCAGAAAAACAGGGGAAGAGAGCATCGGTAGAACATACATGTCAGTGCAAGCACTGTTCCCAAGTTGTGCTCTCGGATTTCGACCCAAACCTTTCAAGCAGAAATTACCGAGGTGTGGTACAATCCATATTGGGGACGAGCTCTTAAGCTGTCTATCACCCACTGACGTACTATACTCAGCCTCGCTCAGATCCTTATAGGCCTGCACTTCTTCATCTGGGATAAGCGATGCATCAAAAACATCTCTATCTAAATCCGCTATCGCTATCGCCAAAGGCTTGTGATACGGCCCAGGACCAAAATTGACAGAACGTGGCTCTCGACTGGGGTAGGAATCTAGTGCACTACGGAACATAGTTTGGAATGCTCGAGCTGAGCCCTGGGAGCTGTAAGGAAGGACCAAATACGGAATACCCCTATCCATGGTATGTGGCATTAACCCACACACCCAACAATTGGTAGTATTCATCACCAACTGATGCTGATGTAGAAGTTGAACGAAGGAGTTATTCATAAATTCTGCACGTCTAACCTGTTCATGTTGAGGCAAAGGATGAAAAGAATGTGGGGAAACAGTGGTGAGGGAGCTTAGTTTGGGAGAAAGAGTAGGTGGAACAGAAGGTAATAACAACGGTACTCCAAAATACACACCACCCACCAATAGCATAGATACGGTCAGAAACAGTAGGAACACCTGAAACAGAAAACATTTTGTTCGTACAACCCTCCGTAACTCTAATCTCTGCGCCGACATCCTTTCTACTTCCAACAGCTTAGAGAATGCCATCCTCTACAAACCGTCCGTGACGTACTTGACGCACTTCGTTCTAAGTAGCGATTATCAGTCCCCAGGAGTTCCCAGGAATCGACAAAAGTAACCGACCTAGCGTCAGAAACCTGCTAAACAGAAAGGAGTACCCGCACGGCCCTACGGTAACCCGGATGGTAGGGTTTCCTCAAAACGTTCAGTTTTATTACAAATCTCTTAGCAGTGAAAAGCACATAAGAACTCAAAAAGAAAGGATATAATTGTTCATAATACTCATAGCATCAAAAAGCAAATATACAACTAATTTTCATTAGTCCTTGAACGAAGCAAGTATCGACTTCTTCCAGGTCGAGTTTGCTCTACAAACAATTGTTCAGCTGGTGCAACAGTGTTCGATGAAGTGAACGACGAATCAGACCTTGGGTTCTCTGCTACCGATGACTCCACATGTGGGTTTGGCAGTGACAAATCATCCCCTACAGGTTGAGCGTCACTAAACGGCACAAAGTGTAAAGGAGTCTCAGTTTCCGCTGCCGAAATCCCAGTTCTCACCCAACCGTCTGTTGGTAAGGGGATCGGTACCTTTTTCGTGTGGCTAGCGTGGACCCAGTTTTTCCGGCCCTCCAGTCGAACCGCAGTCCTCGTTGTCAACAAGACTTGAAAGGGTCCTACGAATCTTGGCTCCAAGTTACGTTTCCAACCAAAATTTTGGGTAACGACCCAGTCGCCTGGCCGGAGCTGATGTCCAGGACCCTCTGTCTGCGCCGGTAGAGCTTCAAAGACCTGTTGATGGATTAACCGTAGTTTAGTGGTCAAATCATGAAGGTAATCGATTAGCATTGGATACTCAAGACTATCAAAAGCCTTAGGTCTCGGGACTCCCCAAATGTTCGCAGGGCGGCCGAACACAATCTCATATGGGCTAAGCCCTACTCGAGAGTGTACAGTCGCTCTGGTTGATAGGAGAGGCAAGGCATCTGGCCATGATAGACCAGTCGTAGCTTGTATCTTTGCGAGTTTGAGTTTCAGGGTACCATTGTACCCTTCAACCAAACCCGCTGCCTGAGGATGATTAGCGCTATGGAATTTTTGACGAATTCCAAGGCCCTTACACACACTCTGCATTACACTTCCCACAAACTCGCTTCCATTATCCGACCACACGATCCGTGGCATTCCATACCGAGGAAAGTATTCCTTCAGCAGGATTTTCGCTGTGGACAGGGCAGTATTATCCTTAAGAGGATAGGCCTCAATCCATCTGGAGAACGCACAAACCACAACCAAAACATACTTCAGGTTATTGCATCTCTCCATATGGATAAAGTCCAGTTGGATAACCTCAAAGGGACAGACAGGAGGAGCAAAATGACCAGGTGGAGTGGGGGTGCCCTTGCCAGGATTGTGCATCAAACACACCATACAATTCTTAACCACTCTCTCGGCACACTTAGCAATACCCTCATTCTTCCATACAGGGGACAAGAACCTACATATTCCTTTTGCACTAATATGTGACAACCCATGAGCCATCGTCACGACAGCTAATACGTACGCATCTGGTAACATCCACCTCTGACATTCCGTCAGGTCAACCCAACATCCATGCATATCCAACTTCCCCGTACTTTCTTTCCACTTGGTCTTTTCAGCTTTAGTAGCTTCGTTCTGAATTGCTTTCACACTCTCAACAGTATTTTCACACATACCAGTCTCCGTCGGCCACCTCACTGAACTCGTAACATACATTCGGGTCGTAAGACCCTTAGCCGTTTCCTTAGCAATCTCATCCGCAAACGCATTACCACGACCAACATCATCCGTCACTTTCCGATGTGCACTACATTTAACGATCGCCACTTGTTTAGGCAATGTAAGTGCATCCAAAAGGTCATTCACGAGCTGCCCGTGTTGGATCTTCGTACCATGCGATGTCATAAATCCTCTTTCTCTCCACAGTCTTCCAAAGTTGTGCGCAACGCCGAATGCGTACTGACTGTCGGTAAACACATTCACTCGCTTTCCTTTAGACAAAACACACGCTCTTGTCAATGCAATCAATTCTGCCGCTTGTGCTGAATTCTGATTCAATCTCGCAGTTTCCACAACCGTGCTCAACGTCACTACAGCATACGCAGTCGTCACATCGCCATTCGGCAATTTGAAGCAAGAACCATCCACATACAAAGTACCATCAGGATCTGTCAAGGGAGTGTTTTTCAGGTCCACACGACCCTTTGTTTCTTCCTCAGTTCGTAAATAACAATCATGTGGCGGTATATCATCTGATTCCATATTAATCGGCAACAATGTCGCCGGATTCAGTACATTACAACGTTTGATCTGTATATGACTTGCCAAAAGGGTCAGCTCGTACCCAGACAACCTTGCACTCGTCAGATGTTGAGTTTTTGTCCGGTTCAAGAGAGTGTCAACCGCATGCGGAACCATCACCATGAGCATATTATCCATGACAAGACCTGCGGACTGCCGAATAGACGCCGCTGCTGCCGCTGTCGCCCTCAAGCAACTTGGCAACGCTCTGGCTACCGGGTCTAAGGTCGAGGAAAAATATGCACACGGGCGCTGCTTGCCACCAAATTGTTGCGTTAAAACACTTAACGCACAACCTTCCCTCTCGTGGACGTATAGTGTGAATGGCTTGCTGTAATCAGGAGTACCTAACACAGGAGCCGAACACAACGCATCACGTAGTTCAGAAAAACTTTTCTGACATTCCTCCGTCCATGGCAAGGGAGTCGAAACATCCTTGCACGTGAGAGCTATCAATGGCTTCGCTAACAGTGAAAAATTTGGAATCCACTGTCTACAGTATGACGTGATACCTAAAAAGGCACGCACATCTCTCTGAGTCGTCGGCACAGCCATTCGAGCAATTGCTGCGATTCTTTCAGGGGTCAACCTTCTTCCCGCCTTTGACAATAAGTGACCTAAGTAGGTAACTTCTTGACAACAATATTGTAGTTTAGAAGGTGACACTTTGTGGTGTAAATCACAGAGATGCTGTAACAGTGACACAGTAGCAGTCTTGCAAACTTGTTCAGTGTCTGCAGCTACCAACAGATCGTCGACGTACTGAATCAAAGCCGCACCAGTCGGCAGCACAAATGCATCCAGTTGACTCTTAAGAGCTTGGCTGTAGATCGATGGGCTCTCACAGTAGCCTTGAGGTGCACGTTTGAACCGGAAGCTGCGACCTCCTAATGAAAAGCCGAACAAATCACGACTTTCCTCAGCAATCGGAATGCTAAAGAACGCATTCTTCAGATCGATTACCGAGAACCATGATGCAGAGGCTGGAATCAGAGTCAGTAAAGCTGTAATGTCGGGTACCACAGGAAACTGCGGGACAACAATTTTATTTACTTCCCGTAAGTCAATAACTAGACGGTACACGGGAGGCTTGGAGGGATCAGTTCGCTTCAAAATAGGCAACACGGGACTATTACACACGTTACCTCGTGTCTCCTCGATAACATCTTTATCGATCAGATCATAAATGATCGCTAATAGTGCCCGTTCACCATCAAGGGAGATACGATACTGTGGTATTGTTGTAAATTAAGGCAGAATGTGATTAAGCATTTACTGAAAACATTAATGCTTTCCCTTTAGATCATGTTGTCTTCGTTATGTTGACCGAAGTCCGGACTCCATTTTGTATTGACATGCTGCCATGTGTTCACCACGAGGAGAGTCCGACCTCTGTGTTAGTTGCTCTTGTAATCTGCCTAGCAACAGTTTATAAATAGCTCCCTCTTGTCCGTCTGGCGCATGCCCAGACTTGACCACATCTGTTATAATTAGCTTTGCTTGACCATGTCCTTTCGCGGGCTCAAGGAGTGTGTTGGCTCCGCCCATGTATTGATTCAGTATCGAGAATGACCATAAATGGTAATGTTCTTCGGCCTCATGTTGTATCCACCCACTTATGAGCCCCTCTGTTGTGTATAAAAGGGGACTGTGTACGAATGTTCTGTGTGCTACTCCATGCAATACTGAAGAGTGTTGTGTGGATTGTAGGACCACCCTTAAGGGTTAATAAATGTTGTTTTGTACTTTGCAGTTTCCGTGCCAACTTCCTTATAAATTCCGTTACAGGAGAGCGAACCCTTGTGCTTTGTGGGCCTAGCTGGGGCCTGTATTCATCAATTGGCGCCCGTCACGTGGGGCTCATCGGCGACTCGGATGCTCGAAGGACTGGTCGCGACGAAGGTGAGGAGTTTGGCCGGGGATGTGATCACTGCCAGCGGCGTCTTAGCCCTGGCATCCCGAGGTTTTTTCTTCCTTCCCTTCCGAGCTGACCGTCTGGGTGGCGCCGGTCATCGACTGAGACCTCTTCTGTCGGTCCTGCCGTGAGAGCCGTTTGGGCGATTGTGGAGCTTGGCAGTTGGAACCTGGACTCTTGATTGGTAAGAACCGTTGTACGGTACTTGCTCCGAGTTTTTGAAGCCTGGGTTGGCTATTTGAGTTTGATTGATGATGACTAGTCATATTTTGAATTTGTCTTTGTGAAAATATATGCGTTGCAACACATATAGGCAGGTAATGTGGAGAAATTTCTCCGGAGCTGTGTAAACTTTGAACGGTGCAACGATTAAGTGCCATTTTTCCTTATAATATTGCATATTTTGCACTATTTCTGAGCATGCCTGCTTTCAGCGCACTCCGTAAGTGGTGCTGCTGTTTTGGTAACCGGTTGAACCTCGAGGAATCTGCTCCAGCTCCCCCAGAGGGGACTCCTAGTAGGGATATGTATGTGAAGCATGGTCTTTCTTCCATAATGTACAGCACGCTATGGAGGAAATACACGAGGAAGGATCCTGAGTTGCGATGGCCTTTGTATGGATCGTTTGATATACGTAAGATTGAGTATGTGGAACAGTGTATGTGTAAGCGACGTGCTCGTCAGGATATGTTTGAGTGTGTACGATTATGGGTGAAGGAAGTGCATGAGCGAGAGAAACGTGAAAAAGCGCTGTTTGATAAGGAGCAACGAAAGAATGATCATGTGCGAGCGCAGGAAGCGAAGCGTCGGGAGGACAAAGAGCACACGGACAGACAAGAGAAAGAGCGTAGGCTACAGGTCTCGGGTCAATATGTTGTTCGCCAGCCACTTTATCCTGTCCTTAATAATCCTGATGATGATTTTTATTTACTAGATCGCTCTCCGCCCCCTTATGTTGGCGCATCTGCTCCGCGGCCGCAAGATTCTGGCCCGGCTCCGGGTAAGGTAGACACACGGTCCATGTTATCGGCCGAGCATATGGCTGAGCTTCGGAAACTTTCCCTCCGTGCACTTAAGGGCAAGATATCTAGGGAGGACTTGTTCCATACTTGGGGGTCGTGGCAGGATAGAGAGAGGGTGTATTTTCTGTCTCATTTCGCGGATGAAGTAATTGCTGCTTTCCGAAAATATTCTAGTGTCCTTGAGCCTGACGAAGTGTCTTCGGATGCCGGAGCATTACGTAATGGTGTTTTTTCTCCCCCTAAGGCTCCTGAGGCGGCTCGGCGGCTGTTCGCTTTGCGGGACGAGGTGCTGGCCCTTAGAGAGAAAGCACGTCAACAAACGGAGGAGGAGAAGCAGTCGGATTCGTCTGCAGCAGGGGGCCATCCATCCGCCTCCCAGTCAGATAAGGATGACATAGTGCATGCTAAACCAATGCGAGAGGCGGCGCCTTTGTATGTTCCTCCTAAGGGAGCAGGGACTAGCTCGGATATTAACTCCGCCGATGCAAGGGGATATTTTGTATATAACTGGGTTTACACTCCATGGCATAGGGCCGATGTTATGGCATTAAAGAATGCGTTGCCTGACCCCCGCAAGAATCCAGCGGCCTTCTATGAAGAAGTCGAGGGGGCCTTGAATTCTTGCATTATGACTTTAGCGGATATAGACCTGTTCTTTGGCCTTATCCTACCGCCGGATACGTGGCGCTCTGTCCGAAAGGTAGATGATGCGGTTGCCTTTAAGGCCCGGTGGTCTGACCTTGAGGATGAGGATAGGGAACGGAAGCCCGCACAGAAACCACCCCAGAATATTTTAGATCTCCCTGCGGCTATTGTGGCTAAGTTGAAGACGATTATCCCCCCTAAAAAGATTGATTGGAATATGTTAGCTGCATGTAAACAGAAGGTTGACGAGTCCGTTGCAGATTTCTTCACGCGCTTTGAAGAAACGTTTCATGACTTTAGTGGCCAGTCGCTTACTGACGACACAGGCCGCCATCTTTTCGCGGACAAATATGTAGCTAATCTGCTGCCGGCAGTTGCGGCCCGGTTGAAAGCGAGTGAGAGTTCTTGGTCCTCCGCGACACCGACGGCCCTTCTGACCATCGCTCAGTATTATGAGCGTCAGGAGCACGAGGCGAAGGGCCAGGAGGAGAAGAAATCGAAAGATCTCAAAACCAAGGTGATGTTAGCACAAGTGTATGGCCCGCCCCGACGGGGTAATAATAGAGGACGGGGCGGATCTTATGGTCCTCCTCCGGGCCGATCTGATTTGAATAGGAACCAGTGTGCGGATTGCAAGCAATTGGGCCATTGGGCCAGGGATTGCCCAGTGTTGCGCGCTTCCCGTCAGGGGCATACTCCGGGTGGTCCGAGAGGTAGAGGGGGTTCCTCAAACTTTAGAGGGAATTCTAATGATAATGCCCGTTTCGATACTGCTGGGCAGCACCGAGATAGCTCAAATGTTTTCGATCGCCAGCACCAGTATCATGTATCGGACATCGATCGATCGGGATATCACGATTCTCACCATGCATAGGAATGCGTTGGATGGGGGTCTGAATCAGTTGAGGTGCCGGTCGATCAGACGGGTCCTTATGTATCGGCTGAGGTTTTAGGTTCTACTGATCAGTTCCTAGTAGATACAGGGGCGACTCGTAGTGCATTGTCTAGGTACTTGGTTCCGGGGGCTCCCCCATCCGGCTCAGTGGTTACATCGGTAGGGTTTGACGGTACACTTTCCCGAAGCCCTCTTTCACAGCCCCTTACATTTAAGGTTGATTCTTTTTCTGCGCCCTGTCCGTTTCTGCTTGCTCCGTATACACCGGATAACATTATGGGCCTTGATATGTTAAAGTACTTTAGGGCTACAATCCGCTGCTCCCCTGAGGGTGTGAGGGTGATCTTAAATGACAACTACCCCCGGTCTGGGCGGATGTGTACGATATCAGAGGATGCGTTGTTGGCTACCCTCCCCCGAGCTTTATGGGCGACTTCGGACACAGATGTGGGACAAATGGTGATTCCTCCGGTCCACATTAGTGTACAGGAGGGGGCGGTGCTACCACGCCTCCCGCAGTATCGTATTTCCCAGGAGGGCGAGGAAGCCCTCATACAGATTGTGCAAGATTTGATCGCAGTAGGAGTAGTGGAAGAAGTTCCCTATAATATCTGTAACAGTCCGATTCTCCCTATTCTGAAAAAGGACACGGATGCAAAGGTCTATCGGTTCATAATCGATTTGAGGGAGGTAAACAAGATCGTGATACCTCAGTACCCGGTGGTTTCCGATATCACGACGTTGCTTACCTTGGTCCCGCCTACGGCGACCATGTTTTCAGTGATTGATTTGAAAAATGCCTTCTTTTCCATTCCCATTCACCCTGATAGCCGATTTCTTTTTGGGTTCACATTAAACAATAGATCTTATCGTTTTTGTAGAATTCCCCAAGGCTATACAGAAAGCCCTAGTATTTACAGTCAGGCTTTGAAACGACAGTTGGATTCCTTTGTTTTACCCGAGGGGGTCGCCCTCATCCAATATGTCGATGACATCTTGTTGGCGACTGACACCCTGGACTTGTGTGAGAAAAGCACGCTATCCTTACTTTCCTTTTTAGCCTCCCACAATCATAAAGTATCTAGGAAGAAATTGCAATTCTGTAGACCAAAGGTGACTTATTTAGGTCACCTTTTGTCTAAGGAGGGGCGTGCACTCACACCAGATCGTATCCAAGTAATTTTGGACACACCGAGACCATCCACGCAAAAGGATGTGCGTGCATTTTTGGGTCTTGTTTCCTTTTGCAGACAGTGGATATTGGGGTTTTCACACATAGCCAAGCCATTACTAGCTCTCTTGACAAAAGACACGCCCATTCCGATCCCCTGGTCAGATGAGT
Source organism: Triturus cristatus (assembly GCF_964204655.1). Taxonomy (NCBI): domain Eukaryota; kingdom Metazoa; phylum Chordata; class Amphibia; order Caudata; family Salamandridae; genus Triturus; species Triturus cristatus. Next base: position 1,033,364,010 of record NC_140594.1, read on the forward strand.
GTGATGCTGCGTTTCAGCAATTGAGACAGGCCCTTTGTTCAGCACCAGTGTTAGGGACCCCTGATTATGCAAAACCCTTTTCGTTGTATGTGCATGAGAAAGATGGATGTGCATTGTCAGTCTTAGTACAGATGCACGGCGACAAGCAGCGCCCTTGTGCATACTTTTCGGCTGTGCTTGATCCTGTCGCCCGAGCATTACCAGGGTGTTTTCGCTCGGTAGCGGCGACAGCTGTGTCAATACGCCAAAGTGAAGGAATTGTGTTGTCCCATAAATTGTTGGTGTTAGTTCCCCATGCTGTGGATGCCCTGCTTAATCAAACAAAGACGCAGCATTTGACCAGTGCCCGTTTAACGGGATATGAGCTGACGCTTTTGGCTCCTCATATTACGTTGAAAAGGTGCGTGACATTAAACCCGGCCACATTGTTGCCATACCCCGAGACCCAGCCTGAGGCGCAGAAAGCGCATGATTGTATTCTTGTGACTGAGGAACAAACAAAGGGTCGTATTGATCTCCAGGATACGCCCTTTTCAGATGTAGATGGAGAGTTGTGGGTAGACGGATCATGCCTGAAGCTACCAGATGGTACGACTTCAGCAGCGTATGCAATTACCACATTACACACGATAGTGGAGACAGCACGCATACCACAGAAATCAGCTCAAGCAGCGGAACTGATAGCATTAACACGAGCATGTGAGCTCAGTACAGGATTGTGCGTGAATGTTTACACAGATAGCCGCTATGCCTTCGGAGTAGCGCACGATTTCGGCCTACTCTGGAAGGAGAGAGGGTTCTTAACGTCACATGGGGTACAGATAATGTATGGGGAGTTAGTCCACAATCTCTTAACCGCATTGACATACCCGAAGAAAATTGCCATTGTTAAGTGTAGTGCCCATAGGAAAGTAGTTGATAAAGTTGGAGAAGGGAATGCGTTAGCAGACCGAGTAGCACGGGAGACTGCGATGCAGCCCGGCGCTACTGCCATGTATGTAGTAAAGTCACAGGTGGAAAGATGGCGTGATGCGAAGGAGGAAGTGCGAGAAATGCAAAGGACCGCTTCTGACAAAGAGCGGGAACAATGGGCTAGCGAAGGAGAACTGGATGACGAGGGTTGTTGGAGAAATAAACAGATGGATAGATGGAAGTTACCCACGGCTTTCGTACAACCTATGGTTCAGATGGCGCATGGGCTAGCACATGTTGGAGCTTCCGCAATTGTGAAATTGCTTACCCAAGTCTGGGAGCATCCAGAGATTGCTAGCACGGCAAAGAGGGTAGTGCAGACCTGTATGATTTGTCTGAGGTATAACCCAGGAAAGGGTACTCGAACTCCAGCAGGAGGATTTGCGACACCTACTGCACCCTTTGAGGTTTTGCAGATGGATTACATCCAGCTTGAGCGCTGTAACAATTTGAAGTATGTTCTAGTAGTGGTTTGCGCTTTCAGTAAATGGGTTGAGGCGTACCCTACGAAAGACAATACTGCAATGACCACGGCGAAGCTACTGCTAAAAGAGTTTTTCCCTCGATACGGCGTCTGTAGACTTCTGTGGAGTGATAATGGCCCTCACTTTGTAGCGGATGTTATAAAGTATGTCTTGAAGGGCCTAGGCATCACTCAGAAGTTTCATGCCGTGTTCCACCCTCAGTCTGCCGGACTAGTCGAGAAGTATAATGGTACACTGAAGCTTAAGATCGCCAAAATCCAAGCTTCAACATCTTTGACTTGGCCAGACGCCCTGCCACTGGCGTTATTGTCAATTAGGTCGGTGCCACACTCTCGAACTGGCCTTACGCCATACGAAATAGTATTCGGACGCCCAATGAATATTTGGGGTCCACCAAGGCCTAAGGCTGTGTATGATGTACCTTGTGTAATGATGAGCGATTATCTGGCACAGTTAACGGATAATTTGGTTTCTATTCATCAACAGGTCCGAGAGGCGCTCCCTGATCGGTCTACCGGCGAAGGACATGGTCTCCGGCCTGGAGATCATGTTATGGTGAAGGTCTTCGACAGAACGAACAGTTTGGAGCCGAGATGGGTAGGACCTGAACAAGTCCTCCTTGCAACGAGGACGGCAGTGCGAGTCTCGAACAGGAAGAATTGGATCCATTCCTTGCACTGCCGAAAGGTACCGCCCGGATTGGTGGAGTCTGCCGTGTTGACCGATCAACGAGAAATCCTAGCAGCAGAGACAGGCCGTGCTGCGAAGCCGAATGACACTGAGGAGCTCTTTCCGGACCACATGACTTCTGGAGGAAGGCGATATCATCTTCGACCAAGGAAGTAAGGTCTCCAGTGCCGGGACATACTGTCAGAACGGCCCTTGGGTTAGTGAAACGGAGAGCCGATGAGGCAAGGGGGGGGGATCAGCCCTGCATTAGTGTAGCGACACCCGTCTTGGCCCGCTGGTGAAGAAATCAACCGCTGCCCAAGGGGAAGAGTTCTGACAGACTTCTTAGTTTCAGGAAGATACCAGGGTATTGTTTCTTTTGACATGGAGAAGAAGAAAATCCTTTGTGCGTTGGGGTTCATGCTAACAGTAGCTATCGTTGGTATAACCACATGGTTTGTGGAGGAGGCAACTCCTGCTCGAAAGACACTTGTGTTGACGACTCCAGTGCCTGCGGAGCACTACTTTTATACATTGCCATATCAAGAGTTGAAGCATCGACAATCCTATTTGAATAACACTTTCATTCAGATGCTGCATCACACCCACGTTGCTACGAACGCTACGAACTGTTGGATATGTGGGATGATGCCAGCCCATCAGAAGAAAGGAGGTACGCCATTCATACCACTTCCTTTCTCTCATAATGGCTCTTGTAGAGCATGGTACACTTTGCTGTTTGCCACTCGGAAACCGACAGTGGGACGATTGCTTTTCAGACTTAATAGAGAATGCCATCAAGACAAGAATGGGTATCCACAAGCGAATGGGACAATTTGGGAATGGGAAGAGTACCGACCGGACAATGAATCCATTCCCTATATCTTCACGAACACAAGAGACACTGCGGGGAAGGACAAATTCGTAATCCAAGTAGCACAAGCTCAAGCGGACCTGTGTGTCCAGAGTGTGGGTTTTATCCCTGTTGGTGTCAGTGATTGCATAACCGTATTAAATATTGACGGGCTGAACAACAGTACCTTCCTAGCGTCCCATAATACCTATTTTGTATGTGGAAATAAAGGTTATTACCGTTTGCCCGCTGGGTGGTCTGGGGTATGCTATGTATCATTCCTATTACCCCCTGTATTCTTAGCACCTGCGTCATATCATAAGGATTTGAAACTGTTGAATAATGTGACTGTAAATAGATATAAACGTACTCTATCAATTGATGATGTGGATCAGACCGATACCAGCTTGCAACAGTATATTGATTTTAACTTAGGACTGTTTTTCTTTGTTGGAGCCTCTTTGAATAGTAGGAAGATCCGAAGATTAACAAGAGTGGTAGAAGCTGTGACCAATCAGACTGCCGCTGCTCTTGGGAATCTTACGGAAGAGTTACAAATAACCAGGATTGTTGCGTTGCAGAATCGTATGGTATTGGATGTAATGCTAGCTGATCGAGGAGGAGCCTGTAAAATTATTGGAAGTAGCTGCTGTGTGTTCATCCCTGATCATACGCCATCCGTTTATAACGCCATTAACAAGCTGCATAAAATAGCAGCTGAAATCCACACAGAAAACGGCACTTGGTCCTTTTCTGGATGGTTTTGGGCGTTGGTTACTGCCTGGGGATGGAAGGTCTTAACTGGTCTCTGTATTATTATAGCAATTCTGTTCTTTTCCTGTATGTGTATCCAATGTGGACCATTATGCTGTTCTGTATGCATTTCATTCTGCATTCCAGATAAGAAAGCTGTTGCCGATGTTGCTCGCCAGAAGGGTCTAGCTAAAGAGGTTAAAGGGATGATGATAATTGACATATATGATGATTATTCTTGGAAGCCGGATGTCTTCAGTAAATGCTGAAAGGGTCGTCTGTTGTAAATTAAGGCAGAATGTGATTAAGCATTTACTGAAAACATTAATGCTTTCCCTTTAGATCATGTTTTCTTCGTTATGTTGACCGAAGTCCGGACTCCATTTTGTATTGACATGCTGCCATGTGTTCACCACGAGGAGAGTCCGACCTCTGTGTTAGTTGCTCTTGTAATCTGCCTAGCAACAGTTTATAAATAGCTCCCTCTTGTCCGTCTGGCGCATGCCCAGACTTGACCACATCTGTTATAATTAGCTTTGCTTGACCATGTCCTTTCGCGGGCTCAAGGAGTGTGTTGGCTCCGCCCATGTATTGATTCAGTATCGAGAATGACCATAAATGGTAATGTTCTTCGGCCTCATGTTGTATCCACCCACTTATGAGCCCCTCTGTTGTGTATAAAAGGGGACTGTGTACGAATGTTCTGTGTGCTACTCCATGCAATACTGAAGAGTGTTGTGTGGATTGTAGGACCACCCTTAAGGGTTAATAAATGTTGTTTTGTACTTTGCAGTTTCCGTGCCAACTTCCTTATAAATTCCGTTACAGGAGAGCGAACCCTTGTGCTTTGTGGGCCTAGCTGGGGCCTGTATTCATCAGTATGCGTGGTAAGCGCGCATCAACTTTCAATTGAACAACATAAGGTGGTATATCCAGCAGGCCCACATCATTGGGACCTGTCGCCCACAAAGAAGCCGGAAGAGAACTCAATTCCGGTGGGAGCTTATCGATCGATAGATACATAGGAGAAATCACCCTCTCACCCAATGTAAGCTCCACACCTGTAGGAGAGCAGTACAAAGTCGCATGTAACCTCTTCAACAAATCCAAGCCCAAAAGATTCTCACCACAACCAGTAGTCAAAATCAAAGGAGCTTCTAACTCATGAGACCCAATCGTAAGGGGCAAGGGGCTAGAAACTGGATTGCTAACGGGGGCGCCAGAGAATCCAACGGAAACATTCGTTAAGCCAGACAAAGGTGCGCCAGGGAGTTTCGAATGCATAATGGAACTTTTTGCTGCACCAGTGTCCAACAGAAAAGGCTCAACGACGCCCAATGCAGCAACTGCAACATAAGGCCCTCTCTGATCAACCGGAACTGATACTTCTCCCTTCCTTTGTCTATGGCTGTCCTAGTAGATACCATCCGTATCAACATCACGCTCGACGTAATAGTCATCCACATGATACTGTGCAGATCTACCAGACGAGAGGTCGCGTCGATCGAAACAATTCTGCGAGTCTGAGGAAGTGGCAAGACGCTCAGCCTGATTCTGAGTAACTCCACGACCTCTACCACGTGAAGCTTGTTGAGGACCACTACGACCTCCTCGAGCTGACACACCATTGTTCCTATCACGGAGAACTGGACAATTAAACTTCAAATGGCCCTCCCCTCGACAATACGCACACTGATTATATCCCAACACAAAACGAGGTGCGGGAGAGTCATTTCGCGTCTGCGACCTGGAAAACTGTGATTGTGATCGATTTGGCTGTTGCGAGTCACTAAAATTTGAGCGCGGAGGATACGCTTGCTGCAATAAGACCTTAGTTTTAAGATCCTTCGTTTTCTTATCTGCACGTTCACTTTCTTCCTTTTCTCTATTTTCGTAATATTGGGCCGTAGACAATATTTGAGCAGTGGTAGAAACAGCCCACGAACTCTCAGAATTTTTCAACTTGTTGCTAAGTTCGGGCAACAAGTTCGATACAAACTTATCAACGAACAACCGCTGACCACCCTCCGAACTCATGTCCTGACCACTATGATCAACAAATGCTTCCTCGAATCTCGTAAAGAAATCGGAGACGCTTTCATCCCTCTTTTGCTTGCACGCGGACAACTTGTCCCAATTGACGCGCATCGCTGGCATAAGCGTTTTCATAAGGGTAATTATCCTCTGGGGCAGCTCCACAATAAGCTGTTCAGGTTTAGCCCCACCAACTTGCTGAGCGTCTGCCGCCGTAAGGGCAGCCCAGTCACCGCCTAACTCGGCCGCGTGATTCTCGTGACGAATTTTCGCCCAAATCGGCTGAGGCACTACATTGCCAAACAACATGTCAATATCAGCAAGGTTCATAACAGTAGCATCCACTAATTGGGACAGCTCCTTATAATAACCTGCAGAATTTTTACGAGGATCAGGCAAAGTTTGCTTCACCTGTAAAACTTCCGATCGTTTCCAAGGGAGGTGTATCCACACTCTCTGAAAACGGCCTGGGACAGCAGGGTTAGCATTAGGATCACCTGGCATCCACACTAGAGGAACTTCCCGCATAGGATATTGACCAGGTTTCGCCATCCACTCTGCGGTCTCTTCTTTAAACAATGCTCGAGGTTGCACTGTACACCGAAAGGATAACAGGCGTTCTAGAGCATCTCGAACCTTATCACCTACAATCACGCCAGTCGTGAATTGATGCTGGAGCTCAGAAACCTCAGACGGTACATTATCGACCACATCATGATCCCACTCCTCCCTCAACGATTTACACATTTCCTCAAACACGAGTCGTTGCGTGGGCGCATTAAACTGAGAAAATGTTTCAAACACTACACGCGAAGTGTATTTAACAGGATTACGAATCCATTTACGTGCCATTTTTACCAACGATTCACGTTCCCTACCATCAGGAAGCTGGCTGCGCCTCTGGGCAACATCTGAAAGAGTCGAGCCGAGTATTGGCCCAAAAAGCGGAGAATAAAGAGTAGCAACAGCAGTCAGGAGACGGCTACGAACAGAAGGAGAAGAGGAAGAAGGTGCAGGCGCAGCGACAGTAGGAGTGGAGCAAGTAGAAGTAGACGCGGCACCAGGAGTAGCGGGAACGACAGACTGAGGAGGGACTTGGAGAGGCGCAGTAGGAAGAAAAGCCGGTAAAGGAGGATGAACGATCTGCGGTACAAGAGGATTCGGGAGAGCGGGAGGAACGGCGGGCTGACCAGCAGCCGCCAAAACAGCAGGTTGAGGAAGAGGTAGAATCACAGGACCCACAGTATCGGGAGCATAGGGAGGTGGTGATTTCAACAAATAAGATAGTAGCGAATTCTCTATCGCTTCTTCACCCGTCTTATCGGCATTAGACGGTAACACCGGATAACATTTATCCACCGCCATATGATGAAGTCGAGCACTAATTTCTTGCTCTTTCTCATCTTTGTCTCGCTGATACTGTTCTGCATTTCGCATCACCGTAATGACACCTTCTTTTTTATTTTTCTTACTCTGTTTGATTTCTTTCTGCTTGGCCTCTTTCCGCCATAACCGGAAGGAATCAAACATGGCCGGCCTAGCCTTCTTTTTAAACAGTTTAGCTTCCAAATTATCTAAGACGGCAGTTTCGAAACTACCATGTGATGGCCAACTAAGAACGCCATCATTTTTAGTGTAGCGGACCCAATATTCATTATATATGATAGGACCCACGCCATGGCGACTATAGAGCTCGTAAATTGGAGTTCCAACCGGAGGTATCGGACACGAATCCTCCAGCTGGGAATCCATTCTGCAACATTTGAAAAACCCAAACAAAGTACTACGGCCAGGCATCGTGCACACTAACCGAGTATACAAACTTCAAGGGCTATCGAATTATGATGTCCTCGCACAAAAAATGCAAGACCCTCGGTTTTTGGCAATTGCAATCGTCAAATAAAATCCAACAACTAAGAACCACAAATGCTATGGAACCATGCAAACAACAAAGGAACACTGGGAGCGACCCACAAACACTTAACTGAGAGAACAATGGCGTCACCAGGAAGACCCGTCTATCGTCTCGCCGTACAAAGGACTACGCCAGGCGCCAAAACAGGTCAACAGTCAGGGCATCAGTCCGTCGCAGCCGTCAGGAGGCGGGGATCTTCGCGGGAAAAGTCTTCGGGCCACTTATTTCGACAACTGGATCGATGAAGCGGGGTGCACCTTCCCTCGGAGATTTCACACGAAGTTCCTCACGATCGTCGGGCTTTGGACCGGTACCGTTGATGTCGCCCCACGTTGGGCGCCAACTGAAGGACTGGGTTATTCTAAGACCCAGCAGTGCCAGGGAACAACACCTGAAACCTTCGTGGGTTACCTGTTCTGGTGTACAAAACACAGAGACACGGGACACTTCCAGCGACGTCAGAGATCAGCGTTTATTTACTGCAGGGATACAGAGGTCACAAGAAGTACACAACGTGTAGGTTCTCGGAGACTGCTTCGATTTGCAAAAGTGGATCGCTCCTTTTATACACGTTTTTGCCATTGCACAGTATGGCGAACAAAGGTTACAACTCAGTTCCCACAATAAACTTCAAAAGAGTCGTGTTCATGTTTCAGGGGGCCGGAACATAATTACAACAGCATTGCCGGTTCCCAACTGTAAAAACATATCTTTTCTGCAATAAAACACATTCCATCCTGACCGTAAACACATTAGGAAAAGGGACGAAAACAGATGCAAAGAAAGGACAAGGATGCACAACAGATTAGGAAAGAGTGTTGGGAGTAATAAAGGAAACTTGATAACGGGATCAAAGACCTCGTGTCCAATGTATGCATGACTGAAACAATAGACCGGCACGGCAAGATGAGCCTCGAGCGGGGCCATCTGCCTTCGCCGTGTCATTTCCCTCATTGTAAAAAGTCACCCTCAAAGAAACACGTGTCCCTCGTGTAAGCTTGGGAATCCCAGGGTCACGAAGCGGACAAAGTCCGTTCGCTGGCTACTTGAGGGCAAGAAACAAAATGGATGCTGTATCTAAAATGGAACCCGAGGGTTCGGATGAACAAACCCAAAAATAAGACGAACCATACGTGGTTGCATAGCGAAACTGAGTACACCCACTATACTCGTCATTTGCGGTTCGTAGACACCAAACTCATCCATATTCGTCACCACTCAAAAGTGTCGTTCCGTCCCACACGGAACCTCAGCGCGGTGCTGTCTCCTGAATGTTTGGGGGCCTACCGATCACGATGAGGCACAGACCCTGTGGGTGACTCTGGGTAACATGGTGGCTAAGCGAGACATCGCGCGCCTGTGGGGCTCCGCGGGACCCCCCACATTGACTGCGTGGAAAGAAAATATGGACTGGAGTATGCTAAGGGAAAAGACAGTATATTGCGCTAGAGGGCGCCCTCGGAAGTGGCATGCCATTTGGGGGCGGTGGAACCAGTATAGGGGGGGCATATGTCTTGCCCCTGATTTGGATCCCCCTGATGAACAGCTCTCTCCTTAGCATTCTTTCCAGCTTTGTATATATATCTGATTGTTAGTTGATTTCTTGGGCCTCTGCTTTTCCCCCTTTTTCCTTTTATCACAGTACTGTGACTGTTAGACGAGGGGGGTCCGCTCTCCCCTGAGGGGCAATCACCAGTGGTATTTAGTGTTTTTCGCCTTGCTGGGGTTTTGTGTGAGTTTGTGTTTATTTAAAACAGAACCTTTCTTGCTTCTCCTTTTATGCACTGTGGACGTTTCTTTGTTCTGCTCTCTTAAAGCTGCCGAACCTCCGGGTTGTCGGCTGAATAGCTGTGTCCATGTTTTTTGAAGAATAAAGGTTTAAAAAAAAAAAAAAAAAAAGGTCATCTGCGTCATCCATGTTGTCGTCCGTGTCCAAAATGGTGGAAATAGCCAATTTCTAGGGAACCTCTGAATGCTTCACTTTATGTTTGCGTTTGTCCTCTGAACCTGACAACCCCTCCTTGGAAGGAGGCCTGGGAGGCACATAGTCCTCAAGCAAGCGCGAGGAAGCCACGCTATTCAAATGGGACGCAGTATTGGAAGCATGTAAAGAAGCAGAGGAAACCACCTTTCTTTTTCTGCTATCCCCGCAGACTGGGCCAATGCTTTGGACAAAAGCCTCAACATAGAGTTCCCCATGCCTTTAGACAGACGCTTCATAGATGACTCTACTGCATTCTCCACAGAATTATTAATGAATTTGTTCAAATCATTTCTGAAGGCTACGCCTTCCTCATTCTGCCGGTCAGACCCGGGAGAACTATCTATTTCCATAGCCTGAAGAATGAAGGAAAAACACTGAGGCAGGAAGGGGTTAACTTGCAGGCAGAAGGGAGGTACCCAATGAGTACACTCCCTTTATGGGCGTACAAAAAAACACCCAGCTCACAGGAGCTTCGGAACGCGTCCGAGACAGAGGGCTGTGCTCACTGCGGCGAAAAAGCGGGAGGAAACCGGCGTAATACTCTCGCCCGAATAAGCGGGGAGAACCACAAGCCGGGAAACATGCAGGTAAGCTTAGAAAAATGAACCGGGAACAAGCGTACACCGTGAGGGGAGCTCCGGGAACAGAGCAGCGCAACGGATGATACCAATCAAAGGCAGCGCCAGGGGGGGGGAGGAGTATGCGGAGTGGAACAAGTGGCAGCGGCAAGAAAGCGCTAACAAAGGAAGCGCTAAGCAAATATATTGATGAATACACAGTAATATACTATAGAACCAAAACAAATTTACCACAAAGTATAAATTGAGGAGAGCAATAAGGATAAGGCTTTACTGCTGAACCCATTAGGTCTTCCACACAGTCTCATTCTGGACAATTCCCTGGTCCTGTCGGCTTGGAAAGTTTCCAGCCTGTCCCTCCTGACCTCCTCCTTTCACAAGAGGCTTCTCTCTTTATCAGCAAAGCCTGGGCCCCTGGGACCTCAAAAGCTTACAAATCCGCTTGGGCTTTATGGGCAAGCTGGTGTATGGAAAGACATATTGATCCCTTTTCAGCCCCTCTGAATTTCGAGGTCAATTTCTTGGTCTCTGAAGCCAGCAGAGGTAAGTCTTACAGGACAGTCAATTTGTACAGATCCGCCATTTCTCTTAACCATTCCCCTACAGACGGCAAGCCGGTGGGCGCTCATCCTTTAGTCTGCCGTCTTCTGAGAGGAGTTCGGTTTTCTAAATCTCCGTTGGCTAAATTCAAATTTATGGGATGTTAATGTTGTTCTCAAGTTGTTTCATGATTGGCCAGATAATTCTGCTCTTTCTCTAAAAATGCTGTCAGCTAAACTTACCATGTTACTCTGTCTAGTCTCAATAAAACGTGTTTCAGATGTTAAGGCCTTGGATATTTCCTCCCGACATGTTTCCCCTACAGGTGTTATGTTCCACATTAATCGGAGAACTAAGACAGATTTAAATTCAGTTTTTATCCTTACTTCCCTTCCCATCCTAAGTTGTGCGTAGGTCAATGCCTCAAGGCATACGAGCAAAGAACTTCTGACCTCAGAACGTCCTCTCATTCCCAACTTCTCATTTCCTTCCGTAAACCCCATCGCCCCGTTTCCTCTGGCCCGCTGGGCTATGGGCCTCATGTAGGTAGCATACAAGTTACCACTTCTTAAATACCGAACGTTACCGAATCGGTATTTAAGAAGTGGTAACTTGTATGTAGGTAATCATTTGGGAAATATTACCGAATCGGTAAAATTCGGTAATTACCGAATCGGTATTTACCGATTCGGTAATGAGGCATACCTTCCCATTGATGGGAAGGTATGCCTCATTACCGAATCGGTAAATACCGATTCGGTAATGGGGGGAACACATGCAAGGGTGGCAGGGTGTCACATTGACACCCTGTTGCACCCCTGATTCGGCCATGTGTGCACATGTGGCACACATACATGCCCTAAGGGCATGTATGTCTGCCACATTGCACACGTCTAAGCGCTTTAAAATGCGTAAACACATCCATTCATTATTTACCACCAACTATTAGTTGGTGGTAAATACCGACTCCTAAAAACACCCACACACTCCCCCTACATCTCATTTTTGTATTCGGAATTTACCGAATCGGTAAAATTACCGATTCGGTAATTTTACCGATTCGGTAAATTACCGAATACAAAAATGATCCCCCTACATACCAAAAGCCAAAATACCAGTCGGTAACGGTATAATTACCGAAAATCGGCCGTTACCGACCGGTATTTGGCTTCCTACATGAGGCCCTATGTCTCTTGCGGGTATTGACGTCTCCGTTTTCGGAGCCCATTCCACCAGGAGAGCCATGGCATCCAAAGCCTTTTGGGCGGGTTCTCGTTTGGAGGACATTCTGAGGTCGGCAGACTGGTCTACTCCAAACATGTTGTTACCGCTGCTTCTTTGGTGATTAATATGCTTTAAACAAGCATAATAGGAGCCTCCGGTCTTGTCATAAAATGTAGATTTTCCTAATAACTTATGACGGAAAGTCTTAATCTTATTAAAGACACGGAGGCGAGTATTATCCCACCGCAACACTTTTAACCTGTGTTTCCCCCTCCCTTTAGCGGCTCCAGCGTTGCCTGCTGCATCGTCATGATGGATCGGAACCTCTGCAAGAGCGTCTTCCGCTTCTCCTGGACACCTCTCCTCCCGGTTTCATTTCTGCTACAGGGATTCCGACAGTTCGCCGAGCCTGGTTGGATGTTGGTCAAGATTTTTGTTCATGGATTTTAGCCCTTTCTATTGTTTTTTCGATTGTTCCACTGCTCATTGACTCTATCTGAGCTGCTCGCCAGCGAAAAGTGGAATGTTCGCAGTCAGTTTGTGACGTTATCCAGACTGGTGTTCTATGATTGGGTGCAATGTTTGTTCTGTTTGCGTTCCCATTGGCCAGTTGTTTCCTCTGGGCCCTCTGGGAACTGTAGTCTTACTTATCTTGGCTGCTATGGGAAATAAAGCAAGATAAGAAAAGCTTAATAGGATCCTCCGGTCTTGTCATAAAATTGTGTGCATATCACAGCTGACATACACTTGCATTCTCCATAATGTGTGCATACCACCGAAAGGGGTCATTATATTACGTGTTGCTAAGGCGTAACCTGCCTGGGCTCACAAATACCACAGTATTTTATCAAAACAGACTAAATGAACACAACTATTGCTATGTGCTCCTTTCATAACCACAGAATAAATGTTAAAATAGCCCTGAAGCTGTACTTTTTGTCATAAGTATTCATAATTAATAATTATGATAGTAAATGCATAATATGCCCAGCAATAACACTTTATTTATATACAGATTGACAGCATGTAATGCATGTGTGCGGTTTTTAGTTTCAACATTCTAGGATCAATGTATGTGTTCCTTGCGCCCTCTGGTGGATCTTTGTTGGATAAGTTCTTTTTAAGACGCTGTTTGTTTAACTTATGATATTAACAGAAAAAGAGAATTCCGAAATAGTACCAAGATAAACTTTTGCCCCCACTCACATGTAGATAACCTTAAGTACAGGATTGAAAGGGGCAAACGTTATGGGCCTCCACTGAAAGAGAGTGCTTGTATTTCACTTTTAGTGGTGGGTGAAAGCATATGTTCAGCAGAGCAGGACTCGTGTGTACGGGGAATTCAAGGCTATATGTACAATGCCTTTCAGGGCCGGCTTTAGCGCCTGTGGCGCCCGATCTTTTTTAGGCCCCTTCCCCCCCATAACGTCCTCCTCATATTCCCTCACTACCACCCGGCAAAAGGGCTCCTCGTCTCTCCATAGCCCCTCTCGCGCATACATGTAATTTGTTTTAAAGTGCTGGTGAAGGCTGGCTTTACTTATCCGCTCATCTATCCACTTTATATACAAATCTATATATTTGCAGCAGGCATATTAACCCTCTGCGCTACTTTATGGCGAGTCAAAACTGCCCCAAGACAAAACTCCAGTCTCTCTCTCTCTCACTCTCTCTCAGGAACATTAATCACAAGAGTTATCTTGACATTTTAATTGCTGCCTGAAATGTGGACACAAGGAATTCTGCATCAGATGCTTTTAAATCGTTAAACACAGCGCCCCTACCTGAGGTCAGCGCCCCCCCTCCAAGTCGGTGCCCAGTGCGGCGGCACCGCTCGCATTGCCTTAAAGCCGGCCCTGATGCCTTTGCTTTGTATTTGAAGCGCCTGGAGCTCCATCCTGTGTTCCTTGTTCAGGTTTTTTCTTCTTCTTGTTTTTCAGGTTTATATAGCGCGAACCCCACCCGAAGGTATCAAAGCGCTTTACATGAGGTTCGCCTACAACTTTTCTAAGGGCAGTGAGATCTTGCACTGTGGCACCCTGCTTCTTATGTCTCCCGGTTTTTATTTAACAGATACAGATTACAGTAGTAATCAGAGAATGTGACAAAAGGCACAGTTATTCATTGCAGAAATATGCACAAGAATATTTCACCATATAGCTAGTCGCGGAGCACACTGTGTAACCAGGACCGGTAGAGAACAGTACAGGCAGGGCCGGCTTTAGGGCAGTGCGACTGGTGCGGCTGCACTGGGCACTGACCTGTGGAGGGGGCACCGACATCAGGGGGGGCTGTGTTTAGCAATAGCTTATGATTGGAAAGATGAATAGCACATTTGCCCGGTGGTCGTGAGAGAATCCGGTTAGGCGGTCATGGGGTTTAGGGGCGCCAAAAATGATTGTCTCACCGGGCGTCACCAGCGCTAGAGCCGGCCCTGAGTACAGGCCTCTCCGCGAATATTCAGTTATCCAAGTTTATCTGTAATTAGGGCATCAGTCTTCGGTCGCACCTCCAGAACTATTTGATCCCAATGAAACAGATCTGCTGATTTGACAATTTTTGTAATTTTCTATTTTTTATCTTTAGTGCGGTGCAAGACAGTGCCTTCCTCTTGCACCCACCTGTTCAAATCTGTCGCCAGAAAGAAACCGAGGCGGAGGGAGGGTTAGGCAATCGCCATGGAACTGCAACACTTATCTCCCAGTGATTACCAGTGCTAAGTCCAATAATCGATTAAGAATCATGTCGGCTTTAGGCATCTTGGGTGCCCCCGGAGGTATGCATACCTGGGGTGCACCTGGACTTTGCCCCCCGTACACTGCGTTATCTTGCTTCCCACCACTTCCCAGGAAGAGTTTATTAGGGGACACTGACATACCATTTGATAAAAGGTTGCCTTCTTGGGCTGCATGTAGGGCACGCGCCAGAAATAGTTCATCAATTCTAATTGGGGTGAATTATGAATGGTGCATATAGTTAAACTGTAGGAGTTTTAGCCTCTTTTTTTCCAATTAGAGGTGCGAGACACTGAAAGCTCGGGCCAGGCTCGAGGCTGAAACCTGGCAGAGTCTCAGCTCAAGGTCCTGTTGGAACCTCAAGCCTATAACGAGCTGAGCTTTCATGTGGCTTCTGCAGGATGAAAAAGCTGGAGGGGGGGTCTCAAAGGGCTGTGGCCAATGTAATTAGGGCGTGGCTTAAAGCATCTAAGCTAAAAATCTGTGTTTATCATAGTGTGCTACCCGACTGGTAATTTGCTTCTTCTGTCATTGCATTCAGATATGTAAATACAACAAAAAGCATTACAGCTATAACAATCCAGGACTATTGACTTTGCCAATGGTTGTTAGCTGCATAAAATCAATAAGCAACAACTATAGCTTTGTGGTATATGTCATGTCCTTACGAGCTCGTGGATTGGGTAGACGGAGACCTTTCCTGAATGAAGAACCGATTTTAACACAGAAGACAGATGTTTTACCCATTGTGGGTTGGAATTATCACCACATAAGAAAGGAATATAACAAAGATTGTAGAGCCTTGAGAAAGTCGCGGGATGATTTCCAAGTGTATGCGACGAAACACTTGTCGGCTGAAGAGAAACTATAAGAATAAAGAAAGAAAATAAGAAATTCAAAATACTGTGTTAATATTTATGCATACAATGTGCAGATAAATGTTTAGATACACTACAGATTTGTGCTGAGGATTTCCTTTGTGTATTCAGCGGCCTCGGCTGCAATTTTGGGGGAGGTTGGTGGTTCTCCTCACCTTACAGCACCGTCCAGAATTCAGGATCTATTGAAACTAATATATGTGCGATTTTCCTGAGTGGCGCCATGTCACTTAGCTCAATACCACTGTCTGTTCAATTTCCCTTATGGCACATGTGTCCACTAAGTAGTTTACCTCAAAAACCCTCTGAATTACCATTTATGGCTCACACCATTTGTCCTCCAATGCCCTGGGACAATTAGGATTGAACACCAACACCTCTTGACCTTTCTGATACCCCGTCAGCATAGCTTTCTGGTCGCACCATTTCTTCGCCCGTGCTTGACTGGCCTCAAGGTTTTCCTTTGCCTGGCTTATGTATTGCGCCATCAACTTCCTGAGGCCAATCACATAGTAAACCGCATCCTTCTGTGGAGACTCTGAGGTTCCTTCACTCCCTTCTCTAAGGTGAGTGGACCCTGTAACGGACGTCCATACAGAAGCTCAAAGTGACTTAACCCTACCCCCTTCTGCGGAATCTCTATGTAGGTAAATAAGAGACATAGAAAGAGAAGATCCCACTTCCTCCTGAGGTTCTCTTCAAGAGATCCCATCATGCTCTTCAGTGTCTTGTTAAACCGCTCCACAAACAATTGGTTTGTGGGTGGTACAGTGTGAATAAGGGGTATGTCACACCACCTTGCTCCCACATCTCTCATGTAAGAGGAGATGAAGTTGGTTCCCCCAGCACAAATTACTGTCCTTGGAAACCCTACCCTACAAAAGATCCCCAGGAGAGCTCTTGCTACCACCCTAGCAGTCATGCTCCTTAGATGTACAGCTTCCGGGCACTTGATGGCATGATGCACCACAACCAAGATATACTTGTTGCCTGACTGTGTGGGGGTCAAATAGACCAACTATGCCCAGTGGCATAAGGATAGCCTCAGCAGTGTGATGGGCTCTCAAGCTCCAGGGGGCCCCTCCAGCACTGTGCACGGGCGGCAGGCATAAATGGGTCCGGAGCATTGGGGGCCCCATCCACGTAACATGCAGGGACCCCCCTCAAGTTTTGTTACGCCACTGACTATGTCTATTCTCACTTGCTCAAACTGAACCCCTACAACTGGTAGAGGCATCAACGAGGCCTTAGTCCTCGCTCCTGTCTGACCACTTATCTGGCAAGTAGGAAATGTTCTGCAGAACCTCTCTCTGTCTCTGTGGATTCCTGGCCAATAGAAGAGAGGGTCCAAGCTATCCTGGGTTTTTCTAATCACCAGGGGGCAGATTTATGAGCCCCTTGCGCCACTTTTGCGTCACTTTTCCCATGTTAAAAGTGACGCAAAAGTGGCGCAAGGGGCTCATAAATCTGCCCCCAAGTGTCCTGCTAAGGACACTTCATGGGCCAATGAAAACAGGAAATGCCTGTACACTAATGGAACCACTAGCCTCATGCTAGTTCCTGGCTCAGGATTTACCTGCTCACTATAGAGTAGGTCATCCTTCCAGGCATCATAGTATTTCCCGACCACTCCTTAGCTGGACTGTTACTTGGCTTCCTTCTGAAGTCCCACTAGCGAAGAGCACTCCTCCTGTGCCTTGCATAAATCTTCTTGGGTAGGCCCTCCTGCAGAAGGCAAACCCTGCAGCTCTGGAAGCGACCCAAACTCCAGAAAGTAGTCCACTTTAGGAGCCTCATCCTTACCCTCCCTCTGGAGCAGAAGCAATGACCACCGCTCCATGGCAATTGCATTCCCAGACTCTGCCTTTTTCTGCAAACTACCTTTCCCTGGTCCCTACAAATCATGAATTATCCAAGTCTAAGCCATAAAAGCTTCTTGTCCTGACACCAAGCCAAGGGCAATGAAATCATTACTCAAGACACATCCAGCTCCTTGCTTTTCCTTTACCCCAACATCAATCATGGCTGCCTTGCCATTAAGCTCAGTCTCAACCCTGGGAAGGGTATACTCCACGCCCTCTCTACAGGCTACCAAACCCTGATTCCATGGTCCCAGGAAGTATCTCCTCATGCTTAAGGTAATTCCTCTCAACCATAGTGTGGAAGGCTCCAATATCCTTCAGGGCAGGCACTTTCCTCCCATTGATACTAACTTCCTGCATAAACCTCATTGTGTTAGGATGACTATGCTCCAGAGCATCTGGGCCCCTCTCCCTGATGTCCATAGCTGATAGATGGAGCGCAGTCCTGCAATCATTTTGTAATCTTGCTGAAAGAAGTAGACCTTCTGCTGGCCACCTGGTGCTATCGAAGATGTGCTTCCTTCAAAAAGAGAAGGGTGCTAGTTGACTACTTCCTCATAACAATGGAAGTATGAGGGAAACCTCAGGCTTGAAATGGATAGTCATTCACTGAAGGCCTTTCTGTGGAAAGACACATTTAAAATGCTCACCATGTCTGAGAATCTTTCTTTGGACCAAGTAGATTCAATGGTGTCCCTGGGATTGCAAGACTTATAATAATTTCATATACCCATCCTGCAGTCCCACTGGCATTATCTTTGGTTCACGGTGGGCATGGAAGAGTTTGAGTTTACTGTGTTTCCCTTCGGCCTGGCATAGGCACATTAGATATTCACAAAAGTGATGGCGATGGTTGCTGCCTACCTTTGGAAGTGAGAAACCCTGTATCTTGACAACTGCTCTAGGTGAGCTTACTGCAGTCACTTGTAAACCACCTTCTGATGATGGCTCAACTCCTGACATCTTTGTTGTTTTCCATCATTGAGGTGAAGTCTCACCTGGGCCTCGTGCAGAGGATTTCCTACATTGAGGTTGTCCTGGTCACAGTGGCATTCAAGACCATTTCACTGCCACAGCAAGTCCAAGACAATCAGGATATGATTGCAATGTTTCAGACTCAATCTTGGGTCTTGGTGATCATGGCTGTTAGGCTTCTTGGACTTCTAGCCTCGTGCATCCTCTGCATCCCAAATGCTATAAGGCCCAGCAGTGGAATCACAGGTTCCAGTGGACCAACATCAAGGCTGCTGCTCCACATCCATCTACATCTCACAGGAGATGACTCTGGATCTTCTATGGTGGCAGACAAGAACCAACATAACCTGCAGCAGGCCACTCTTCCTTCCCCCACTAGACTTTATGGTTGTAACAGATTTGTCTATGCAGGGGTAGTGGGAAGACTCATCTGGGGGGCTGGAAACCAGAGGCCTCGTGTCTCTAGTGAAGAGTCATCTGTGCATCAACCTTTTGGAACATTTGATGAACCCTGTGGCCTGGAGAGACTTCCTGGCATCCAAGGGAGGCTGTTGAAGGTCGTCATGGACAACACAGCCACCATGTGGTACTGCAACAAACAGGGTTGAGTCGGGTCCATGGTCCTGTGCTGGGAGGCCCTACACCTTTGTCAGTGGCTGTACCTGCAGAACATTTTTCTTGTAGCCAACCATCTAGCAGGGTCTCTGAATGTCACGTCAGATGAGCTGAGCTGAGGTCAGCAAGTAAATGTGATGGGACCTGGGTCTCTTGTTTGCATTCCCACCTCACCTCTCCTACCTGGAGTTCCGGGGAAAGTCAGGGCACACCAGGGCTAGGTCATCTAATAAAACTGGACTGGGCCAGAACAGTATGGTACCCAGAGCTCCTGAGCATGAGCATTTGCTCGCCAATCAGGCTACCACTACGGAAGGACCTCTTGCCTCAGCAACAGCAGAGGGTCCTGCACCTGGGTCTTTCGCAGCCTCCACTTCCATGCATGGAGATTGAGTGGCGACGGTTAAATGTGTTCAATCTGTCGACTGTAATAGTTAATTTTATCGTTGTAGCCTCACGCCTTTCGACGAAGCCCATCTACATTAGGTGCTGGGAGTGCCTAGTGTGGTGCTTGTCTTACTTAGCCTCTGCAGGTCAAATGCTCTCATAAGTTATTGCCTTTTTAATCATTGTCCCAGTAAGGCCTTGCATTGAGTGCAGTTAAAGGTTATCTGTTGGCGTGTTTGTCCTTTCTGTGTTTATCTGATCAACTGTAGGAAGGTGGCTCTTTATATAGTAGACCAAAAAGAGGTACACTTTGTAAGGAGTTCAGGCAAACCCCAAAGGAATTACAGAGGCACAAATGACACCCCAAATGCTCTCTTTTGTGGTAGTGTGGGTGAGCGGTTAGGCATATCAGAGTGTACTGCTAAGCATCTATTACACACACAAAGGCTGTAAGTGAAACACACACTCAATAAAGAAATGTAACACTATTTAATAAAAATAACACATACGTTCATATGAATTAAGATGCCAAGATCATCGGAATCAGGTAAGTACTTTTCTATTTATGAATTGGTGCAGTTTTTAAAAACTTACAAAATTCAATTTCTGAGGCAGTGCTGTTATCCTATGGAGGAAAGACATACAGTGCATACAGGTACTTCACAGCGACATACGGGACCAATCTCCTGGTCTTAAGGTAAATATGGGGCAAGTCCCAAGGCAGCACCAACAGGTGACCTTGGGTGGCACTGAGGCGGCCGGGTGCAGAGGTGCTTTAGCATCGTATCCAATGTTATCCTTTGGGGGGAAAACATGCACTGCATTTGGGCACTTGGCAGCGACTTACGGGACCAATCTGTTGGACTTAAAGTGAGTATGGGGCAAGGTCCAAGGCCATACCATCAGGTCACCTCGAGAGGCTCTGGGGCCTCCGGGTGCAGAGGTGTCTCCCATTCACTGTAATGGGGAACGATCCGGTTGCAAAGAGGCTGCAAGCTGAGACCAGTCAGGCTGATCCAACAAGGGGGTTCAGGTCTCATGATGCTTGAGGATGTGGGGACACCTTTGGTCTTCTTCTCCTCGAACCAGTGCGGCCGGGTGCAGAGGTGTTCTTAGACCTCTGTTTTTTGGCATCGTAGACACTTGCAGTAGAGGGAGCCTGCACAAAGAGGCTGCAGGCGGCGTCAGTGAGTCCACTGTGGGCAAAGCCAAGGTGGGCTTTGCCTCTGGAGGGTCGAGGGCTACGCTGGTACCATTGGTCCACTTCAACTCGGGCTAGGGGGCAATCGGTGCAGTGGTGCTTTCTGGTGTTGGGTTTGGGGCAGTACGGAGTCCTC
Source organism: Triturus cristatus (assembly GCF_964204655.1). Classification (NCBI taxonomy): domain Eukaryota; kingdom Metazoa; phylum Chordata; class Amphibia; order Caudata; family Salamandridae; genus Triturus; species Triturus cristatus. The sequence goes on from NC_140594.1 coordinate 1,033,384,806, forward strand.
AGAGTTATTTTGGAGTGACTGCAGGATGCAGCTCCATGACTCTACAGGAGTTCCTAGGTCTTTGTTAAAGGCAGGCAGTCCTCCCAGGCTTTTGGAGGCATAGCAGCTGCAGAATAAGACAACTTTGGTGCAAGTTTGTTGGGAACAGCAGACAGGCCGGCAGGGTTGGTGCCAAGTCAGTTGCTTTCCCACAGTCCATGCTTCTCATGGCTCTTCAGTGTCCTTCTTCTTCTTAGGTCAGCAGGAATTGATTTCCTGGTGGTTGGAGCTCCCATAAATATTAGATTTAGAGGGGTGTTAGGGGAATGTAGGGTAGTAGCCAATGAGCTACCGACCCCTGGAGTCACTATGCACCCTATATGACCATTGCCTGTGGGAAGTTGGCATAACCCTGTCCCAGAATTCCTAGTCCTGCCATCACCAAGTTGGTAGACTTTAAGATTTCGTTTCCATATCAGGCAGCCCACCTTAGGGGTGGAAGTAGCCTGAGGGTGGATCGCCTCTCTGACTACAACCTGGTCAAGGGGTTGGTATCCCCTACACCTCTGAGAGAACCCAGATTAGCATACCAAAGGCAGGAGGCTCTTTGAAGCTCACTGCCTTGGAAGGCTAATTGACTAGCCTTCCTGGGGGAGGAGGTGGTAACACCTCTCCCCAGAGAAGGCATTGTTTCTGTCCTCTGAGATCAGGGCTCTCACCTCCTTAGGGTCAGAAACTCATCTGTAGTGACAGCCTGGACTGGACTAGTCAGTCAGCACACTAGCGAGCATGTAGATCTCAGGGGGTACTTCTAAGGAACCCTCTGGGTGCATGTATTAATAAATCCATCACTGGAATCAGTGTGGGTTTAGTAATACAAGGTATTTGATACCAAACACCATATGTTTCAGTGAGGTCATTATGTAGCTGGGGTTCTCGTTTTGACCAGTGCCCAATATATCTCTTATAATGGCTTCCATGCTCACTTGCAATATCTAGTAATAGAACTAGCTATTACAGAGGCATATTGTCGGGTTTGCAAAGCGCGAGTGCCCAGCGAACTACAAGTATGGTCGACTCCCACTTTTACACATGTTCGAGAATCGGCTGAGGAGCTTAAGAACCAGCAGCTCCCAAGCAAGAATGCTTTGCGTTCTTGCTTTGGGAAATCTTAGTCTGCTTCCGGGCTCACTCACCTGCATTTCCGGGTCATCGTGTCTCCTCGTCGGCTCACACTGTCATCACGGCATCTTCTGCTCCGGTGTTCCGTTTCCAAGCTCTATGCTTACTCTCCTGATCCTCACTCCAACCTCGGTAGGCTCCTGACCCCCTGGGAGGCCTCCTGCATTTTTGCTCCAACTGCGGTAGGCTCCTGACCCCCTGGGAGGCTTCTTCTATTATTAAAGGAGAATACAAAAGAAAAGAAAACCTGCATTAATTATATAGTAGTAAACAACGCTTGCTTGCTGTATTCTTTTTGCATATTTATGTCTCACTCATACTTATCTGATTGAGACTTTGAGTTTATGGAGGTCTGCATTATTGATTTTCATTATTTTCTGTTGATTCCTGAAGAGATAAAAGAATAGATTAGTTTACCTGCTGTTAAGATGAAATATGTTTTTGGCATGAAGGAGAACCAGTAAACCTTGAGCAGTTCTTGCATGTCTTTAGGTAGGTTTCAGTACTGCATCTCCTCTATACCTATCCTACAAGTGTACTGAGATTGTTTTATATGCGCATCTCTGTTTCCTTCTCTCTAGCTATCGACACTCTATTACTTACCCCAGCTACCAGTACACACGGAAGAAGGTAATTGTTCAGATAGATACAAGCATGACTAGAGAATAGGAGTAATAGTAGGGGTGTAAACACTGTGTATGCTTACCTCTTCTCCTGTTCTTTCTTTTCAACAGAGAACACTTGCTCGACTGCTTCTGTCTCAGACTGGGGGTGACGTGGGACCCTTGCGTTTTCCTCCTTGTTTTTATCCCTTCTTCCCAGGGTTACTGTCAGTACTTTGACTAAGTTGGGTACAGTTGATTACCAGGTGAAGTTGAGGATCTTTTCATCATTTGCATGACGTTCCTGCGGAAACGTAAGTAGACCTGTCACATATCTGCTTATGCAGATATGTTGTCACATAAAATACAATGTGCCCTGCCATAGGGCTTGAGAGAGTGCGATGGTGCTCTTTATTTGTAGGGGTGCATTATAATCATGGGTAGTTCGCACCTACATTAATTCTTTGTTGTATTAACCTGTGATAGTGGAATGTGTATGGTAATAATATGAAATGTGATGTGTTAGGTCTATTTTCCACATAAATGTGAACAATTTAGTGTTGCAGTATATGAGTGTTTAGCTGGAAACATTAACGTGTAAAAATTGTGCTAGATCCTTGCACTTACTCACGCAATTGATGTGCCATGTAACATGTTAATTTAGAAACGCTCAGTAAAAGAGTTCATTGATATGGAAACTCGTGATGCCTGTGTGCCTTTCTCTTATGTTGGCCGATTTCTGTGGGTCTGAAATGTATTCTCCCTGATGCTCTCGTGTTAGAGAGTTAATAGTTGAATTTGATGTGCATGTTGTATTTTTTCCTTTCTCAGATTTCTGTTGCAGGTGGAGAAACCCGTCTCTGCTTTTGTTTTAGGAGTTACGCTCAGGGGAGGAAAGAATACATTTATATAAGATGTGCTGATAACGTGAGACGGTGTTCTTTCTCACTGGAGAAGACCTGAGAATCAAGGTAATCGAGCCAGGAGCTGTGAGTATCGAAACTAAAAGGTGATCGGGAGACGAGCAGTGGGCGTCATCAGAGATTTTGGTGTTTAAATTAGGGACAGTGCCCCGGGGGTTGAGTCAGGAGAGGAGAGGAGATTGATGGTGAGCAAGGAGCATCTTGGAACGAGCTCTATAGGCTCTGGCTACCTGATCCATACAACGTGAGTGTACTTCTTAGGAGGTCTTCACGCGCAGACACCTTTTCCTGACTTGCCTGGGGAATGCTAAGTAGGGATGTCACGTTACTGGTAGTGTAGGGACAAACGAATGAACTTTCAACGAAGTCTGACCTAGACGTGGGGGCACTTATTACCTGTGTCCTGGTCTTGGAATTCGTCATACTCTTCATGATCCAAATATTGAGAATCGCCCATAGGTTTGGATTTGTATTAGTTCCAATGTATTTTTACAACCTCATCTTGAGATGCTTGTATGTCGAGTTATTTTTGGCTTTGTAATGAACCCACTAAACTAAGAACCTGGAGTCAGTGATTCTTCGGAGTCATAAATCATTGGGTTTTTGATCTGATATGAAAAGTTGTTTCTCCCCTTCACACATCCAGGCAGACACCAACGGTCCATTGGCCGAGGGTTCCAGAGTAAATGACCAAAGAGAACCCAGCCCCTTAAGGCTCAAAGGCCTGCAGTAGGGGTGACTTACATATATTAGATGCAGTGACTTTAACATGACACAAAGGGTTGTGTCCTGTCATGTTGTCACTCATGTTACACCCTATAAACTACATAGAATATTCTCATAAACTCCAGATCAATGTTTTAGATGTAAGATGAACAGGGCTGGTGGATGGGTCCATATAATATTTGCATGTTCCAATCTACAGCATTTCTGGGAAGAGATTTTTAAGTTTATTAGTCCCTGTATGTCAGTGGTGATTCTTCCATCATTAATGCTGGTTCTATTTTGTTATTAGCATATGTGGCTCTAGTTAACAAAATATCGGAAATAATACTATATTTGTATAGCAATAGCAGTCACTAGGTCCTTGATGCTTCAGAATTGGAAAACAGCAACAGTACCGACAATAGGCCAGTGGCTTGATAATTAGGCCCGGACCTATGAATCTGAAGAGGCATATGCGAAGAGGGTAGGGGCACTCCGTAGGTTTAAAGTGACCTGTGCTAATCATTTCTTACTTTGTATGCAATAAAGTGTTAGGAACTTTAGGCAATCCAGACAATTGGGGGTTTGCAATGTGGAGAACGACAAGCTTCTGCTCTCAGCTGAATAAGAGTAAGGCTGCCATAAGGATTTTGAATGTATAGAATTTTGCACATTCATGATCATTGTTTTTACCAATATATATTTGTACTTTAAAAGATTATTGATGCTGCTTTTATTCGAATTGTAGGAAGGTAGGACCTGCCTGCATAGTTACCCCCACTTTTTTCCTGGTGTTTTGCTGGTTTTTGACTAGTCTGGCTGGGACCCTGCTATTCAGGACCTCAGCTTATCTGCTTTCTCCCTTAAATTGATATGTATGTACTTTGGTACAACTCCAGATTGGATACTGGGTTACCCTTACCAGTCCCTAGTATATGGTACACATGTACCCAGGGCATAGGTACCCCAGAGGCCTCCCCTGGGCTGAAGCATGTATTATGCCACCCATGAGAGGCCATGCAAAATGGAACCTCAGGTCTGCTACTGCAGCCTGTGTAAGCTGGTGCTTGCACCACTTACGAGAGATATAGGTTCACTATATCTATAGATATATGTCACAACACTTAAAACTTTATAAGTCACCCCTATAGCAGGCCTTAATAATCCTGAAGGAAGAGTGCTGGGTTTTACGTGAGAACGTGCTCCTGCAAGAGCAGGCCCCTCTGCAGTCTTCGGAGACTATTCTCCGGGGCTGTACATGATATTGCCAGACATATAGGTAGAGGTGCATTATAAGCTCGCGGTAAATGCTATCTCGTAAACGACTGCAACGAAGTATGTTGTGTTTGGTGGTAAAACATCTTGGAATCATACCTCCACACCAGTAACTGGTGTGGCAGGTATGATTCCTCCCCTCAGAACCGAGGTTTTGGGGGTACCTAAGTCTACCAGTACCAACTTTCTCGAGCCTTACAGCACAAAAAGGATGCTGCCAGCCACAAACACTAGTCTGTCCTCCTGCTGCTGAGCCAAGCTCGAGCAGGGGAAGGCAGCACAATAGGCATCCTGTCACAGGGAGGTGTGACCACTTCCCAGACAGGATTTAGTGTATTGGGTCTGGGTGGGTGCACTGTCTCGGTGCCAGAAAGTCTAGCTCGGGGCACATTTGCTGTCCCTGTGCATAGTCCAACTCAAACCAGTTCGGGGAGCCATATGCTCCTGCGCGAAACTGGCCAAAGGACATGGGTGTAGCCACCCCTCTGTCTTGTCCCTCCCCTAGGAGGGTCTCTAGAATCTGTCCAACCCGTTCCCGTGGGTATAAAATTGGTTACCTGGCTACAGGACATTAGATTTTACATGGAGAAGATTCTGCAAGAAGATACCACTACACTTCGACTGTCTGGACACGCTGGACTTTGCTGGACTTCCCTTGGGCTCGACTTCGTCTTCCCTTGCCGTCCCCAGTCTTGCCACTGTTCGTGATCCATACAGGCTCCGTGCTGGACCCTGTGGACCTCCAAGATAACAGAAGACTCTCCCTTGGAGTGAAGAAGTCACTCCTCTGCAAACGCAGGCACCTTAATGCATCTGACCAGTTTGCTGATCCTGAGCTCCTGCGGACTCTGAAGGCTCCAGCAACACAGGAGGTGAGTTTCTGAAGGTCTCAGAGGTTGAGCTGCCCTCTCACTGAGTTTGAGGTGGATATCTCTTGTGGGGACCGGATACCTGTACCCCTGTGCACCACTTTTATTTGCAGCTGCACATGCTTGTTGTCGTGCAACAATTCAGTGCATTGGGCCAGCTATAGCCCTGACCCCAACGCATCTTTTCTAAGAAGGACTCCGGCATCCTCGCACTCTGTGCCCTGCTAGCTGGCATCTTGTGAAACCGCCTGAGGTCCCCTCGTGACCCCTGTGCCTTCGGCCTGTGGGTCCACCTGAGGATCACCATTGCTTTTCTGGGCTTCCCTGGTTCCTCCAGGCCTGCCCTGACTCCTCTTGCTGTGGTGAGTCCCCTGGTCCTTGCTGGGCCAGATCGACACCGAATTTGACCATCTACGTTGTTTGCCGCTGCCAAGGCTTGTTGGTGCTCCCGCCGGACACCAACCTCTCAGCACTTGACATCTTTCATGGGACAGCTCACCTCCAGCTCCTGGTTGTCCTAGACATCCCCGGGTCCTCGCAGCTGAAGAGTCAAGATCACCGTCAACACACCTGAAGCACCCGACATCTGTGGGCATTCGTCTACCGAGGCCCTGGTCACTCCAAAGTGGTCCAGACTCTGTCCCCTCTGCTTTCAGGTACTTTTAATCTAGAATCCATGTTTGGAATCCACTAGACACTTTTCATACTTCCAGCAGCAGCATTTCTTTGTCGACATCCATAGAGAACGGCAAGGGTTTCCAACGCCACTTCATGCCTATGCACCCGGCTCCTCTGGGATAGGTAACTCTTGTACAAAGGTATCCACGGGTGGGGTCGCTCTTCAAACTCTTTAGTTCCAAGGGTTGTCTTCGTAATCTGCTGGGAAGGGTCCTTAACCTCTGATTTTCCAACCACGACTGTCCCATTGAATTGTATGGAGCAAGCGGTCGTGTTCTCACACTGCACCCGTCCTCCGTGGGGTCCTTACTCACTCACCTTGGGTGGTTCCTTGGGGTCCCAGCGATTCTACACCTTCTAGACTAGGTCTGGTCCCGAGTCGTGGTTCTTATACCACTTATTTAGTATGTGGTTTGGTCTCCCCCGGGAGCCCACTGTGTATTGTGCTACTTAAGTTTGATTCTTTGGAACTGTATTATTGATTTGTGTTCTATCCTCATGTAGAGGATACTAGAGAGTGTTATAGATAATAAATACATATTTTAATAACTACTGTGTGATTTCCCTTTCATTTAAACAATACTATAAGGTTGCATTCTGGTAAACCAAGGTGCTTATCATTGCTTCAAGACTTAGCCTGAAGGCTGCTCTCCTTAGCTACAACTAGGATAGCTTTCTATAAAGGTTATCTTTGACCTAATCACCATAAGGGTTGTTTGGGCTGGTACAAGGTGCCCACTTTAACTAGTGGACAGCATCTACCAGGCCAGCTTCTCACACAAATGAATTATCTGAGTATTTTGTGCGATGTTTCATGTTCCTTAGATTTGTACGTATAGAAAACAATTTATGAATTATTTGTACTGCCTGTCTTTTCTTCATGCTCAAATAAAAAGTAAAAAAAATAACTAAATGTTTTCACTCATGGTTTGCACCACCGTGTCACGCAGTCTGTAATGGCAGTGTGTGTGGAATTTGTGTGTGGGCCCTGGTGGAGCAGGTAAAACGAAATTTTGTATACCTTCTCTATTATGCATGATAAAATACTAATTACGTAACTATTCTAAATATTAACTTGTATAACTGTTTTGAGTGTTAATACTAATCAACCTTGCACCTTAATAAACACGAATTACACGAGGGACTAAATGCTAATTGCATGGCAAATAATTCTAATGATTAACTGTGGTACGCATATTAACTGTAGAATGCGTTGTGATAGGAATTGCATGATTTATGTTGCTTTGTAATGGTTTGCGTTCCTGGTATTGCGGAATGGTGAGTATTATTGCTTTTAATGTTGCTATAAGCTAGGAAAATACTAATATATAATGGGATTAGTGTGGGTTTAAACATTAGAATCTTCATTTCCGTATATTACTTACTTTTTATGTTTGTTTTGCTCAAGTTGGCATTCAGGCCTACTAGGCCGCAATATTCAAAATGGAGTTCGGAGGTGGCCACCTTCGTGTGAGCGCGATCTCTACTGCCCAGACTCGGATGGCTCTGAAGATCTCCAGGCGTCCTCTGATTAGGGCACAGTGTTCCTCGTCAAGGATAGGAACATGGAGGATTGTCAAAACTCAACTAGTGTGAATGACAAGAAAAGACAATGACAACCTGTCCTCAGAAGTCTGCATGTTGATACTTCGGACCCTTTCGCATGAGAACTGTACAAACTAAAAGATGACATATTCAATTTCATGAGAACCAAGAAACTCTGGGAACCACGTCCAATATTTCAAATTTTAGTAGCTTAGCCAATCAGAGCCCTTTCAAATTTAGAAAATGTTGCATGTTACCCTAGAATTTATTATAAAAGGGAGTTTTAGTAAAAGAGTGTAATCTAGTGCTTTCCAGAAGTGCGATCTGAATCTCCGTTGGTCGATTTGCTTGCACGATTGTCTGGTCCTTTCGATACCTTTGGGACTTTGTCGTGCCGAGCGAAATAACATTTTCCCGGACTAATTTGGGTCTTAGCCTGCATTTGTTTGGACGATTACACCAGAAGGGATTTGATTTATGCAGGGCTGACAGGTTTCGGGGAAATGGTCACCAGTATCAGAAATTAGGTAAATATAATTGTCATGCTAATTTGTGCCAAATGTTTATTGAAAATTCTGATTTGATTAAATGCTGATTATGCCAATGAAGGTGAATTAATTAGATAAACAAAAGATTTACTAACAGAAAATGAGTTTGTGATTCTTTAATAAGGTATTGATAAAAGGTGCTGAGGCTTTAAATGTGTTTTAGCTGGTTCTAAATCACCATCAACCAGTCCAACAAATTAGTACATCGACCAAGTGGTGGAGTGCCTTGATGTTAAAGTTAGGAGTCTATCGGTACTAAGGGATGTTGTGTATATAATGTAAAGAATTTCTTCCTATAGGTAATAAGGTTCCCACACATGTCCAGCGCTTCTTTCCTCCTGTGTGCAGATTTGAAGTGAGACGTATGAGTGTTGGTGTTATGGGCCCCACCAATGAATGCGTGTATGAATGAGTTAGTGTGATGACGGGTCTGTGACGCAGGGAGGATATGTAGATTTGCCCTTACCGCTGGAGCAGTCCCTTAGGGTGGCACAAGATATGCTGCAGCCCTTGGGGGACACTCTTGAGCACTCATGCCCTAGGTACCGGAGGTACCATTTACTAGGGGCTTACAGGGGTGCTAAAGTCCTTAGCCAACTGTAGCACAATTAGGCAACACCTTGTTTTGGAGAAGGAGCACTTGCGCTGAGGTCTGGTTAGCAGGCCTCAGTGGACTGTAAGAGTCGAAAATCAGCATCTAGTAGCTAAAAGGGGGCAAACAGTGGGAGCGATAACTGCAACAAAAGGCCAGTTTCCTACATCAACCATCTCTATTTAAATCAAAGGTCTGACTCGCATGTTTCCCCCAAAGCTGTTTGCCATGCCACAGTGGAAATTGAAGTTGACATTGACATTCCTTAAATGCACACCTTTGGAGCCTATGCACAGCTGCTCACTGTGACTATTGAGGCTCTAACCAGTCTTCTTGATTGCCATTCCATCTGCGTGCTGCATTACTGATCTGCAGGTGCTCTTGGTGTAACAACCCCACACCACATTCTTTCTGGACAAGCCAGTGCTAAGGACCTGGGCAGCCTTCTCACCCAAAGTTGTGACACCTTTCCACATTGGTCCATCTACCACTCTGCCAAACCTTTTCACTCCACATCATCCTTCGAAGGAGGAGAAACTCTAATGACTCAACCGTAAAAGTGCATTGAGCTTTACATTGATTGTGGCAGTGATTATCATGAGGATGACCAGCTCTTCATAGGATACTTTGGAGCAAAGAAGGGGAAGATGGTCCTGAAAAGAATCTTGTCAAGATCGATAGTCCTCTGCATCAAAACCTGCTATTGGCTGGCGAATAATCAACTCACTGATGGCCTGCGGCTACAGTCCACCATGGGCAAGGCTACTACGATGGCAAGGAGGGTGCTGGTGCTGGACATCTGCCAAGCTGTGACTTGGGTGCTGGTGCACACATTGACTAAACACTAGTTTGGAAGGCAAGGTCCAAACGGAGGGGCTGAGTAATGTAATCGGAGGGCTGATAGATGAAGATCAAAATGGTTTTGTGAAAGGAGGAGCACTTGACCCACAGCTCACAATGGAAGAAGATGGTGGCAACCTGGTATGGGTTAATCATGGGTATCTCAGAGGAAGGGCAGAGTACACCTAACTCTTTGTGAGGAGAAATGATGCAAGTCTCGACCAACTATGTCAAGTATCTTTCAGTTGATTATATATGGTGGTTAAACTGACATATCTCAGAAGGAACCATCTTTTTTCCCCTCCACAGAGCCTACTGGTCACCAAAAAGGCTACCAAAACTGAAGCGTCTTGGAGAGGCATATTGCAAGAATCCTGGCCCTAAAGAACGCTGACAAAATCCACATGTTCGTATTTTGCCCTAATATTCAGGATTTCTGGAAAGACGTTTGTAAGTTTCTGAACTACCTCTTGCATACCCAAATCCAGGTACGCTCTAAATTAATCATTTTTGGGATGTCACTCGAAGCTGGAGACCCTTTGGGTTATGGCAACAAATTGGTATTTGTTTTAATTTTGTTGGGAAGAAGACAGATCTGTAAGTATTGGATCCAGTCGATGTCACCCTCAAAAGCAGAGTTGCTTGACTTAGTAGCATGGGTTCATAGGATGGATTTGAGCCGTACCCCTTCTAAAAAAGTGGCTAAGTTATGGGTCCCCTTGACTATTTGGCTGGAAAGGAGTGACAGAGAATCATTTTCAAGTTCAATTAGCAATGGATTGAACCAGTCTTTTTTTCGATTTGGTCCTATGATTACAGCCATTTGGGGACATTGCATGGTCGTCAAGTCCCCCTTGCTATAAGCTGTGTCCTCAAAGGATTCCTTCAAGGGCAGACTACTGAGGCAGAGGGGAAGCTTGGACGGTTCAGCTGGAAGCAAGCAAGGTAAATGAGGGAAAATATATATATATTATGTGACAGTTTTACTATTGGAGCAATGCAGGCATTCCTTAAGGTTGAGGCCATTTAGTTGATTATTTTTTAAATGTAATTTTTTACTATTCTGTACACCAAAAGACATGTTGTATGATTTTTATGCAAATCTGGGATTTGACTAGTAACCTAAAGTCATACATTAAGGTTGTGAATTTGTAATTCAATTGATATTTTAGTGGTTTCTCAATAAATGTAATGGTTCACAGAAGAGACAAGATTTTTATTTTAGAATAGCAGGATCATCGGCAACCTTGCCACCAACTGCAACTTTCCCCATTAAAGTGGCATAGGCTCTCTTTCCAAGTGGCCTGAGGTTGGCTGTCCCCTCTGCAAGCACCTGTCTGCACAGGGAGCAGCATTATAATAAGTCATGCAAGTGTTATCACACCCAGTGAGCAGCAGAATCTGCATGTTATTCCCCATTATCAGTGAAGAAGTTGTCATAGATGATAGTTCTCGCACCCTTCTTTGGGCTAATCTTAATCGGGGTGTTAAAGTCCACCCATGCCAAGTGGTAGGTGGATCCCAGACAAAGACTGACGTTTGCTGTAGGGACGACTATAAACCACCTTTTGATAAGCGCCTTTAGACGTCATAAACATACTGCAGTTTGCTGCCTTGGCTCCAATGCACAGAAGTGCAAATAAGGTGAAAGCCTTAGCAGCATTCTTATCTGTGTTCACAAACACACCCGCAAGTTTACAACCACCCTGTACCAGCAGGTACCACAGGACCAAGGATCTGTATCTTCAAAGTGACATAAGGAGGCTGAGTAGACAGGCTTCACTTCATTAACATTGATATTTTAAAAATATCTCTTCGAATTGCCAAAATATATATGAGTACAGTCTTTCTAAATATATTAATTTAATGCTATTAATGTTTTTATGTTATATCTACTGGAATCTTAATATGATCTAAATAATCTGGTTTTTTAATTCTGATATTTGTGTATCTCTTTTATGGCATAATCCCGAAATAAATAGTATTGAACTGAATTGATAAATATATTAGTAGCACATTTCTGCACACCGATGCTTCAACCACGAAGAATTCCCTGTTTATGAAGAGAGAATTCTCTCGAAACCCAAGAGAGTTCATAAAATTGTTTGTAAAAAAAATTACATTGCTACTGCAATGTGTTTTCAAAATGAATATGGGTTAAAATGTTAATTATCTTTCTATGAATAATTGTCTGAGCTAAATTAAAGCTCTGCTAAGACTATTGTTCCGGCAAGAAACTATCGCTGGAGGTAGGGTATCGAGGGTCAGACTGGGACAAAAAAATAGCCCGGGCACCAAAATAAAAGTGGCCCCCATTAACGACCACGATAGATAACAAAGTGGCCCACATTTGTAAATCAGGCCAGTTTTGAACTTGTAAAGACACACTGTATGGTTATTTTGCAATGTATGTGAGACTGCATGCTTTTGTGTTTGCTGCTGCCAATGCTTGGGGTAATATCAGAGAAATCAAAAGTAAAAGCCGGCTCACCTGGCCATAAAACAGTCCCACAAACTGCTGAAAACCATCCCACTCACAAACCTGTCAGACCAGCTCATCTAGCATTGCCTGATTGTCCTATAAACCAGTCTGACCCTGAAGGTATCTGCCCTGGGAGTAAGTACCGCCAGTTGACATGTGACAGTAACAAGACATCATGTTAAATAATTAACAATTGGGATATTCTCTTAACATGTGCCCTAAAAATACTTCCAACACAAAAGTGCATTTTATATCAGGAGCAGAGATCTGGTCCATCCAGGACAAACATTTCTCTAACATTGCTGAGTGTTTTGTAACTACACAGGCGAGGGTTATTGCCCATTGTTCTGGGTTTCAATGGCTGTTAATTGCCCTCGCCACAATTATGCTAGATGCAAGGGCAACTAATGAGGGAAAGGGCAAGCAAAGGGCATGTCTTGCACCAACGGGTTCTGAGCAACATCATAGACTTCTGATTGACATTAAATAGTTAATGAGAGCGAAGCTTGAGTTATCTATGATGTCACTCTGAATCCCAAGGTGAATAACATCCCCAGTTTCACTTTTACCCATCTATGATGTTAAGTTATGTATGACCACAAACTCATCCGGCCCTGCCTTCAATTGCTATGCAGGGGCAAAGAAGTAATGGGGGAGCAATACACAACATGGCCTCAGCTCCTTATCACAAATTATAATCAACTGGCTTCCTGCCATCCCCCACCTGAAGCTGTGCTTTCTGCTCTCCATCGGTGCAGTGAACCAGTGCTGCGCTGTCAGACTCTCCGAAACCCCTGTCTGGCCCCAGCATTACAAAGTAGAGATGCTTTTCCACTACATAATCAATATGGACTCAATTCAAATTAACTTGGGAATACTGCATTAAAACAGTTACACTCAATCATCAATCAATCATAGCATTTATAGAGCGCACTACATACCCGTGAGGGTCTCAAGGCGCTGGGGGGGGTGGGGGGGGGGGCTGAAAGCTGCTACTGTTCGAAGAGCCAGGTCTTGAGAAGTCTCCTGAAGGTTAGAAGGTCTTCGGTCTGCCACAGGCAGATGGGGAGGGTGTTCCATGTCTTGGTGGTGAGGTGGGAGAATGATCTGCCGCCGGCGGTCACTCTTCGTATGCGGGGGGCCGTGGCGAGGGCGCGGTCTGCGGAGTGGAGCTGGCGGGTGGGGGTGTAGAGGCTGAGTCGGCTGTTGAGGTACACTGGTCCGGTGTTGTACAGTGCCTTGTGTGCGTGGGTGAGGAGTTTGAAGGTTATTCTCTTGTTGATAGGGAGCTCGTGCAGGTCTCTCAGGTGGGGTGTGATGTGGCTGCGGCGAGGGATGTCGAGGATCAGGCGTGCGGAGGCGTTCTGGATGCGTTGGAGCCATTTCAGGAGTTTGGCCGGGGCTCCTGCGTAGAGTGCGTTTCAGTAGTCCAGTCTACTGCTGACGAGGGCCTGGGTGACCGTCCTTCTTGTTTCAGTGGGGATCCACTTGAAGATCCTGCGAAGCATGCGGAGGGTGTTGAAGCAGGAGTAGGAGATGGCGTTGACCTGCTTCGTCTTGGAAAGGGTGGAGTCGAGTATGACCCCTAGGTTGCGTGCATGGTCGGTGGGTGTAGGAGGTGCTCCTAGTGCAGTTGGCCACCAGGAGTCGTCCCAGGCCGAGGGGGGTGGATCCGAGGATGAGGACCTCCATCTTGTCCGAGTTCAGCTTCAGTCGGCTGTTTCTCATCCAGTCGGCGACGGCCTTCATTCCTTCGTGGAGGAAAAAAATCACCCAAAATTACAGTTGCCACCAATATCAGTCACTGTGATATGTTGGGATACTTTTGGCATATTTGCTCCCAAGGGCACCTTGAAAAACTGGATGTTATACTGGGATTCAGAAAAATGGACTCCGTTTTAACATTATTCACTTTTTTCATGGTTTCTCGGCTACTAAAATGAAAGCCCCCACTCCTCCTAAATGACTTCTCTTTTCTTCTTACCCATCACACCGCCAAAGGATATCCCACTGCCAACATGTTGCTCTCAACAAAAAACTCACATCCCTCTACCACTGCAGTAGCAGCTGGTGTGCCGGTGGAGTGGTGGGCGGGAGGGGTGGGGTGGGCGATGGATGAAGAAAACACTAAAATAAAAAGTATAAAAAAGAACTTACCTGCAGCATCGCCGCCCTCCGAAAGGCCGTTCTTCAGCTTCTTTCCTGCTGCAGCACAGGCTCCCAGTCTCCCCTGCGGTCAATCCTGATGCTACTCTCATGCATGACAGCAGCCTCAGGATTGGCCTGGGCGCCCTTGATTTACGTTCCCAGGGAGATTAGGAGCCTGTGCCTGCTGTCTCCAACCCAGCAACGCAGCTGGGTTGGAGACAGCTTCAGTGCGCATGTCGGTTTGGCCGTCCTTAGACGACCAGCCAAACCCACATGCGCATTGAAGGCAGTGCCCACCCTCCCCTCGTGACTTGCGCCACGATGGCCCCGCCCTCAAGACTCATTCAATGGAAGAAAAATAAAACAATCAAACAAGTTTTATTATCGTTTTATTTTTAAAAATGTTAAGGCTGTCAGTGGGGGCGACTCTCCTCCGCCACAGAGGAGCAGCCACCGCTGTACCACTGCCCTCAGCCTTGCACAGTCCCTGACTGACATCAGCCCCATCTCACTATTTGTTTTGTTATTTACTAACCAAATGTTCAGAAAATTTCTAAATGCAAGGTGGTTAGAAGTGGCATGAATGGATAAACAAAGAAAGAGCCAGGTTTTGTCAACAAGGTAGTATAACAGTCACCGAAGTACTTGCACTCAGCCACCTCAACACTAACGTACAAAAAATTGACAGCCTGCTACTCTCAACACTACACTTACAACTCACAAATTTAGGCTTTAAACCATTCTGCAATTCTAACCGTTTTGTAAGAGCAGTTCTGCACTATCACCGGCAAATGCATGTGACAGTACGTTGTTCATGCTGACAGACACTAACAAAGGTAGGCCACCTCACATGTGACTTCATGCCCAGATATTTGTGGTAATGCACATTCCAGACAGCCAGGAAAATTGCAGCTGTATACATAAAGCTAGTCAACAAGCTCTAAGATGCCACACAAGACTGGCGCTTGCTATAACATGCATTGACAAAACTAAAAGTTATGGCTCTGACTACAAAAACTTTTGTCATGAATCGCTCCCTGCGCTCTCATGCCCAGCACCAGAGGACCAAATTGTGGGACTCTCCAGTGTTCAAATAAGCTTCCGGAACTTCCCCTGCATACATATACTAACTTCCAGCCATTTGGACGCTATTTGGAAATTGCCATCCATTCCCAATCCACACCGAGTTTTGTGGAAGCCAGTCTGCTCATGCTTGAAACTCCATTACCTATAATTCCCTGCTCACTGCTTCATCTCCATCTCTGCAGGAATTTAGCACACCTGCGGCTGGAAGCTGGTAGTTGCTCACACCTAATGCATGTGGTCACTGTGAGCTCTTTTAAGCCCCAGCTCCCTTCAGACCAGCATTGGTCATTGTGGCAGTGTTCCTGTGAGATGGATCCCTGTTTCCTGAGCTTTTGCTATTAGTATTTTCCTGAGCCATAGTGATTCTTGGGTTTGTGATCCTGAGCTGTAGCTAATCCTGAACTAGCACAGCCTTCAGTGCTAACTTGACTCCTGAGCTTTAGCTAATTCCTTGTTCCGTGAACTAGCACTGCCTGCAGTGCTATCTTGTTTCCTTGATTACTGAACCAGCACTAATCTAGTGCACCCTTTAAGCTTCTCTCCTTCTGTATTTACCTTTTCCCAGTACTTCCTTTTTTTGCCATTATGTTTGTTCCAGTTCCTAGTTTGCTGTCTTCCTATTCCTGCTGTCTTGCTTCTAGTTTCCTTGTATGGCTGTTACTTGTTTTCTGAGATGTGGGCCTTTTTCTCCCTTCTTTCCTGTTAAGCACTCCTCCTTGCTAGCTCCTTGTTTATTGTGGTTGTGTATTTAGTTCTACACCCTTGCTGTTACCGCCCTGCATGTTCTTGTTTGATCACCAGGATCCGTGAGTTCCGCTTGACAACCTAGATGGGGTTTCTAGTCTGCTGTGAATATTGTACATGGGTATTTGCCATCAGTATCTATACCAGCAATTGGGGATGAGGAACTTGCTGGGTTTCAGGAGCTCCAGAGTGTTTTGCCCCACATTCCCTTCATTTTTAATGTTGTCTTATATATGTCTTGCACGTTCATCCTTGGTGTTAGTCTGAATGCTACATTGCCTCTTGAATGCATGTCCTTTGTTAGCCTTAACTCTCTTATTTCCTTGTGCAGAGCTTCTCCTTTGGATCCTCTTTTCTCCTCTGACACTCTGTGTGATCTTGGGCATCTTTGTACCCAGTATTCTGCCAACTTTGTCTCTCCTGCCACCAGTCCTTGCTTGTTCCATAGGGAATGGTATTTATAAATAACATATAAGAAACATTATTCAAAGATGCATGCATGAACAGCCATCTTGAATTTGTTTTTGTTAGAAAAGGGATTTCTGGTTGGCTAGGGCTTGCGCCTAAGCCAGGCAGAAACCACCACTCTAGTCAGGCAAGGGAGTTACACACCAAAGATAACCCCTGCTCATCCCCTTGGTAGCTTGGCAGAGCAGTCAGGCTTATCCCCCAGGCAATGTGTAAAGCGTTTGTGCAACAAACTCACACAGCAGCGACACACTAGGCACACCACAAAAGAAACTCCACACAAGGATATGTAAAAATAGCCTTTGTGTTATCCATAAAACACATTAGAACATACAACATATATACACTGTGCCACCAGGCACTTGGCATGACTTTACAGGGATTATATACACCACAGGGCCAATCAGGCCACTGTCATAGCATCACAACTCACAGTTAGTGAAGACAACCAGTAACTCCTGGTAAGGGTGCACTTAGCACCAACACCTTCTGCCTAAACGGCTACAGCAACGCACATTCCATAACACATCATGCCCTCCTTAGGCAAAAACATAATTACTGCCCTTAGCACTGGCGGAGTGCACACATTACAACCGCATCAGGCACTAGGCAATAACCCAGTACAGTATGGCATATACACCAACAGCTGTGCACTTAATTCATAGTCATCCCTGGTAATCCCTTGTAAGGGGTTCACATATTATTGCCCTAAGCACATCAGGCCCCTCATAGGCATAGGGGCGAACAGCTAGTCACAAAGGCCCCTAGTAGAGAAACGTAGCTGCCCACAAACCTGTGGTGCAGCTGCTGGGGGCAAATGCTGCGTGTTGGGTTCGCCCCGTGATGGCCTCAGGAGCACAAAAGACAAGCTTCCAATAGTGTGCACACTCGGCAGCTGCCGCAATCCTTCGTGGGGCAGCTTCTAGCACCAAATGCGTGGGAGCCCTGTTGGCGAGGGGACCTCACTTGGTCCCTTGCATCTGTCACTTGCACAAAGGGCGCTTACCCACGAACAAGCGTGGTGGCCGTAGCCAGCCAGATTACTTGACCCCCACGTAGGGATTTCCCGGTACCTCTTTCTCGTTGGTCTCTCCAGCGAGAGACTATCCGTTACTGTTGGTCCTCCTCTCCCCTAACCAGGTGGAGGTAGGTGGAAAGGTGCAGAAGGGAAACCGCGAGTCTCCGGTCCTTATTCTGGCTGCCCGGGGTGCCCGCGAGGTTCCAGCACACAAACAGGCTCAGGCAGCACGTGGGGCTCCCCTCGTCATCACGAGAGCCCCATCCACAAACAGGCTGCACCTCTGTCTGACTGCCTTTTGCAGTCCGGTTGCCAGGAACCGCCTGAAGCTCCTGCGGCGCCACCCCACTTTTAGAATCCACAGGTGCCTCAGGTGAAAATTGGTTTCAAGGCACAGTGCGGAGGAACAAGCCCACACAAAGGCTTAGTGAACACGTTGGGCTCTCCTCGTCCTCACGAGAGCCCCGCCCACAACCAGACAGCCTCCGCCTGGCTTCCTGTTTGCGGCACAGCTGCTCTGCCGCGTTCAGCAAAAGAGCCCACTTCTCGGGCTTTGGAAATATAATTAAAAAGTGCCCATCACGCACTTCTAGTATGCGGCATAGCGCTGAGGGGCACAGCAGTGACAAAGTGCTCCTCAAGCTCCAGGGCGGGGTACCCAGCACAGTCCTCACCATGCTCTGGATTTCAGGTCACACAGGGCAGAGCTGGGCCCAGGGTGGCCAGGTCACAGGGCCCTCCTTCAGAGGGGGAGTCCTTCATGGCGGTTCCTCCTGGCGCCCAGCAGTCCTCAAGTAAGCACCAGTCCAGCACAGTTCACATGGAGTCACAGTCTCAATATTCATATTACCCAAGGTCTTTGTTCTACAGGGCCCTGGACCCATTCCAAACCAGTTCTGGGGGGCACTTATCAAGTGCACAACAATCCCCATTTAAAGTGTAGCCTCTGGCCCCAGACACACCACACAGGGCGGAGCCGGCATTGTGGAAGGCAGGCAAAGCATTATTCAGGTTCAGGTGTTTCTCCTCCCATCACTCCAATTGCAGATCAGGCCTATTCAGCCTAGTGCTGACTCACCAGACCCTGTGGAGCCACTGCACCTCCCCAGCCCCTGTCACTCCAAGGCCAGACAGACAATACACAACAGGCAGGCACAAAGACACATAGCACACAGAAATGCCCACTTCTATAAGTGGCATTTCTAAAATAGTGATAATAAATCTGTGAACACCATTACGCAGCATTTATCGCCACTATTCCAAAATACCAAACTTGATCGCGCAACTCCTCTCTAGCCAGGAATAACCACTGAAAACATATCAGGGAATCCCCTATGCATTCCTATGAGAGGGCAGCCTCACAGCAGTGAGAAACCAAAGAGGCTGTGTGTCACTACCAGGACATGCCACACAGTTAAGGCACATGTCCTACCTTTTACATACACTGCACCCTGCCCATAGGGCTAGCTACAGCCTACCTTAGGGGTGACTGATATGTAGTAAAAGGGGAGTCACAGTCGTGGAAATCCCCTTAATGTACCACGTCACAGCGGCAGTAAACCGCGCGCACAGGCTCTGCAATGGCAGAGGCCTGAGACAAGTTTGAAAGGCTACTTTGGTGGGTGGCGCAAGCAGCTCTGCAAGCCTACCAGTAGCATTTAATTTACTGGCCCTGGGTACATGAGATACCACGTTACAAGGGACTGATAAGTAAATCAAATACATCAAACAGGTGTAGACCAATCTTACCAAGTTTACTATAGAGAGCACATGCACTTTAACACTGAACAGCAAAGATAAAGTGCCCAGAGTCCTGAAACCACCAACAACAGGTCAGAAAAAATACTGGAGGAAGGCAAAAAGTTCTGGGATGACCCTGCAAAAAGGGCCAAGTCCAAAAGTTTTGTAGTAATGTTTTCCAAAAGAACATTCAAAGATGTCCTCTTGTGCCTGCATGTGCACACATATGTCATGTATGGGCAGTTATTTTTCAATGGTGTTTTGTTTTGCAAAAAAACTGTGAAAAATGAGTGCATGTTCATGCACTGGCAGCTGTATTTGTATTTTATTTAAATAAAAGTAGAAATCATTTAAAGTTAGCCACCTATTCATGTGACTACACCCATATGTTTAGCGGACCGTCTTCGAATGGCTTTTTCTTTTATAAAAAATATTCCTAGATTTTCTCCCATGTGTTGACACATGCATGCATGTTAGCTTACATTTTGTTTTCATAATTATGCGCAGGAAGCACACATTTGATGAGACGTGAGTGGCCTGGTAGCAGTGTTTAGGGTGAAGCCAAGCCATTGGCAAAAAAATAAGTAAATGCCATTTTGTTTACAGCTCAAATAAATAATTATACGTGTTAGACCTGGCACCATTGGCGTAGGTCTCCCTTCCATTTTTGTTGTTTTTGTCTCCTTCATGGTTGCTGACGTTAGATGTTCTGGGCGCTGTGCCACTGCCATTCAGTGACACAGCACGAATGCTCCTTATTATAAAATAACTGATGAACCGGTGTAGTCCTAATAGTACCAAGGAACATGTTAAGGAAGTCGAATTTGGTATGCTTCCGCTCCAAATATTAAAGTGCATCTGGTAGTAGTGATTGTCTTTATATTCTGCGTGTGCAACTGCCACTTTTGGAAAGTAGGTATCTTTTTGTCTAAGTCTTTCTGTGTGTTTCACTGGTATGTGTATTGGTCGTCTGGTTTAGAGGGCCAGGGCAGGCCGGGGCCGACCTGGGTCGAACGGAGCAATCTGCCGTTGAAGTATGGGGAGGGGTGACCCCTTTGATCTGAGCAGGGCTGTGCCTGGCATGGTGAATGATGGCTCCACCTCCCGCTGGGTGTCTGATGGTGGGCCCCCTCTCCCTGAAAGGGAGCATGCAGCCTCGTAAATAAAGTGACCCAAGTCGACACCAAACTGGTTCTGGCCGGGTCACGTGATTTGTGAATTTCTCAAGAACAAAAACTTTGAGTGTATAAAGATCTGAGCTGAAACCCCTTTGTGGTGTGTAACTTCGAGATGCGAAGATGAACCTCTGGCTGTGGAAACGAGAGGGAAAGGACTTTGAAACTTTCATCCATCCATTGAAGCAACTACCCAAGGGCCTGGATTGAGCTTGCCTCCTGCCGAAGTCTCAGGGACATTGGACTTCATTCATCAGCAGCCCGGATTCCTATTGAGAGAAATCCTACTCACAGGTGCGGCCTCTGTCGAGAAATCCACGGCCTCTGGATCTACTGTGGGGAACGCCGCTTTTGCTTGCCTACGGAAACTTTTGCTATCGCCATTGTGGGCCGCTGCAGCTGAGGAGCTGGGCCACTGAGTGCCCGCATTTGCCTTATCTACGGAAACTATTGCTATCCCCATTGTGGGCCGCTGCAGCTGAGGAGCTGTGCCGCTGAGTGCCCGCATTTGCCTTGTCTACGGAAACTATTGCTAGTGCCCATCCCTACTTTGCCACAAGAATCATCGCTATTGTGGGCGGCTGCAGCTAAAGAGCTGCGCCGCTCAGTGCCCACGCTAGCCCCACATCGGGAGCCTTGTCAACTTCTGCGTGCGCCGCTGGGTGCCGCTTTTACCCGTCCCAGGATTATCGTGAGCCACCACCCAGGAACTGTGGCCGCTGTGCCCCGTGCCCCTATATATCCTAAGTACCTTGTACATTGTACATCACCGGGTCGCAGAGATCCCGGCCCCGAACCAAGTTCGTTCCACCCGCACGCACAAGTGCTTTCCTCGCTCTTGAGACGAATTTGTAATTATGTGCATTGTGGTTCTTTGAGCGTTTCTCAGTTTCGTGTTTAATCTATATAAAGATAACAATTTTTTATAACTGCTTGTGGTGTCTATTTTGTAGCGTCTTTCCTGCGTTATTGTGTATGGTCCTAAATGCTTCACACACTGCCTCTGAGATAGGCCTGTCTGCTCGTGCTACGTTACCACAGGTTGAGCAGGGGTTATCAAAGGGTGTAGCCCCCTTACTCTGACTTAGGAAGAAGGGTCACTATTTGACATCGGCGCCAGCCACTGTCGACTAGAGACCCCCATTTCTAACAATACACATGATGCATACATATGAAGTGACACAAGCAACCCAGTGGCAGTGTTGGACGAGACGCAGAGCCGCTGCCAAAAATAAAAAAATATTGGGAAAGCCAACAGGTCTAGGCAATTTATGGTGAAGGATTCCTTTCTGGTAATTTCTGTGCATTTGAAAAGAGTAAGATTGCTCTGTATTGCATCCAGATTACAGGAGCCATCAAAACCCTTCCTTGCTGCTGAATGCAGTGAGCAACAAAGAAGCAAAACTGTAAAAATCTTTCTACTCAAAAAGGGCAGTATGGAGCAGTGAGACAGACAGAACAGAGGAGGTAGACCTTGGCAAGCAAATCAAGCATTGGTACACAAAAACAAGACTGAAACACGTCCAAACACAGATAAATGCCTGAAAGGAGAATGACCATGAAAGCACTGGTTTCTGAAGTACATATTAGAAAGCACAGTTAATTGGCATCTGGGGCCGTATTATGCTTTGTGATTGTTTGCGCCCGGTGCACCTTTTATAAGGGGCGCTGGGCGCGAACAATCACAATGTGCCCAATTATGATGTATGCGCTGCCCCAGGGCAGCCGCGACCTCACGCTGCCCCCAGGGCAGCGCATTCATGTGAAAACACGGAGCAGCCGCTGAAGGTAGAGCTGGCGCTTTCAGTGTGCCAGCGCTATTGGTATTATAGAAGGGGACACACAAGCGTCTGCACCCCCTTCTGTGATACCAAAAGTCCCCGGGGGTGCACAAAATGGGCGCAAACACCCGTTGTGCCCCCGGGGCACTTATTGTAATACAGCCCCAGGTCTATTTGACCACACAGCTGAGATATTGTGAGGTTCAGTCGTGCCCTCAAAATATCTCAGTTCTCTTCACACGTGGGGACAGGTTGTCGGGAAGTTAATGGAGAAACATGCGTGGAGTGATAGAAGAGTGGCTCTGTGTAAGGAAAGTGCACATCAGAAAGGAAAAAAGCAGTGGACATGCTGATTATTTTGTCTTTTGGATAGAATAGGTGTCTGTAAAGTAGGTCCAGTATACCTGGGTACATGTCATCTTGTCAGACTACCCACTGCCTATATAAATTAATTTGGATTCAATGTATGTACATTTCTAAGTGGTTATACTGAAAATCTGTCAAGGACAGAACCCCCTAACCCAATGTTGGTGACCTTGGTTATAGCCAAAGATTTTCTCAAGCTTCTTCTGAGACGGTGGCCATGTACCACTTGCATATCAGCTGTGCAACATGCACTCACTGTACCACTTGCATATCAGCTGTGCAACATGCACTCACTGTACCACTTGCATATCAGCTGTGCAACATGCACTCGCTGTACCACTTGCATATCAGCTGTGCAAAATGCACTCACTGTACCACTTGCATATCAGTTGTGCAACATGCACTCACTTTACCACTTGCATATCAGTTGTGCAACATGCACTCACTGTACCACTTGCATATCAGCTGTGCAACATGCACTCACTGTACCACTTGCATATCATCTGTGCAACATGCACTCACTGTACCACTTGCATATCAGCTGTGCAACATGCACTCACTGTACCAGTTGCATATCAGCTGTGCAACATGCACTCACTGTACCACTTGCATATCAGCTGTGCAAAATGAACTCACTGTACCACTTGCATATCAGTTGTGCAACATGCACTCACTTTACCACTTGCATATCTGTTTTGCAACAAGCACTCAACCCCACACTGACCACAGTGCATTCAGCATTGCACAATTCCCTCCATCACAGTACCGGTAAAATACGAGGTCTAAAATAAAAGGTTCCACCCCCACAACCCACATACCAACCCAAACAACATAGCCAAGATTAGTGCAGGCTTCCACATCTTACCCAATGATTAATATGTCTGCGGGGTCAAGAGAAATGCAACATTAAAAAGACTTGGCTAACTGCAGGCCTAAAATACTGGTAATATAACATGGCTGTCAACTGCTCTTTGCTACTATCCACTGACACTCGACCTATAAATATTTTGTAGGATTTTCATGTGATATTTGCTTAAAGCATAAAGGGAATTCTTATAAATATACGTTAAATTCCAGAAAAATGCTTCATTTATAGAATATTGTGGTGAACAAGGACACAGTGCATAAGAAGTATAATGCCCCTCCTGTGGGTTGCTCCTCTGACACTCCTGTGTGAACTCCAGAGCATATACTATACTTTGCAATATAGATTTCACCTACAGAAGGCGGCTCTCTCTGGATACTCCCAGTGGTTATATTTAAATATTTAAACTATGTGATGTAGACCCCTCCAAAGATGGAAGGTATCTGCAAGCATGATTATGCCTTCAATCACACTTTTTTTCCCACATGCAATTTATAGGTATAGCTAGAAGTTACCCATGACACAGCAGTCTATGCTGTAAACGTACAACACCAAAATATTTCCCATACAGGCCACACTACACTCACACCACTATCCATCCTAACACTGACATCTAACCCTTGAGCATCCTACCCCTCACAGCATTTTGCTTCCAATTTATGCAATGGCACGGCGACAAAACATGACAAGATCAAAACTCTAGACGTAGTATGACATTAAAGCACTTCCAGTACAGAACACATGGCAGACACCACGCCATAAAAACACTACCAGTACAGAACACACAAACACTTCCAGTACAGAAGACATGGCAGACACCATGACATCCAAACACTTCCAGTACAAGACACATGGCAGACACCATGACATCCAAACACTTCCAGTACAGAACACATGGCAGACACCACGACATCAAAACACTTCCAGTAGAGAACACACAAACACTTCCAGTACAGGACACATGGCAGACACCATGACATCAAAACACTTCCAGTACAGAACACACAAACACTTCCAGTACAGAACACATGGCAGACACCATGACATCCAAACACTTCCAGTACAGAACACATGGTAGACACATGGCAGACACCATGACATCAAAACACTTCCAGTAGAGAACACACAAACACTTCCAGTACAGGACACATGGCAGACACCATGACATCAAAACACTTCCAGTACAGAACACACAAACACTTCCAGTACAGAACACATGGCAGACACCATGACATCCAAACACTTCCAGTACAGAACACATGGTAGACACATGGCAGACACCATGACATCAAAACACTTCCAGTAGAGAACACACAAACACTTCCAGTACAGGACACATGGCAGACACCATGACATCAAAACACTTCCAGTACAGAACACACAAACACTTCCAGTACAGAACACATGGCAGACACCATGACATCCAAACACTTCCAGTACAAGACACATGGCAGACACCATGACATCCAAACACGTCCAGTACAGAACACATGGCAGACACCACGACATCAAAACACTTCCAGTACATAACACATGGCAGACACCATGACATCAAAACACTTCCGGTACATAACACATGGCAGACACCACGACATCAAAACACTTCCAGTACATAACACATGGCAGACACCACGACATCAAAACACTTCCAGTAGAGAACACACAAACACTTCCAGTACAGGACACATGGCAGACACCATGACATCAAAACACTTCCAGTACAGAACACACAAACACTTCCAATACAGAACACATGGCAGACACCATGACATCCAAACACTTCCAGTACAAGACACATGGCAGACACCATGACATCCAAACACGTCCAGTACAGAACACATGGCAGACACCACGACATCAAAACACTTCCAGTACATAACACATGGCAGACACCACGACATCAAACCACTTCCGGTACAAGACACATGGCAGACACCATGACATCCAAACACTTCCAGTACAGAACACATGGTAGACACATGGCAGACACCATGACATCCAAACACTTCCAGTACAGGACACATGGCAGACACCATGACATCCAAACACTTCCAGTACAGAACACATGGTAGACACATGGCAGACACCATGACATCCAAACACTTCCAGTACAGAACACATGGCAGATACCATGACATCCAAACACTTCCAGTACAAAACACATGGCAGACACCATGACATCCAAACACTTCCAGCACAGGACACATGGCAGACACCATGACATCCAAACACTTCCAGCACAGGACACATGGCAGACACCATGACATCCAAACACTTCCGGTAAAGAACACATGGCAGACACCTTGACATCAAAACATTTCCAATACAAGACAGATGGCAGACACCATGACATCCAAACACTTCCAGTACAGAACAAATGGCAGACACCATGACATCAACACACTTCCAGTACAGAACACATGGCATACACCATGACATCCAAACACTTCCAGTACAGGACACATGGCAGACACCATGACATCCAAACACTTCCAGTACAGGACACATGGCAGACACTCACTCTTCCATCCATAGCACTTCCACAGAGCAGTGTGCTACCAGTCCGCAACTGCCCCTCACCGCCTCATCAGGGGTGTAAAGTGCTATATAAATGCAACTACAATTCACTATAATGTTAGTGCCCTCTTATTCTAGTTTTCACCTAGAGAGTTCCCTTTTCTAGCTGTCGAATCTTCCATCTGTTGTACAAAAACAACTCCCTCGGATACAAAGTCTCACCACCATTCTAGTTATTCATTGTTTGATTTAAAAGTAAAAACACGTTCACTATATAATGATATTGCAAGATAAATGTGTGTAACAACAATCCCTCTGTAGAAATGCTTGGATGAGACAATGAGTAACTTGCTTCCGTGCTCCTCGTATTGTACCTCCCTGGCAAACATTTGCAATGTGGCACTGTCTCCTATTGTTTCAGATTCTCTGAGGCTTTGCTCACTGTGAATTTACTGTTGATATTTCTACAGGCTGCCACAACCTTTGGACTTTGATTGATTTTTTATGACTCATATCAGTTCCACTCTGTGACTGACAGTGAACGTTACACCTCATAAAACTGCTCACCCTGTTGATAAGGCCACATATAAGTACACAGTGGTTTTTTTTACACATCACACTGCTTTTACTCTTCCTCTTCTTCTCATACTTGTTCTGCAGAACCGACAGCACTCCTGCGGGATACCGAGCAAAGGTCTTCACCAACGCGCAGGCTCCCACGGCGTAAATGGGCTTGGCGGGCTCAAGGCACTCAAAAGTAAAGGAGGGTCGGATCCTGATGCTGGGGCTCGACGCGGCGGGAAAGTCAACGCTGTTGTACAAGTTGAAGTTTGATGAACCTTTCACAACAATTCCGACGATAGGATTCAACGTTGAGATGATCCAAGCTGAGAAACACTTTGCGTTGACTGTGTGGGATGTGGGAGGACAGCAGAAAATGAGGAAGCTTTGGTGCTACTATTTTGAAGGCGCCGATGGGCTGGTCTACGTCATCGACAGCGCCAACAGGCAACTTTTGGAAGAATCAAAGAGAGAATTTGAAGTGATCCTAAAAAACGAATTGGTCAAAAATGTGCCAGTGGTGGTGATGGCCAACAAGCAAGACCTCCCGGGAGCACTGAGTGCGGAGGAAATCACTAGGACATTCAACATGAAAAAACACTGCAGTGACCGGGACTGGTTTGTGCAGCCGTGCTGTGCGATCACTGGACAGGGGCTGGCCGAAGGGCTGGCCAAGGTGACTGAGTTTGTGAAGAACTGCATGAAATCCCAGGAATTACCGGTGGTGTCTTTGAAGCGCAGCGGAAGGCTGCAGAAATCTCACCCAATCTGATCATGAAAGCAATGACCATTTGCAACAAAATATGCGCGGTCAGGTGCATCACAGTAGTCGCTAACAGAGAAACACGACAGATATTGTACTTCTAAAATGTTTTTCTGTAACTCTGAGGATTGCCGTTGCATCAGCGACAATTAAGGAACAGAACTGATCAGGTGACCAGGAGATATTTTCCCTAAGCTAGAAGCAAAGTTCAATTTACAATGAATCCAAAGAAATACGCCATGCTCAGCGTGGTGTGAAAACACAAATCAGTAAGACTTTATATTTACCTGTAGCTTAGCACATACCTCATCTTTGTTAAAATATGACTTGAAAGTAGATTCCTTCGACTAAAAAATGATGGAATGGAATGCAGGCTTTTCCTTTGACTGAATGCACTCATCTGTGTTTACGCTGTTGCTCACTCGGATTTTTCTTCGATATAAATCCTCGTCCTTTCAATTGTAAAACAGTAGGAGTCTTTAATTCTGACTACCGTCCAAGGGCGCACATGCAACTGGTGAAGGGGCACCGGGGCCCAGAGGAGCCCACTGAACTCTAATTATTATTGTAGTTTACTACCCAAAAAGTAGTCAGTGGGCCAATTTTCGTGCATACATGGTCGCATGGATTGTTCTACTTAATATCCACCCCAACAATGTAAATGTAAATTGATACTTGTATAGCGCACTACTCACCCACAAGGGTCTCAAGGCACTTGTACAAATACCACTGTGGAACCCATCCTGGCTTTCCCTGTGAGGCGTCCACTCCTGGGCACCCCCAAGGTGGAGGCCAGGCGTTGTGGGGGCCGTTGTGGAGATTAAGCAAGCTATTGCCCAGAGTTGCAGAGTGGGACTCCATGATTGGCACCGAGGCGAGAATTATCAGGTCCGTGGAATTTTGAGCCCAAGACCCGCCGGGGCGGGGAATTGAATCCTGGTCCCAGGCCAAACCTCTGCATCAGGGTCTGCCGCTCTAACCATTGAGCCACACTTCTCCAACAATATTGTGGGTCAAGAATATCGAATGGAGAGTGCATATAGGGAAGTATAGATTTACTATTATTAACTCCACTTCTACCTCCCTTGGAGATGTATGTGTGGCATAGATACATGTATGTGGAGTTGAGTACAGAAAATCTAGACAAGCCCTTAATCGTCAGGGCTTCCACTTCCCTGTCAGTTTCTTTAATATTCAAACGAGCGGCAAACACTCACGCGGGTAAATTATTTCATGCGTGTACATTTATTTCTTTAAATAATATTTCACATTTAAACGTGGAGAAAAAAAAGTAAACTGTTAATTTAAAAACATCTTACTGTTTTTTTTCGGTGTCTTCTCTGTCACTTTTACAACTTGCAGGGCACTGGCACTTTTACTCATGATTTAAGCACATTTTACAAATGAGCACCCGTAAAGAGTAGGGGTACAGTGCAGAAAGGCGCAGTGGTTCTTGTAGTATGGGAATAGTTGAAGCAATGAGCTGTTGCTAAGCGTAAAAACAGTTGTGGTGCAAAACACACACAGTAGCTCAACACAAGCAAACACACGTACAGAGGGAAAATACCCAAGACAAAGAATGCACTGCAATTTCAAAGTAAACCCTACAACATTATCTAACAAGAAATAAAACTGCACACTGAGGAGAATGCACCACCATGGTGAACGTTGGAAGTGTAAAGTTGGTGTTAAACGTGTGGTAAATTGATTTCTGTGCATTTAACTTGATTTTACTATGAGAGGCAATGCCAGAGCACAACGCTCAAAACATGTGTCTTGTTAGCACCAAACGAATCTGGTGCTAAAGTCGCATCTTTAATTGTAGGATAGGGTGTTACTTTAAATTGAATTCTACATTTGTGGTAAATATCTCACAAACTGGTTGACGTATAGCAACTACCGAATCATGGGATAACCACGAACAATATGACATACTAAAAATGACCCCCTTTGTGTTATCTGGTCATGTCAGTGTCTCTTTTCCCCACTTCTGCCTGTTGATGTCACCCTACCTTCGGTTTATTTATGGTTTTCCTCCATCTAAATTGTGTGTGTAGCTCCCTCACTTGATATAAGTGGCTTCCATCTTTCCCCATAGGTCCTGCTTCCTTTATCAACATCATCTGCTTTTCCTGCCCTGGTTTTGCCGGTACCAATGTACTGTCTGGGTCCCCTTTGTTTTTTCTTTGTTTTAGGTCTTGCATTAGCCAAGGCCTGTTGTTTTTCAAAACGATTACTTCAAAAAGATGTACATGGATGTACGCGTTAGCCTTCTTCATCCACTGGCCTGTTAGATCATTCATTACACCAAACTCAGCACAGGGCAGAGGATCAGCCAGCTTGTGCCATTGGCTATGCTCATTGTGAGTGACAGCATTTTGCTTGTGCACAATGAGCAAAGCAGCTTAAAAATAGTCCATTTTAGTGCCAGGGACTAGTTGGGTAATGTCTGCTTGCTAACTTTTTAGTTTCTTTTTTATTTGTATTTATTATTTTTTAATTTGTTGAGGACTGGCATCTCTCGAGACTCTGCCACTGGGCCCTCGTTGCCATTTACAGTGTGCCATATCAAGTGCGGGCACTACAGGTAAAGCACCTTTCAATGGGCTTCAAATCCCATTGAAAGGTGGCTGCCCCGGTGTGCGCATGTGCGGGCATATGCCTTCATGGGTGGCTACCTTTGTAAGGGCTTTAAAGCCATTCAAAGATGGCTGGCCATGTATGGACACAACAATGGCCATCTTTGGATGGTTTGTGGTCAATTTCACCCCAAACCATTCCAAGACAACAAGCAGTGGCATAGCCAATAGCGCTACAGTACTGCTGGACCTATTCCTGCCAATGCTCGCTTTTTTTTAGCCATTTATTTGTGTATATATAGCACATATCATGAGCCATACCCCTCCTAACCCTGAAAAGAATGATGACGATAGCAGCCACAATCAAGGGGCATAATGGGCTTGATAATCTGCCGCAGAGAATTCCAATAGAAGCCCAAGTTGACATCAGAACATGGGCTTCTATGGAAATACTCAAGGACATATTATCAAGCCCATTATCGCCGTTTTAGCGTCAGTTTTCTGCCGCTAAAGCAGCGATAATTTTAACCCCGTTTCTTGATAGTATGCCCCTAATTTCTTGCTGGGTGTATACAGTGCCGTTCCTTGCAAGACAGTAAAAAAGAGGGGGTTGAACTCACTGAAGAAGGATACATTTGCAAAATGGTAAAGGAACGTTCCCTCGTTAGTATTCCTTTTTCGATTCTTTTAAGTTTAATTGCTTTTTTTATATCCCTTCTCTGTTTATTTATTTACGAATCAACATTTTAAATTCTAGCTTTTTTTAAATTTACACCATAAAATCACAGAAAAACCAAGCCTAGTGGAAGTTAAGACCAACTTGGCCCTTCCCTGCGGCCTTATGACTGTAAGCTTTTGAACCACAAACAAGGGGCCATATTACACAAAGTGCCCCAGGGGCTCAATGGGTGTTTGTGCCCGGTTTGCGCGCCCCCTGGGCACGTTGGTATTACAGAAGGGTCCGCAGGCACTTGTGCACATAAAGCACTATCTCCAGGGGACGTTCCCTCATTTGCATGGGGGCAAAGAATCTGTCAGGAGGTGCACTGACAGAGCGCCACTTAGGTGGCGCGTTGTCAGTGCGCCCCCTGAGAGCAGCACTCTGGAGGGGGCCAAGGGGGTCCTAAGGACCCTCAAGACATCCCCTTACAGGTGGGTGCAGTCACTGACTGCATCCGCCTGCAATGGGATCTCTAATCCCCCTTCAAAGTGCAGACGGGCGCCGAATGAACTGTGAAACATGAATCAGCTTCAAAGCAGCCGCTCTGTTTTCCACATGAATGCGCTGCCCCCAGGGCAGCGCGAGTTTGCCGCTGCCCTAAGAGCAGCACATTCATCATAATACGGCGCATTTTCCTTCATTATGCTGGGCGCACCTTTTCAAAGGTGTGCCCAGCACAATGGAGGATAATGCGCTGCATGTATAATGAAGCCCTTGACTGTGTAGATTTGCTATTCTTAACTCTGCATCTTCGTAGCTTGAAGATATAAACATACAGCGTCAAGGTACATACATGTGGAGTTAAGTACAGTAAGCCTATACTTACCATATATACTTACCTTGTCTATATTTTAGTCCTTAGCTTTTTGGCCCAGACGTTTTGGCCCCACTACATTTTTACTTTGATATTCGGAAAGGCCACAAACCTACATGTTCTGCAGATTTGCCTCTGTCTATCCAGAGCCCTTCCATCCATGTACAAGTATGTGTCTTTCAATTCGTGTACTACTATTTATAGCCCTACTACTCCTACTGTGAAGTCATTCTGTGCATTTTGTGCCATTTGGTGGAATATTTTATTCACACTACTTGAACATTAATCTTGCTTTGTTAATTTTTTCAAATTTGACTTGACAGGGCAAATGTCTGCATGGCTGATTGTTAATAAATCTTTAAACTATAGTGTGGGCTGTGTCTCTACCCAGAGGGGCATTCCTCTCTCCCCTCGTACGATTAGTTTGTTGTGTATCATTCTGCCACCTATGGAGTGCTTACATCGTACAGCACTAGGGACTATTTTGCATATTAGAAATGCACTGACTAATCACACATTACATTGATTGTCTCATAGATATATTTCATAAAGAAAACAATCCTTTTTTGTTTTAAATACTCCTAAGCAGGTTTTTATTTAAATATTTTAGTCAAGGCTCTAAATGCAAGCAATGCCTATTGGCTTTGCTAATGCTTACTAAACAGCGCAACTCTGTCCGCCTGTTTCTCGAGCCGCATAATCCAAGTAGCGACACCTATATTACACCCACAAAATAAACATCTTATTTTTTCTTGCTGCTTTATTACTCTGAGCTTTTTCTTGCTGGGACTCTGAGAAATAAAAGAGAAGTTATTCCGCATTAAAAATATGTGTACCTTAGGGTTTCCTAGCACGCGGGTGAACTTGTGTCGCACAGCAGGCCGCGAGCTCTATTGCTAGAGTCTTCCACATACTCCAGGTGTACGGTGATGCCTCGCGCCTCAGAGTAACCTGGGGAAATCTACTTATATGCAGTGGTTAATTTGAAAGAAAAATGAGTGCCGGGTCTTCCGTCAGGAGGCAGCATGCACCAGTCCATTTCTCTTGTTAGCAACGCCTAAAACAGTACCAACTACTAAGCTTGAATGTGGTGAGATGCTGTGGCGTAGTGGCCAGAGCTGCCGACTTCAAAGCTGGGGGACCAGGTTCGAGTCTCAGAGGCTCAACATCCAGTGATTCTGGGCAAATCACATAATCTCCCTGTGAATAAATAAATGTTATTAATATTAAATGAATATGTCCTTAATTGGTGCTCATGAAAAGCGCTGGTGTTGATAATTAAGTGCAGGTGCTGCGCACCGGAAACCACCACCTCAAATTAAGCACTGTCTATATGACACTTTTTGACGACCCCCCACCCAATGTCCTTGCATTAAAATTGAAAATAGCCACCACCCATCTTAACTACTCGGGCATGATGGCCTCACACAACCCCGATTGAGCTGGAGTCTTAAAATTGCCCCATAATTGACTACAGGACCTGAGAGCTGTGCTCAACTGTCACTCACTAGTATGGGACGAGGAGGCCTCTTCAAAATGGTTGCCCTGACCTGTATTTTATACACTACTTAGAACTGCCCATATACACTGCTCCCAGCATTGCTTTCACACAATACACAACTCCCTGACATGGTCCTATGGGCGGGCAAGACCCCTGATGTACCCGTAACTAAATGCACGCAGGCCACCACTGATGGAGACCTTGGGATTCCCAATCTGCAACTCTACTATTGGGCCACACAACTGATTCTCCTAAATGACTGGCTTTCCTGTAACTTGGCAGAGACAGCAGTGAGTCTGGGGCTAACCATTCTTGAACCAGTCAATCTGTTCTCCATCCTGCACGGGGCACCGGTTCCGAAGCCCTTCCTACAATCACTAGAATCCCACTGGAATGCTAGATGGTTAGCAGTCAGATTTGTAGGCTGGCAAGGTAGGGTAACCACAGGAACTCCCCATGGCACGTCACACTCCTCAAGCACGTAGTGGGATTGCGAGGCTGGCATGCTTGGGATTCCATTGGTGTCTTCAAGATTGGAGAAGTCTATGAGACTGACCGTATGAAATCATTTGAGGAACTAACAGCTGATTTTGCACTCCAAAGGGTAATTTTTTAGGTGCCTGCAGCTCAGACATCCTTTGGAGTGCCACATAACACACATAGGCTTGGTGCCAGTGTTCCATTGACTGGAAGCAAAAATAACAACCGAGCAACTCAGGAGGAAGGGTATACCCTGGATTTGAAGGTCACTAACCAATAATCCCTTTGACCCATTCCTGAGGCTCAGAGGACGGTGAACGTTAGACCTTGCTGCCACAGATGATGGATGAGGAAGGGATGGAAGTCAAAATGGCCACTGGAGTACTTGTGATGTCTACCCCTCTTCGTATCATACACTTCAAATATGTACAAAGGCTATATTTCCACTCCTCCAGATTGTGGCGGATGTGCAGATCTCACTCAGTCGCAAAGAGGGTACCTTCTTACACACTATTTAGGATTGCTCAATTTTAGCCAAGCAGTGGTCAGGTGTGCATGCATAGAGACAGTGCTTGGTCTCACCTCTCCCCACAGCCCTAAAGTTGCCCTGCTGGGACCATGGAGTGTTGGGAGGGTGGCCGTGGTATGTTTGTTGATTGGTCTAGGCTACCTAATTGCTTAGCGAGATATTGATTGAAAGTGGGAGAGCATAACACCTCCAACCATAAATGAATAGCCAGGGTGTATGGACTGGCTGTGACCTTTCAGAAGAGAATGTATTTAATGGCAGAGGATGCCCCACCAAATATCAGCGGATATGGTCCAGATGTAATGAATGCAGAGACTCTTCCTGATTGCGGAAGCAGTGGTTAATGTACTTATTCGTTTGTTTTACCGTGGCCATGCTCACTGTGGGGCATATTTACAATAACTGGCGCATCCCTGCATATCAGCAGGGATGCGCCAGTTATTGTGCGCCACAGCTCCGCCACCATGGATGCGCCGTATTTACAATGCGGCGCACCATGGGGCAAAAACGGCACAGATGCGTGACGCATCTGTGCCGTAAAAGTGGTGCATTGCCGGAGTTGCGTCGCAAGCGCGACGCGGCTCCAGCAATACCCTGGGGGGCCCTATCTTGTTAATGCTGCGTCAATCCTTACGCCTGCTTCAGGCAGGCGCAGGGTTTTGACGCAGCATGGGCCTAAAAGTGACTGAGTGAAATCTTGTAAATTAAATGGCGTTCCTGCGCCGGAACGCCCCCCCTGCGCAGGAACGCCTATATGTGGCGCAGGGCTTTACAATATGACGCATCTCCCAGATGCGTCACGTTGTAAGTACCCCACACCAAGGGGCAGGATTTGTGCCGCCGTTGCGTCACAAAAGTGACACAACGGCGGCATAAATGAGGTGCAAGGGGCTTGTAAATCTGACCCTGTATGTTTAGTCCCTTTTCCAATTGATTGGGCAGTGTGGTAGAAAGGAACGTGTTCCTATATTCTGCATCAAGTTCGATGGTTGACATGTCTTGTTTTGGAATGCAAAAAAATGCTTTATAACTAAGGCTCCCTCTTTTCTGTTTTCACTGATTTTTACAGATAAATACAGACAGAAAACATTCATTTTCTTGTCTGTATTTATTTTTAAATGTGGATAAAAACGGAAATTGAGGTGCTTTTTGATTAATTCTAAATACTGTCTGCTATGACTGCTAGGCCGATAGATGTGTGGATTGATAGATAAGGGGGTTAAAAAAAGGAATTTTAGTAAAGAGGCTTTAACAGCAGTAGATATGCCTAAGGTTGATACTGAAATTTTCATATTTACAAATAAGCGCACTGATTTATCTTCTGCAGGTGTTGACAGCACTGAAACCTGGCATACATTCAAGCATGAGTGCATATTTATTGGTTAAATAAATGCGGAAATATACTAATTTCCACTTAATTTTTCTTAAAAAACAAAATAAATATGGATAAATACAGATAAGATAAGCAAAAAATAAATATGGATAAATACTGACGGAAATGGCAAAAAAATAAATACCATAAAACCGGGAGCCCTATTAATAACAAATGAAAAGAACAAACAAATTAACAAAAGAATATATGTACCTTATGCCTGTGCCTCGACACTGAAGGGAAATCCCTCAATAAAGGCGCGCATGGGATCGGTGAGGTGTTCCTATCATCCTGTCACTAGATAAGGAGTTGCCTGCAGCGGCAGCTTTTTTATCTATCTGGAGCAAAGAATCAAAGTCCATATTCATCACACTGAGCTCTCACTGTGGTCCAAAGTGTATGGAGTAGAGAGGTACACGTCCTTAAGAAGATAGGAGCCCCATCAAGAGTAAGAAGCACTATAATGCAATTTCAAACAACATATAATGTACATTCTTCTGACTTTTCTAACCAAGCTCGTTGTAACAGCGAAACAGAGCTCCGTGGGGGTGGGGCAATTGGTGTGTAGCGTAATTAGTTTTTTACAGCACTGGCACGTGGGATGCTTGAATAGAGGGACTTACAAAGTGTGTTTTGTTATTATGGAATTTAAAGGTTTTTGAGAACGCAAATGTTGGAAATTGGGTTACAGGTGAGTGGGTGAAATCCTACTCCGGCAGCAGCCACAATTCCTGTCAGGGCGAAGTCACAAGCAACCTCAAATTAACCTGTGCTTAACACTATGGTAGGTTGGCACAAAGCCGTCAGGCATAATTGATAAAGAATCTGCAAAGTATGTATGCAGCACTTGAAACATTAATAAAGTGAAGACACAACACAAGAAAAAAATCCCACACCAATTCAGAAAATAGAGTAAAATGTAATACATTTTTTTATGGCCAAAATTACAAAAATCCAATCAGTAGAACTGGAGATATGCAATTCTAAAGATTTACGTGAAAATAGTGCCTAGATTAGGTCATCTGGTCGCGCAGGATAGGGACAAAGTCACAAGTTCAGGCTGACCACGATGGAGCACAGGCCAGATACAGGGACCAAGTTACGCTTGCTGAACGAAGTATGTTAAATCCTCGTTTGCTGAGCATCGCGAGATCCTGTGTCACAGATGCATCGCGCAGCGGCAGTGCCAAGGAAGCTGCAGAGTTGCGATGTGGAGTCCTGTGTTGTCACCGAGGATGACATCAGCGAGGACTTGCGATGTGAAGTCCTGCGATGGATGCGCAGCTGCAGTTCTGAGGAAGCTGCCGGGCTGCAATGCAGAATCCTGCATTGTCATCGAGGATGCTGTTGATGAGGGGCTTGCAATGCGAAGGCCTACGTCAAGGATGCATCATGCAGTGGTGGTTCTAATGAAGCTGCGGGGCTGCAATGCAGTAGCCTGCATCAGGGATGCATCACGCTGTGTTGGTTCCAAAGCGGCTGTGAGGAGATCTGTTGCGCTGTGTCGGTTCTGCTCATAGGGCCAAAGCTGGGCTGGCAGAGCACTTTTAGGCCCACTTCCATGGGTCCAGGAATGGGGTAGCACCACTTGGAGGGCAAGACGCACGGCAAGTAGAGTCCATGTGCTGGGTTCAACATGGTTGCAGCCTTTTCTGTCCATGGTGGTTCGGGGATCAGGATGCAGATTCAATTCTTTTACTCAGGCAGCAGGGCAACAGAGTAGCAGTCTTTGTGGCAGAGCAGCACAGCAGTCCTTTTGAGTCTTTCACAGGTCCAGAGGTGTACTGAAGAGTTGGGTCTGAGGGTCCACTATTTATCAGACCACAATAAGGAGCTAAAGGGGCAGAGAACAGGTCGTCCCCCACTCAGAAATCTGTATACAATAAAGGACCTGTTCACACGATGAGCACACAGTTCATACATCTATTAAAGTTGTCATGTATTTTAGACAGTCTGTGGAGCAAGTGGTTACACCATCTATGCTACTTATAGGTATGACTCACCAATGAAGGAAAAGAAAAGGATTTCATACGTGGTAAGACAAAAAAGGCTATCTCTGTAGCTAAAAACTTGTGTCTCTAACACCCAGATGTGATGGAAAAAGTGTAGGAAAGGAGTGATGGTGCCTCACGGTAGCAACACCAGGGAGGATAAAGCAGGAAGGTACTCGCCTGCTACCTCAAGATCTCATCATCAGCTACCACCACTCCAAGAAAAGAAATGTGCAAAAGAAAATGAATGGGTTGCGACCCAAAAGGCAAAGTGCTAGGGTGTGTAAAGGAAAAGGTTGTGCAGTGATCCGTGCACCACGTTCAACCCCACAACTATATACAAATTTGAGCTAGATCACACTGGCTTACGATTTTTATTCTATGCTATGTGTCTGCTCGTATTTAAAATGCCGACATGTTTCACTGCCTTAGGATAAACTCACGGCAACTTCTTCAGGGCGTGGGGTATTATCACTCCACCCTGCACCACCGCTTATCTATTAAAAACAATTCGGGATATTGCCCAACATGGGCATACCTTTACCCTCGAGCACTTGTGTGTATAACTGCGATCACTCCTTCAAGGCTCTTCCAGTCAACTCCTATCGTGAGTCGTAACTGCGTCCGTGTCCGGCATCAACTCGGCACCGTCTGGGTGTTAGAGACACAAGTTTTTAGCTACAGAGATAGCCTTTTTTGTCTTACCTCGTATGAAATCCTTTTCTTTTCCTTCATTGGTGAGTCATACCTATAAGTAGCATAGATGGTGTAACCACTTGCTCCACAGACTGTCTAAAATACATCAAAACTTTAATAGATGTATGAACTGTGTGCTCACCGTGTGAACAGGTCCTTTATTGTATACAGGTCCACTATTTATACCTGGTGTCCACTTTGAGGTAGGAGAAGGTTCTGGATGTTTCCACCCCCAGAGATGCTTTGAATGTCCTGCCTTCCTGCTCTGGCCCCAGCTTGGCTGCGGGTCACAAAAGACTAATGCCATACCCTTTGTGAGTGTGCTGGACAGACCATTGTGATGTGCAAGTGTGATAAGTGACAAAGTTAGAGATGACCCATCCTGCCAACACCTATTCTCCCTTTGTCTCACTGTCTGGGAGCCATACTCAAGACCAACTGCCAGCAACACCTAGTCAGGTGACCCAAGATACAGGCTGCAGGCACCAAATGGCTGGGCCAAGAAAATGGCAACTTTCTAAAAGTGTTCTTTTCAGAATTGTGACTTACAATTTGACTTTATCAATAAAGAGAGTTTTAAATTGGAATTCTGTAGACACCAAACTCGATATTCCTACCTGCTCCCAATATAAAGTTATCACTTATTAAATGTAATAAGTTAATCCAAAGTTATCCTATGGGAGAGGCTTTCCTTGCCGTAGCAAACAACAAATTTGAGTTTTTTCAATATTAGGACATGTAAAAGTTAAAAGTACATGTCCAACTTTTTACATACATTGCACCCTGCCCATAGACTGTTTAGGACCTACCCTAGGGATGACATATGTATTAAAGAGGAAGGTTTAGGCCAGGTCTAAATGTCAGTTTAAAACTGCACAAACAAGCTGCAATGGCAGGCCTGAGATGTTTATAAGGCTGCTAATGTGGTTGGCACAATGAGTGCTGCAGGTCCACTAGTAGCGTTTAATTTACAAGCCCTGGCACAGGTAGTACAACTTTACTAGGGACTTAAAGTAAGTTAAATATGCCAATTGTGTGTAAGCCAATTCTACCATGTTTAAAGCAGATAGCAAAAGCACTTTAGCACTGGTTAGCAGTGGTAAAGTGCGCAGAGTCCTAAAGCCAACAAAAGAGAGATCGGCGAAAATGGAGGAGTAAGGTAAAAGGTTTGGGGATGACCCTGTATAAGGGGCCAAGTCTAACAAGAAATGAATAGCTGAGTAGCATATTACATGTACGGACTAAGGAATTTTACAAGAGGATAGAAAAAGGCATTTGATGAGAGTCTGTAGTGTAAGATAAACAAGATTGATGATGCCAATCTCCCTAACATTTCTGTAGTAAAAATATTGTGGGCCCCATTACGAGTACCCAGGTGAAGTGTGTGTTAAAATTGCACCCCCACAGTTAAAGATAACCAGGGTCCAGTTAATTACAAGATTGCAAAATTAATGGGAATTCCGGGTTGAACTTGGAGAATCCGCTTAGTAATGAGGAACTACTGTTGGAACTGGTCAGTCTGGGCTCAATTCTGCCAGAAAATGGAGTTTCCACAGACTTTGTAATTTCCAGTAGTTTTTATGGACCCATCTGGCAGTGGCGTAGCCAATGTCATGGGCCCTAGTGCAAGAAAGGAAAAGGACACCCGTTTGAACTATGAAATACAGCAATAATCAGAGTTCAGTGGCCCCGGGGGCTTCTGTGCCCTGGTGCCACTGCATCTGCTGCACTAATGTTATCTACGCCCCTGCCATCTGGAATTTAAGGATACTCGTCATAAGGCCCTTTATCAGAGTCAGCAAAATACAGAGAACTGGTACCACATAGACATCAGCAGTGCAAGATTCCATCACACACACAACAGTTACAGCACAGAGAGAAGCATGGTATGACACAGACAATAAAATTAATTCCTAATTGGCACTCTCAACCCTGTTTTATATCACTTAGCCACATCTACATCACTTAGGCCCCCACACCCGCACTTCACCATACGGCAGTTGGATTGAAGATCTCCGACAAAGTGCCCCTTACAAAGTGAGCCCGTTAGATATTGCACCGCCGGCCCGACGAGGAGCAGCCCATATGATGAAGCATGACACCTGAAAGGGTGTGTGAGGGCATTATTATCCAACAAATGGATTACCAACTCTAAACACTCCTTGGTTGTAGTTGGTTCCAGCCTTCCCCTTGACTCTTCTTCCTCTTTTTTCATGTATTGAGGAACAGCAGTAATATCCTTATTGGTAATGTGTATCTCTGGGGGCATCTCTTTCTGCTGGACCTCCCGCTCCCCTGTGAACGGAAATAGCCCCCTTCTGTCCCTCTCTTTGTAGCTTATGACACAGACAATCCCACCATCTACCCAAACCCTCTCCACGGGAAGCATAAACAATGCAAGAGTCCCTTGTACACAAGAGGTACAACCTGTGCAGTAGCTCTGCAAACTTGCAATCTCACTAATGCCTCGTGCTTCAAAAGAATATCAAAGGGGGCAATGCGCCTTGGTTTACTCTTATATCCTTACGCGACACTGAACTCTGAGGGACTGGTGCTTCATAACAGATAACAAAGCTCAGTGGGTTCAGCACCTACGGTCCGTAGGTTCTAAATCTGGTGTTTAGCTGCTCAGCGTCCTGGGTAGATAAAATGCGTAGCCTTATGTTTTGTAAACATGACCCCTATTACTTGAGCATCCAAAAATAAATAGGTT
The DNA here is from genome assembly GCF_964204655.1 of Triturus cristatus. Taxonomy (NCBI): domain Eukaryota; kingdom Metazoa; phylum Chordata; class Amphibia; order Caudata; family Salamandridae; genus Triturus; species Triturus cristatus. The sequence goes on from NC_140594.1 coordinate 1,033,425,654, forward strand.
TTTGCAGGTGGGTGCAGATGTCTACCTCCCAGGAACTGGCTTTTATAGCAAAGGAACTAGGGACATCTTAATGATTTTGGGGGCCATGGACTTAACATATTTTGGGGCCCTTGTTCAGAACTGCTTTAAATTTATGATCCAATTTCAGCTCTGTCATGCGCTCTTTGGCCAGGTGACCGACACTGAACAGGTACAATGGTCCAGATTCTAAATGTGTTTCTACCTATTAGCCAGGGATTGTGATGTGTTTTTTCAATGTTGTAATATAGCAGCAGCTCACTAATATTATTGCAAATAATCTCGGTGACCGACTGCCATTTCTCAAATGAAAGGTCCTGTTTTGAAGTGAAAGGAACTTTTTTATGGATGTTGCATGGTGCTTAAAAGCAAACAACAATTCTCTGTAACCTGTCTGCAATAGACTGCCACACATCACTCATATTACAGATAAATTAAAGGCAAATGGTATTTAAAAAATTTATTTAGGAGAGTACATTTAGAAATAATACATTAGATATTCTTGTCAGGTTTAGGTTTTACACAAAACAACATAAGGGACACTGATTAACAGAAAGATAAATATCTTATATATGTCAAAAGATTATTACCAAAGACCTTATTCAAAACAAATACTGAACATTACCCCAGACAACCTACAGATTTCAGAGGAAACCATTTGGCAACATAAAGGGTACTGTTTAACAGAAGGATAAATATCTTATAGACTATTCGCAGAATGGAACCAGCTACCTATTTCAGTAATCTGGTGTGTAGGACTAATTCTCATGTCAATTTTATTTAATTCTTTTAAAGAAATAGATGGGCTATTTTCATCCTTTGTGCAGGCCAACAAGACTCTGAGATTGGCACTAGTCACTTTATGCAATCTAACCAAGGAAGACGGTTCGGCCCTGTAGGAAGCTGGCTCTGTATATACTATACCACAATGAGGTATAGTGTGCACAGAGTCCAGTGGAACCCCAAACGTAGGCAGAGGTAAAAGTAGATAGCACCTTACTCTCTATTTGTGGTAGTGTGGGCGAGCTGTAAGGCTTTATCAGAGTTAAGCATTTGTTGTACACACTCAGTCTGCAAATGATGTCACACTCTCAAAGAATGACCTCAGACCAATTTTGTTTGTATAAAAATATTATTAAGTTATTTTATTTCTATACCCAAGTCAAGCCTGGCACAGGTAAGTGAAATAAATGCTTTGCAAAATCTTATGCAATGTTTTACAAGTTAGTGCAGGTTCAAATGCAACTGATTGAAATACAGGTAAGTCAAAATGTCAAATTACTTTTCTGATTACTTTTTAGCTACTTTTCAGATTACTTTCTAAGTTACTTTTTCTACTCAGTGTGATATGCCTAGATATCACACTGGGACATTTCCTAGAGAAAAGGTAAGTGAAATCAGTTTTGCACAGTTGCAGTTTTTCAGGTTTTCATATAAATCAACTCCACACAACATTTTTCAAGGCAAAACAGTCAACGTATTCCTATGGAGAGAAATTAAGCTATTGGTTAATAGGTAAGTACTCGGTCTTTGGGGATGAGTTTCTGGGGTTAGAACAAGGGTTTCCCCAGGGTCAAAAATCCACTCTCAAAGGACCGTCAGTGGCTCTAGGGTGGCCGGGTGCAGAGTGCTGAGGCCCAGTGTTATCCAATGGGGGATAAGGGGCCTCCGGTTGGTGGCTGCTCACAAGCAGGTCACAAGGTTGTGGGAGCAAAGCTCATGTTGTTAGGCTCAGTGCAAAGGGGGATCCGAGTTAGCACCCAAAGTACACCCACATCGGCACAGGGGCAGCTGGGTGCAGGGTGCTATTTTGGAGTCGGTGACCTGTTGGTTTCAATAGGGATTCTCAGGTTTTGACAAAGACTGCAGGCTAGGGGACGAAGATCTTCTGGAGGTGACCACTGGTTGGAAAGGTAAGTTGGGATGCCTGGGGATACTGGGGTACAGTTGGTTGGGCCAGCCAAGGCCGTGGGTCTTCGGGTGCAGGGGTATCTTTAGGCATCGGGTTTTCTTACCGGCTCTGGTCGTTGTCGGGAGGATCCTCCAGAAAGAGACTGCAGGCGTTGTGGAGAGGTTTGAGGCAGGTCAGAGATCACCAGATCTCAGGTCAGGATCGCTGGGGAGACCTCCTTGTGGTGTTGAGCCACTCGAACTCAGGCCGGGGGCGTCGGGTGCAGAGTGGTGCAGACTTGCGGATTTGGCTAGAGCCTGTGGGTGAGCAAATCCGGTGCTCACGGAAGACAGTCTTTTCTGTGGAAGGCAGGGCAGGTCCTCGGGGTTCTTGAGGTTGCTGGCTGCAGGACACACCGGGATTTTGCTTCTGCAGGTTCGGGGTGGGGACAGGCAGGTAGGGCTGGGGCCAAGTCAGTGGCCATCCTCCTCTTTTTAACTTCAACACGGCTCTTCAGTCCTTCTTCTTTTTTTCTTCTTGGTCGGTTCCTCTCTGAGGAGGCAAGGTTTAGGGGTGCCCCTAAATACTAGATTTAGAAGTGTGTTACAGGTAAGTAAAGGTTGGGCCCAATGGGTCCCCTCCTTGGGGTGGGTACACCCCCTATTATGCCACCCTCCAGTGGGAGGGGGGCATATGCCTCACTCTGGTTGGCTGGGTCCCCCCATTCGCAAGATGGCGGGGACTGAGAGTTGTGCTTCACCTTGCCTCCCCCCCCCGAGGGGTGGGGTTGCCAAAGGTGGGTACACCTCCCTTGCACACTTGGTTTTCCTGCTGATTCTCCCGGCCAAAGTGGGGGTCAGAACCGGTGGGGGCCCATTGCTGGAAGCAGCAAAAGACCTGGGGAAGCTCACAAAGGTGGCATGCCTTTGAAGCTTCCCCTTCGTGGACACTTGCCCATACTGGCGGAGGAGGCTTGGCACCTCGTCCCAGGATGTGCATTGTTTCAGACCCCGGAGAGCAGCTGGCTCTCGATCCAGGGGTCCTGAAACATGTCTGGTAGTAGAAGCTGGTGAGCAGCCTGGTCACTAGTGTTAGGTAGTTTTTCAGGGGGCATCTCTAAGATGCCCTCAAGTGTGCAATTTGCATTAAATCCCACACTGGCATGAGTGTGGGTTTAATGTTCTGAGAGCTTTGATGCTAAACTTCCCAGTTTTCAGTAAAGCCATTATGGTGCTGTGGAGTTCGTAATGACAAACTCCCAGCACATGTACTCTTATGGCATTACTGCACTTACAATGTCTAAGAATTGGCTTAGACCCTGTAGGGGCACTGGGCTCATGCACCTGTACCCACACCACTGGTATAGTGCACCCAGCTGGAGGGGTGGCTGATCTATGCCAGGGCAGTGGGTAGTAGGCATGGCCCACAGGGATATGTGTCATGTTGACTCTTTACTTTCTTTTTTCTGCACCAAAACAGGCAGCCTGCAAAGGTAGTGTGTGTGTGTGTGTGTGTGTGTAAAGGTACGGGGCCTCTGAGGGTAGCACAATCAGTTCTGCAGCCCTTAGAGACCTTCCCTGGTCACAGTGCCCTTGGTTCCTGTGGTACCATTTACCAGGGGCTGACCTGTGGCCAGAGAGTGCAATTGGGTTTTGATTTCAATGCAGTTTTAGGATAAAGAAAAAAGTCCCTGGGTATCTGTTTGGCAGGAGCCCAGGGCACACTCAGTCAAAGTACATCTGCAGTTTAGCAAAAAGTGGGGGCAACCATGCAAAAAGAGGGCACTTTCTTACAGGCCCTCCCCAATTTAAGAGAAAATAATCATGCAAATTTTGCACATCATAAACATAGATTTCTTAGTAATTCTGATTTAGTATGTGCAGAATTTTTTTTAATTTTGAAATTCATGAAGGAATACAAAACCCCGGACTTAATGAGGCTAGTAAAAAACCCTAAAAAGTGTGATGCAAGGTCCTACTGTGGCGTTTAAAACAAAAAGCACAAATGTTTAAGTTTTATGATTCACCTTCGATAAATTGCTCCACGCGTCTCGTAGACCTATAAGTTGGGGAACAGCAGCTGCTCGATCCTAACAGTCTAATGAACTGGGAAGAGAATGGTTATATAACGATGGCAGATTTTATTAATTTTGACTCCTGGAAAAACTGGACAGAGATTGAATGCAGCTTGAGCTTTTAAAGAGATACTTAAATGGTTCTTTCATCAAATTAAAAACTTTAAAAAAAATATAGATCCCATTTCACTCTCTGCAAAGTTGGACTTCACTAAGGCCCTCTTGGGACTAACCACACGTCGATCAATCAGTGGCTGGTTATACATTTTTAGAGAGCAAAAGGACAATAGGGTGTATGAAAAGGCTGGAGATGAATGGCAAACCAAAGAATGCCTTCAGATTTCAAGATCAGTTTGGAATAGAATTAATACATTTAATACAACTCTATTAAGAGGTGCCAATTTTAGGAAAATGCTGTTTTATACCAATTGGTTATTATATAGGACCCCAGCCTTCTTACAAAGTATATACCCCCAGATACAAGATCAATGCTTCCGATGCTTAGTGGAAGGTGGGGGTAGCTGGTCTCATATGCCTGGGAATGTCCAAGGATGAAAAAAAAATTGGGAAGAGATTGAGAAACACTGTAGGCATAATCTAGGGGCGGGGGTAGGTATCGACAACTATATTGCAACCTTTGGATATTCCCTGAATATAATAACTGGCACCTTACAGGCGGAAGGGTTATTTATCTCGGCCTTGGTTGCTGGATCTCCAATACTCCAGAATTGGTGTAGCGCGCATCCACCCACATTTCTGCACTGGCAGAATAAATTGTGTATAGTCCGAGAATTGGAAAAAAGACATGTGCTAAGGTCAGGCTCATATGCTAAATTTAAAGCCCTTTGGAAATGTATATGAAATATGCTGGGAGATAAGGGAGGCTAAGTGCCAAATCGTCATCTCTAAAATGTATAGGTCATCCAGTGAAATGTGCAATATTTGTTTTTTGTTAATAATCTTTTGATATATATATAAGATATTTATCTTCTGGTAATGAAAACATTCTATGTTTAAGAATCCTTCATGTACGGCAGCTACCATTCGCTGCCCAGTGATGGCCCTCGACTTGCCTCCGCAACGACCGCTTTCAAGTTTCACAATATTTCGACTCTGTATCCTTCATTTAGAGCATTATGTAAGGACGAAGCTTGATTTATGCTGTCACTGTACTTCTTTGGCCTTTATCTTGTTACTTCACTACTTGGCTCCCCTGCGTGGGATGGGACACTGATACTATCTCAGATGTATGTTGTAAAACGTTAATGAAAACATCTTTGAAAAAAAAGAATCATTCATGGTCATCAGGGCAGGACTGTGTGGAGAACAGAGCCAGAGCTATCAGGGGGCCCCTTGAAAGGCATGGGACCTGGGCCAGGGCCCACTTAGCCCTTGCCTTAAAATGTCTCTGAAAGGAGGCAGGGCTGCACAGCAGCACCCAGCATCATGGCCTGCACACACAAATGCAATGGCGACATATTCATCAGCGTTGATGTATTTCTTACCTACACCATGAAAATGCAAGTTGTTATTACACAAACATGAAGGCGTGTGATCAAAACACAGCCCACCATGCATAGCTAGCGTACAGCTATGAATTTCCTGTACACCCATTCCCTCCATAAAACCAGACACAGAATTCCAACAAAACATTATCTGTGGTGAAAGGATTACAATGGTGTGACAAAACCTGTGTTTGTACCTCAAATAATGATATGTGGTGTCTGCTTCCAGCTTGCTGCTCAGCCAGTGATGGTGTAGAATGTTAGTATGAGTGTATGATGTCATAGAGTGTTGTATGCGTGCATGAATGTCAGCTCAGCCAGTGATGGTGTAGAATGTTAGTATGAGTGTATGATGTCATAGAGTGTTGTATGCGTGCATGAATGTCAGCTCAGCCAGTGATGGTGTAGAATGTTAGTATGAGTGTATGATGTCATAGAGTGTTGTATGCTTGCATGAATGTCAGCTCAGCCAGTGATGGTGTAGAATGTTAGTATGAGTGTATGATGTCATAGAGTGTTGTATGCTTGCATGAATGTCAGCAAAGCCAGTGATGGTGTAGAATGTTAGTATGAGTGTATGATGTCATAGAGTGTTGTATGCGTGCATGAATGTCAGTTGAGAGTAGGGCTGAGCAGCAAGCAGGCTGCTCCTGTTGGGGTTTGTTTCTTCCTTCATCTGTACCTTACTTCATTTATTTATTACCTAATAAACTACATGAAGATACCATCTGAATACGGACCATTCTTCCGTTACAACTTGATATGCCGCCTATTACTACTTTCTATACACCAGAGATATAAGCAGGATTTAAGGGGACAGGGAAATGAAACGTAACATTGAAAATTGCAACCTCGCTCATTAATTCACCCATAGCGTTCTCTGGCCAGAACCAATGCCTATGGCTTCTTCCCGGAATACCCCAAAACAGACCTCAGACTTCTTAAACATGAACCTGAACAATCAGAAAACTCTCGGCTCATCACAGGCCGCCCCTTTAGTCCCAGAATGATAGGGCTTGCGTGACCCGCTCTACTAGAGACATACTTGGGAAAGCCAATTTATTTTCCGGGTGAGTTACAACTGTTTCATATGTGGACACAGCCCTCAAACCTACATGCTTGAAGATGGTGTTGCCATCTTTCATATCTTTGATAAGGAGCCTTTTTGCCAATTAAGGCCCCAGTACGTGCGTGCTCAGTGGCGTAACTACGCACTCTACTGTGGCGGACCCTGCCTTGCCGCCCTGGCTTCGCTGAAGAGGGGGGGGGGTGTATTGCTGGCGATAAATTCTGCGCTTGCCGCCCCCCCTGGCAAATACATGTAAGGGGGGAGCCGCCGCCGCCCCCAAAGCTCGCGCCGCCCGGGGCGCAACGCCACCCTTGCTAGCCCCATGTACGCGCTGCAAAATCGTTGCAATTTCCCAGGTGCAAATTGCACATCCAGTAAGAGTGATGACGCAAGGTTCGATCATTTGCATGCACTGCCCTTTGCGTTTGCCGCATTGAGGGCTAATACACTAATAGCAAATGTTAGCCCCCATTCCAATGTGCTATTTGCCTGTCTGTTATGTGCCTGGCTTGACTTCACTATAATGAGCTGAGTGGTCTAGAGTTTGTGTCCAACACTAGATTACTGCATAGATTGTGATTTGGGCCAAGGGTTTTAAGTGAGATGAAAAAACTAGGGGGTCTCTCAAAGGGGCGTGGCCAATGTAATTAAGGGCGTGGCTTAAAAACACATAAGCTAAAAATCGGTGCTTAGCATAGTGTGTCATCCGAATTGTATTTTGATGTTTCTTTCATTGCATGCAGATATATGATATAACAAGTAACATCATCCCTACAACAAGTCAGGACTATTGGCTTTGTCAATGGTTTTTAGTTGCATAAGAAGATAAATATAAGCAGCAACTATGACTTGTATATAATAATTGAAAAAGCTTCCACTTACAGCCCTTGTGACACCATAACAATGTTACAGCTCCTGAGTTTCAAAAAGAGAAGGGAAATCAAGAGAGAAAAGGACTCTCTAAGGATTTCCCTTCCCCTTCAACACTCACCTGGCATGACGTCATGCCGTACCTGCGCCACAATTGAAAAGTGAGTAGTGTAAGCAGCGCACATCGATGGGCCTGCCGTCAATGCAGTAGGGGAAAAAACGGACCTCCTGTGCCAGGGCACAAAGCAGAGCCCGGTAGAGACCCGTTTTGAGACCCCCTTTAAAAAACTGCCGGTGCGCAGCACCGGTGAGACCCGGCCCACTTAAAGCCCTGTTTGGGCCTAACACTCCGCCATCTTTCAGCAGGTTTTGATATCATTGATCACGACCTCCATTTAGAACCTCTAAATGCCTCAATGGACTTTGGAGGCCCTGTTCTTGAATGGTTTCAATCATGGGTACTCACAAACATTTGCTCGGGGCCAAAAGTACAGCCTGGGAAATACCAAAGGGCCGCACTGATGGTCAGACTGGGAGCTGTGGGGTCATTTGCCAAAATATAGAAATATAATACAATAAATACACAAAGACTGGCCTCAGAGTATGCAAAATAGGAGTCATGAGTGCATGTCTTTTTCAAGAATCTTTTTGAAATGGGACACAGAAATGCAGCATTTTGAAAGAAAAAAACAAATATGTAAAAATGCTTGAAATATAACTACAGGTGGGGGTGTTCGGGGCGTCCTCGATAATATTTCACAATTAATCCAGGGAAAAAAGTGCATTTTGAAGTACAAATCACCCATCATATTGATAGAAGGTCCAGTGATCCAAGATGGATAGGCTGTGTTGATTTTTTTTGATGTGTTAAAGTGCAGCAGCATTGTAAGAACGCATGACTGGCAAATAGCTACGGTAGTGAATTTAGGGGGAAATTACCAAGAAATTGCAATAATCATCGCAAAGCGTGCTTGGCACTGTTTTTTTTATCGCCGGCTATCGCTGGATTTCATCGCGGAGATAACGCGTTATTAGCAACGCTTATCTCCAAGGCGATAGAAGATCCAGCGATAGCGGCGAAACCCAGCATTAGCGCGAGAAATCCAGCAATAAATTCAACGCGCTAATGAAAAGCTTGCTAATAGGCAGGAGAGGACTTAACCTTACAATCCACCTCCCATTGACTAGAATGGTTAAGTCAGGTTTTTAGCAGGTGTTAAATTCCAGCAATAGTCGCGGTTAGCGTGACTTTTTTTATCGCTTCGCGGGCATTGCTAATAGGGGGAAGCTGTGTTAGCGAATGTTTTCAGTCGCTTTAAGTCAGGAACGCCTACTTTGCATGTCATTACCGATATATATCGCTGACATGCAAAGCGGCACCAAAACAGTCGCTTTCGCCATAAAGCTGTCGCTAACAGCTGTTAGCGACAGCTTGCTAATAGGGCGATAGAAATATTGCCGCTTTAGCGGCAAAAAGTGCCGCTAAAAAGGCAATAAGGCCCTTGCCAATATCCCCCATAGGGGCATATTATCAAGGGCCTGCAATAATTATCGCTCAGCGTTTTTAGCGTGAGGATAATTATCGCAGGCTAACGCTGGATTCTATCGCAGAGATAGCGTGCTATCAGCAATGCTTATCTCCCAAGCGATAGGAATCCAATGCGTTATCTGGAAAACAGTGTGATTATCGCTAGAAATCCAGCGATAATCACACTGCGACCAGCGATACCTTGCTGATAGGGCAGGGTGTTCTTAGCCATGTAATCCACCTCCCATTGGATTTCATGGCTAAGTCAGATCACAAGCAGGCGTAAGGAAAGTAGCGATAACTGTGGTTAGCGCTACTTTTCTTATCGCTCTGCTTGTTTGCGTGCAGCTTGATAATTGGAGAAATGTCGGTTAGCGACATTTCTCCAGTTATTCTGGCACGGAACGCCCACTTTGTATCTTATTAGAGATGCAAAGCTGGGCGTTGTTGTAAGGGGCGATAAATCAGCAAACCACGCGATAGCGTTTCTTAGCTGATAAGGCGATAAAATTATCGCCGCATTTCGGCTGAAAACTGCCGCAAAAACGGCGACAATTTTTCATCGCCGCCTTGTTAATATGCCCCTTAGTTTTTGCATTAGTGTCCGATGTAACGGACGCCATTTGACAGGCACATATTCATTTCACTGGAGCTTGATCGGTGAAGCCAAACCAATTTGCTTTTTGTACTTAACTTTACTGGTGGAAAAAAATGGAAAGCTTACAAATAATTGAGCTAAATATCTCACTAGGACAACAATTGCCACTACTATTGATTTATTTGAATACCTGATACATATTTCTAGTGCTAAGAAAGTCCGAGCTGGGGAATTATTAAAGTGTGAAGAACTGTACACCTTGTGACCACTCTGAGTAGCTACAAAGCAGTTTCATTTGTCTGCCTTTTGTGTTAGTGGGGTGAAGTGGGGAAAATAAGTGATTTGCCCAGAATCACAGGATGTGAAGCTGACGCCGGAACTCGAAGCCAAGCTAGTTCCCCGGTTCCAAAGTCTGCAGCTCTGCCCGTTAGGCCACATTTCCTCACCAGTATTTCTCAAAAATATGACCACACTAGAAGGGACGAGGTGTTTGTGGACAGATAAGGAGGAAGAGATGAGATTGAACAGAAGGGATGCCCAGACATCTTGTGCAAGAAGTCTTGTGGGTTTTTAAACTGTAAAAAGTGTGTTTTCGAATTGCTGCGACAGTAACATTTTCACTTTATTAATGACACCGTGTTTTAATAGATAGAGGCCTTTTTTCTACAGTCATTGCAGCTTGGTTTATGCTCAGGATCAGCCCTGCCCATCAAACAAACTGAACTGACTATAGAGGAAATTGTGAGCAAGAAACCGATGTGGCTTGAACACTGAAGTATAAACGGTTCACTTACAGCGGTAGAAAACACCTCTTTTAACATGGGAGACACACAAAGGGCCCTTCAAACCAGGAGACGCGGCGCCCTGGCCTTCTTGCCTGCAGACTTCTCCGATTCCATTTGTGAAAGAAAGTGAAGGTGCCTTGGAGGAAGCACGGCTGAGGCCAGAGGCGCTCAGGAGCCTTTGCGATGTAGAAATTAAGATGCACCCCTTTAAAGGCAGATTCCTATCAGTGGCGGCTCCCCCGCTATGGCGGAGGAGCGTCGCCCCACTGCTTTCAAGCAGTGCAAGAAGAGGAAACATAAAATGATAATAATGTTCATGATAATAATTTTCAGTTATTATCATGTTATGTTTCCTGCCTCTTTGCTGGCCGGCCGGTGGGCAGGGCTACTCTGCTCTCGGTGCAGGGCAGGGAGGAGTCATTTGCCCACTCCTAAGTGCGCAATGACTGTTTGGTCGGCCCTCTCGGGCTGCCCAAACCAGTCATGAGCGCTTTCCCACTTCTCCAGGCAGGCTGCATTACAGCCTGCATGGAGGATAAGCTTAGGCTCCAAATCCCTGGTTGAGCATCCAACCAGGACGCCTAAACCAATCACAACATTGCATTGCAGGGTTGTGATTGGCCAGGGGAGCCTGGGTGCCTACCAATCACAACGCTGCATTACACCTTTGTGATTGTCAGTGGGGCCTGGCTGTGCTTCTGTCGAAGAAGAGCAGGAGCGAGGACACGGGACACAGCGCAATGGTAAGTTTATTTATTTTTGGTTTTATCAATCAATCAATCATAGCATTTGTAAAGTGTACTACTTACCCGTGAGGGTCTCAAGGCGAATGCTGCTACTGCTCGAAAAGCCAGGTCTAAAGGTCAGCAGGTCTTGGGTCTGCCGTAGGTGGATGGAGAGGGTGTTTCAGGTCTTGGCGGCGAGGTGGGAGAACGATCTACCACCGGAGGTCGCTCTTCGGATGCGGGGGACTGTGGTGAGGACGAGGTCGGCGGAGCGGAGCTGGCGGGTGGGGGTGTAGAAGCTGAGTTGTGTGTTGAGGTATGCTGGTCCAATGTTGTGGAGTGCCTTGTGTGCGTGGGTGAGGAGCTTGAAGGTTATCCTCTTGTTGACGGGGAGCCAGTGCAGGTCTCTCAGGTGGGATGTGATGTGGCTGCGGCGAGGGATGTCGAGGATCAGGCGTGTAGAGGCGTTCTGGATGCGTTGCAGCCGCTTCAGGAGTTTGGCCGAGGCTCCTGCGTAGAGGGCGTTTCCATAGTTCAACCTGCTGCTGACGAGGCCCTGGGTGACCGTTCTTCTCGTTTTGGTGGGGATCCACTTGTAGATCTTGCGTAGCATGCGGAGGGTGTTGAAGCAGGAGGAGGAGACAGCGTTAACCTGCTTAGGCATGGAGAGGGTGGAGTTGAGGATGACCCCTAGGTTGCGTGCGTGGTCGGTGGGTGTTGGAGCTGTTCCCAGTGCGGTCGGCCACCAGGAGTAATCCCAGGCCGAAGGGGTGGATCCGAGGATGAGGACCTCCGTCGTGTCCAAGTTCAGCTTCAGTCGGCTGTTCCTCATCCATTCTGCGACGGCCTTCGTTCCTTCATGGAGGTTGGTTTTGGCGGTGTGGGGGTCTTTGGTGAGGGAGAGGATCAGCTGGGTGTCATCGGCGTAAGAGATGATGTTGAGGTCGTGCAGTCGGGCGACGTGGGCCAGCGATGCCATGTAGATGATAAACAGTGTTGTGCTGAGAGATGAGCCCTGGGGTACGCCGCAGATAATCTCGGTGGCTTCGGGCGGAAGGGGGGGAGGCGGACGCTCTGTGTTCTGCCGGAGAGGAAGGAGGTGGCCCAGTCCAGGGCCTTCTCTTGGATCTTGGCGTCATGGAGGCTTGTTCGTAGTGTGCGGTGGCAGACCGTGTCGAAGGCAGCTGACAGGTTCAGGAGGATGAGGGCCGCGGTTTTTCTGTTGTCTAGCAGGGTCCTGATGTCATCGGTGGTGGAGATGAGGGTGGTTTCGGTGCTGTGGTTGCTGAGGAACCTGGACTGGGATGGGTCCAGGATGCTGTTCTCCTTGAGGTAGCGGGTCAGTTGTTTGTTGACGGTCTTCTCGATGACCTTCGCCGGGAACAGGAGCAGGGAGATGGGCCGGAAGTTCTTGAGGTCCTTGGGGTCCGCCTTGGGTTTCTTGAGTGAGGCGTTGATCTCGGTGTGCTTCCAGCTTTCCGGGAAGGTTGCTGTCTCAAAGGAAATGTTGATGGCTTTCCAGCGATGGGGTGCGATGGCGGTGCTGGCTTTGTTGAAGATGTGGTGTGGGCATGGGTCTGACGGAGATCCAGAGTGGATGGTGTTCATGATCTTGATGGTGTCGTCGTCATTGATGTTTGTCCAGGAGAGCAGGTGGTTGGTGTGGGTGTGGGTCGTGGGGGCGGAGGTCTCAGTGGTTGTCGGGGCAGTCGAGGCTTTGAAGCTGTCGTGGATGTCTGCGATCTTGCAATGGAAGAATGGTGGCCAGCGAGTCGCACAGGTCTTGCGAGGGTGGGATGTCGTTGGTGTTGGAGCTGGGCTTGGAGAGTTCCTTCACGATGTCTGTTGTGTGCATTGTTGTCTAGGCGGTCTTTGCAGTAGGACCTATTGGCTGCAGCTCCAATGCAAACGTGGTCCTGGGTCAAACAGCAGTGCACATTAATCTCCAAGCCAAGGGCAGCTGTTGTCCAGGAGGGTCTGGCGGGCCGCAAGTGGCCCCCAGGCCGTACAATGAGTATCAGTGGTTTAAATCATATCTGACACAGATCAAAATAGAAAGTTCCCTCTTAAACCCTAACACTAACCCGTCTGAAGTCCCTCAAGGTTCTATTGTTTCCCTCCTTACTCCTGAACTTTTGTATTGAACCTCTAGTGCAGGGCTTTAAGAAGGACGAAAAAATTGGGGGGGTCTCTCATTGGGGTGAGGTTGATGTAATGAAGGGAGTGGCTTAAGAACACAAAAGCTAAAAATCTATGCTTAGCATAGTGTACCGCCTGACTGGTATTTTGCTGTTTCTGTCATTGTATCCAGATATATATTACAACAAGTAACATTACACCTAAAACAAGTCATGACTATTGGCTTTGTCAATGGTTGTTAGTTGCATAAGAAAAAAAAAGCAACAACGACGGGTTTGTTATATATAATATTGAAAATGCTTCAGTTCAGAAATGATGAGACTGTGAAAGAACTATACAGAGTCTCTTTGAAGTTACATCAAAGGCAGTGAAGGGTGGTACTGATGCAGAGTTAAGATGTTTTTTCACCCTGAGAGGGAGGGTACAAATGGACAGCCTGTTGGGACCCGTCTCAGCAGCTGCTTTTTAGAACTGTTGGTGCTGAGCACCAGCGAAACTCGGCCCACTTAAACCCTGCTCTAGAGGAGATGCTTATAAGAACTGATATGCCTTTCCACAAGTTAGCTTACGGTACACAGGTATTTATAAGGTTTGACAATACCGTCTCAAAGCCTTAGCCTTGAGCTACGCTGATGTAAGGACAGGGATGTCTCAAATGAAACTCAAATCAACTCCTCCAAACAGAATTTGCATCTCCTCAATACAGATCCCAAGATCTGCCTCTGGAATGTATGAACAAAGTAAAGGATATGATCATATCTCCTAAAATTGTCACCTCAGTGACATCACTTGGATTCATGTTTGATTTACTGGTCAAGGAAGTGACGTAAAGAACCACACGCCGGTTAAAATGGCTGTCTACCATAAAACCTTTCCTCCAAAGTAGACTTTAAATTAGGGGTCCATCCCTAGTAAATTTCACAAATTGCTGTCCGAATGCCCTGTTCACTGGTCCCCCAAAATACACCTAGAACCTCTCAGAGTAGTGTTTATTATCTCACCAGACTTGTCTCTAACACCAACATTATTTAACCACTTGAGTTACAGCTCTTCTCAAAGCTCTCACTTCAGAAACAGAACGCTCTTAAACACTCCTCTGGTAACGCATAAAAAATATGGAACTTTTTTCCCTCTCACATAAGATTTGCCCTTTTCTTCAACAATTTTGATAATTTAAATACATCTTCGACAATGCCTACCCACCTCTCATAGCCCTGTAGCCTCAATTCCAACTTTCTAAGTCCTGCAAACTTAGAAACATATCTAGGGACCAGAAATATTTCGCGGTGGTGTTCTGCTCGATTTTCCCGGCCTTCTTGTGAGGAGGAATGATTGAATGTGACTTCAGTCTCTTATCATTCAAGTCTAAGGGTTAGAGTAGTGAATGGAGCCTATTTACTAGGCACTTCGACATGATCCTGTGCTCTTCCCCATAGATCAGGGCTTGCACACATAGCCTAGGGGATAGATCCGTTAGTATTAGGGATAACCTGTCCTGTAGTGAGGGTATTTCATGGAGCCGTGCTGAATTCAGGCCTGGTAGGCCTCAAACGGGAGAGACTCCATCTTTCTTTCTGCTCCGGCAGCTTGGGATGCTTCTAGGTTAAATGTAATGTTTTAGTTATGAGGTGTTATTCGCTTGGAGAGAACCGGTTCAGGCCGGCCCTTATCGAAGGATTGTATTTTTCTTCATGCCGAAGACACTACATCAGGCCGGCCGGCTGGGAACGTGTCCTTGGTACGGGGAGGTACAAGAATTTGGTGGGCGGCAGGTTACGGGCCGGAATTTTCCATGAGGAAAACGCACCTCTATATTAGTGAAAGTCTGAGACAGTTACATGTTCAGTCCGTAGGCGGCATCTAGCCGTTAGCAGTAAAGCTACTACTTATTCCAGGGAAGACAGACGCCATCTTGCAGGCGGAGAAGAACCGAGAAACAGATACTCTCCTAGCAGAATAGCCAGAGAGGAGAGAGTAGCCGATAAGGAAGAGGTCCCAGTGACTCGGAGAAGGGTGAAGAGAACAGCGCATAGTGGTGCAGACATGTATTCGTGACTGCGGAGGTGTGACTTCCAGGCGAGCCGAGGCACAGACGAGAAGGGAACCTAGATGACCACTGAGTGCAGGCTACACACTACTAAGGTGATGTCAACCCTTTCTTATTAGAGTGTACAACTTAACCTTTCACTTTTCTTTGCAGGTTATGTGTTATAATGTAATGTTATGTGATTGCGTATGTAACGAGTAATAAAGTACCCAGTTTGTAGTGAACCAACATGTGCTGCGTGTTCTTGTATGAGAGGGTAGCCTATTCTTCTAGTCAGCTGCGGCTACATGAACAGATGTTAACCCTGATCAGGTAAGTGGTAGCTGAATAAGGGAAAGAGGAGCCCCTCGAACCGGAGAACAGGCTATGCTCGAACTGGCAGTCCTTGTGTGATCTGATGAATAGTGAGACTGATTCCCTTTTTGTATGTTATGGTGATCATAGGATGAACTGTCGTATGAGACTGCCGTCTAGGTAGAGAGGTCTGGATTCGTATAGGATCGCGAGGCCGCCACTTGTGATACTGTCGTATGGGCAGAGAGGTCTGGATTCGTAGGGGATCGCGAGGCCGCCGATTGTGCTCAGACTGCCGTCTGGGTAGAGAGGTCTGGATTCGTATGGGATCGCGAGGCCGCCACTTGTGATACTGTCGTATGGGCAGAGAGGTCTGGATTCGTATGGGATCGCGAGGCCGCCGATTGTGCTGAGACTGCCGTCTGGGTAGAGAGGTCTGGATTCGTGTGGGATCGCGAGGCCGCCACTTGTGATACTGTCGTATGGGCAGAGAGGTCTGGATCCGTATGGGATCGCGAGGCCGCCGATTGTGCTGATACTGCCGTCTGGGTAGAGAGGTCTGGATTCGTATGGGACCGCGAGGCCGCCACTTGTGATACTGTCGTATGGGCAGAGAGGTCTGGATTCGTATGGGATCGCGAGGCCGCCACTTGCGCTGAGACTGCCGTCTGGGTAGAGAGGTCTGGATTCGTATGGGATCGCGAGGCCGCCACTTGTGATACTGTCGTATGGGCAGAGAGGTCTGGATTCGTATGGGATCGCGAGGCCGCCACTTGTGCTGAGACTGCCGTCTGGGTAGAGAGGTCTGGATTCGTATGGGATCGCGAGGCCGCCACTTGTGATACTGTCGTATGGGCAGAGAGGTCTGGATTCGTATGGGATCGCGAGGCCGCCACTTGCGCTGAGACTGCCGTCTGGGTAGAGAGGTCTGGATTCGTATGGGATCGCGAGGCCGCCACTTGTGATACTGTCGTATGGGCAGAGAGGTCTGGATTCGTATGGGATCGCGAGGCCGCCACTTGTGCTGATACTGCCGTCTGGGTAGAGAGGTCTGGATTCGTATGGGATCGCGAGGCCGCCGATTGTGCTGATACTGCCGTCTGGGTAGAGAGGTCTGGATTCGTATGGGATCGCGAGGCCGCCGATTGTGCTGAGACTGCCGTCTGGGTAGAGAGGTCTGGATTCGTATGGGATCGCGAGGCCGCCACTTGTGATACTGTCGTATGGGCAGAGAGGTCGTGATCCGTATGGGATCGCGAGGCCGCCGATTATAAGAGGTCTTGGTATGTATAGTAGGAATTCCCTGTCCTTAGGTGGTAGATATATGTGGTTGCACTCTTGTAAATAGGCCCTAGGGAGAGGGTAACGTTCTGGCTGGGTTAGTGAGGCTCTGATGAGCCGGTTCTATCTGATCCGAAAACCCAAGCAGAACATTTGGCGTCACGAACCGTTTACGAAACCTGTGTGCGTTCTGGTTGTATCGTGTTTGCTTTCGGCGCGTGCGTGGTTTCGTTTGTATATTATTTTTATATAATTGTGAGTGTAGTTTTTTTTTCTCTTTTTTTCTCTTTCTTCTTTCTCTTTTTCTCTTTTTCTTTCTTTTCCGAAATGTTTTCTAGAAAGTCGAAATCTACTTTTAAATTGCCCGTTGATATTCCCGGCTGGGATTCTACGCCTTATGAAGCCTTAGCCCGTGAGTGGGCTGATTCTACTGGTTTGAGTGAGAATTGGAATTCTTTTTTGGAGCTGGCGGAGCCGGCTAATGTGATTACTTGTTTACAGAAGGCGCCGGTATCTAAGGGTGATGAGCTTCCCGTTTTGGGGCGCAGAGGTTGGATTGTTCTGTCTGCGTACAGGATTCTGCATGAGAGGTTGTTGAAGTTACAGAAATTGCATAAGGATGTGGAAGCGAACTTTGTTGAGATTCAGAATGCTCATACCTTGTTGCGGTGTCAAAATAAGTTGCTTGCTGACAAACTTGAGACGTACCAGACTATTGCCGAGAGGGCGGCTGTGCGAATTGCTCGTTATAAATACAGGAATCGGCGTGGTCGGGTTTCAACACGAAAGGTGCGTCTGGTCGTGGCGAAAGCCGGACTGGATTGGAATCCTGATGAATGGGATGGTAATATCTGGAACTCGAGTGATTCTCCTTCCTCGGGTGAGGAGTCTGCCAAGCGCGAGTCCTCTCGCTCCGGCCGTGATTGTAAGTCTGCTTCTTGCGCCTCTGATGGTGCACCCCATGATTGCGCTCGTCCTTCGAATGGAGTCGATGCTTCTTACACTGATTGTTCCTCTATGTGTACTGGTCGAGCTCCTTGTGTTGCTCGTCCCGCGGTCTCGGTGCATCCAGTTTTTCGGCGGAAGTTGCAGCAGGCTCCCGGTGCTCCGAATGGTATTGCTTTAGACTCTTTGGAGGATTTTACTCAACAAGAAATTAGTGATATTTTACAGAGATTTCGGCAGCGAGCTGGTGAGACCTTACTCACATGGATGGTGCGCCTTTATGAACTGGGCGCTGCTGGCATTATGTTGGATGCTGGCGATTGTTTGAAGTTTTGTTCCTTGAGTTCGGATTCTACTGTACAGGATCATTTTCGTAACTTTAATGTTGGTGGTCAAATTTCTTTGCTTCAATTGGCGACTGAGGGTTGTAATCAAAAATATCCTACTGAGTCTGACTGGCCTGTGAATGACAAACCGTGGTATACTTTGCGCGATGCTGCACAACGTCTCAAAGAGGAGGTGATGAAAACGGCAATTTTTCTGACTACTGCTGACAGGTTGCTTGATGGTTTGTTGACATCTTCTGTGCGGAATCGTATTATTCGTTCTTCCCCTATTGCTTATAAGCAGGTCATGATGACTTTATTGATTAATCAGACTGGTAACATATTGTCTATGGTGCTGGAATCGGTACGCCAACTCGGTGAGTTGGGTGAGTGGTTTAAACCTGAACGGCAATCCCGGCCTGACACTCGTACTCCTGGTGATAATAAACTTACTAGACGTGATATGTTTTTTGGTCTTATGGCCGATGGTGTGCGGAAGGAGGACATTGACGGTGAGACTACTTCTCGTTTGTGGGAAATGTTTCGCAAACGTGGCTTGGATCGAAAGGAGGGTGCCCGGCGTGTTCGGACGACTGAGTGTGATCGTGGTTTTTCTGACGGTAGCGGTGATGACGACCGCCGTGGGCGCTCTGATCGTCGTGATGATCGACGTTATGTACGTGATTTGTCCCCCCGTCGTGAGAGAGACAGGGAGAGAGAGGGGGAAAGAGAGAGGGGGAGAGATGATTATGTTAACAGCAGACGTAGAGATGATAGGGATCAATCCCCTGAGTTGAGAAGGAGAGAGGATCGACACAGATTGGCCGATCGAAACCTGCAGTACGATGCAGAGGACAGGAATCCATTTCGTAATGGAGATGGATATGAACAGGAGGTATCGATACCTGGGAAACGTGAGAGTCTTTATCCTGATATATCCTGGTACACAGAACGCAGTAAAAATGACTAGGAAATAGGTCAAGCTCCAGTACACAGATGGGCTCACAGAGATAATAGACCCTATGTAGATATTGATATTTATTGGAGACATCGTAATATCCAAAGGGCCCGAGCATTGGTAGATACAGGAGCGGAGGCCACTCTTATTCATGGAAAATCAAAGAAGTTTAAAGGTCAGCCTTTTACAATTACCGGATTAGGTGGAAAGGAAACTCCCGCAGTTCAAACTTTACTTGAAATGAGAATAGGTAGAATTCCTAGAAAAGAATACTCTGTATTAGTGGTACCACTCTTAGAATTCATAATTGGAATTGATATTTTGAAAGGAATGACTTTGCACTTAGATGATGGATGTTACCAATTTGGAACTAAACATTATATATCGTCCAGGCCTGTACGGGTTGGTCGTTTAAGAATGCCCCCCATAAAAGTTCCCCAGGCGACAAAAGTGGTTCGTCAGAAGCAGTATCGTATTCCAGGTGGTCATGAAGAGATTAGTACCACTATTCAGGAGTTGGTGGATGCAGGAGTTATAACCCCAGTTACTTCTGCTTGGAATAATCCTGTTTGGCCTGTACGTAAGAGTGATAATTCTTGGCGCATGACTGTTGATTATCGAGAATTGAATAGACACACACCCTCTTTGACTGTTGCAGTACCGGATGTTATTACCCTAATTGAAAGAATCCAAAAACATCCAGGTACATGGTATGCGTCCATTGATATTGCTAATGCTTTCTTTTCGATTCCGATTGCCCCTGAGTGTCAGGAACAATTCAGTTTTACGTGGAACGGGCGTCAGATGACGTTTAGAAGTCTTCCCCAGGGCTATGTGCATAGTCCTACGATATGTCACCGGCTGGTGGCAGAGCATTTGGCTGAGGTACCGGTTCATCCGCAAATTCAGATATGTCACTATATTGATGATATTTTGATCCAAGGCGAAACACAAGAAGAAGTTCAGACCCAATTGGACAGAGTCATTGAGTGCCTGCGTGAGAAAGGTTGGGAAATCAACCCGGACAAATTACAAGGTCCGTCCCAGGCTGTGAAATTTTTGGGTATTATTTGGCATGAGGGGCACCGAGAAGTGATCCCTCAGGTTAAACAGAAAATTCTTGATTTTGCAGTTCCGAGGAATAGGAAAGAAGCCCAAAGCTTCATTGGTTTGTTTGGTTTTTGGCGCCAGCATATTCCTCATTTGAGTCAAATATTGGCCCCTTTGTACCATGTCACTCGTAAAAAGAATGCATTTGAATGGGATAAACCACAGCAAGATGCGTTCAGTCTGGCAAAAGAAGCAATTCAGCATGCTCTGGATTTATGGCCTGTATGTGATGGTGACGTGGATTTGAATGTGTCTGTACAAGGCCTTTATGCGAATTGGAGTTTGTGGCAGAAACAAGGCAAGAGTAGAGTACCGTTAGGTTTCTGGACCAAAAAGTTACCTGATGCTGGTGAGCGTTATACACCTTTTGAGAAACAGTTACTTGCATGTTATTGGGCTCTGGTGGATACCGAGCAATTGACTTTGGGACATGGTATAGTTTTGCGACCTGAAATTCCTATCATGCAGTGGGTTATGAGTTCGCCGAAAACTCACCGAATTGGACACGCTCAAGAGGCGAGTGTGATTAAATGGAAATGGTATATACAAGACAGGGCACGTGTGGGACAAAAAGGAGTTGCATCTTTGCATGAGCAGGTGGCACGGGCGCCATCGACTGAGACTGAGAGTGAATGTTCCGTACCTTTAGTACAGGAGTCTCCTGTTAAGTGGGGTAGACCTTTTGATGATTTGTCGGCGGAGGACAGAAACCATGTCTGGTTTACGGATGGTTCAGCAAGGTTCATAGGGACGAAACGGCATTGGAAGGCGGTGTCCTATAATCTGATCACACAAAAATTGCTGAGTACAACTGGAGAGGGTAAGAGCAGTCAATTTGCTGAACTCTATGCTGTTTATCAAGTTCTGAAACAAGAGTTACCTGGCACATGTCATATTTTCACCGATTCTTGGTCTACTGCCAATGGACTGGCAGTTTGGTTACCGACTTGGCATTCCCATAGTTGGAAAATCCATTCAAAAGAACTGTGGGGAAAAGAATTATGGCAGGAGATTTGGGAAATGCTCCCACAGAGTACTGTTACAATCTTCCATGTGGATGCTCATACCCCGATAGACTCTCTTGACAAATTCTTTCATAATATTGCAGATGAGGAATCTAAAATTGCTGAGGCAGTGGTGGACAGGCAAGATTCTGATATTGCGGGATTGGCGAAATGGGCCCACCAGAAAGCAGGACACTTTGGAGAGAAAGCCACTAGCAGGTGGGCTGCTGATCGAGGAATTTATATTCCCCTAGATTTAATCAAAAATGTTATTCTACATTGTCCCATTTGCAGGCATATCAGGCAGCGCAAAGTGCCCCAAACTGTTAAAGGTCATTTACATCGCGGGAAATTGCCCGCTCAAATTTGGCAGATTGATTACATCGGTCCACTTCCTATGAGTAGGAATTGTCAATATGTTTGCACTATTGTTGATACATACAGTGGCCTGTTGGTGGCCCTTCCCTGTAAGCAGGCTACCCAATTGAATACTATTAAAACAGTGGAATTGATTATGATGTATTATGGTGTGCCATTCCAAATTCAATCTGATAATGCATCCCATTTTCGTGGAAGATTGGTACAGGAATTCTGTGTGGAAAACAATATTGAATGGGTGTTTCATATACCATATTATCCACAGGCCTCGGGTCTTGTGGAGAGGTTGAATGGCCTGCTGAAAGATCAGTTACGTAAATTAACAGATGACAAGTATAAAAATTGGCGAGACTTTTTGCCTCAAGCGCTATTGATTTTGAATAACCGTCCTTTTCTAAATGCTGAATCCCCACTTATGCGTTTGTTTCCTCCGAATGTTGATGCTAAGCCCAATGAAATCAGAGAGACTGTGATGTACTGGGAAATTACTCCCGGAGCTTTGGCTCCATGTAGAGCGACCCCAGGGTCGGCAGGTTTAGACTTGCATGCCATGGATGACACCGTTATAAAAAGTAAGGATCGAGTCATCATTGAAACTGGTGTTGGTGTTCATATACCAACTGGGAATTTTGGATTAATCGCCCCTAGATCGGGGCTGGCTGTAAAAGGCATTCAGGTGCTTGGAGGAATCATTGATAGTGATTATCAGGGAGAGATTAAGGTGCTCCTGCTGAATAGCAGTGAGGTTGACTTACTGATACATCAAACTGACCGAGTGGCTCAATTGCTAATAATGCCTGTTTTCAGTGGTGAGATCACAAAAGGCACTGCCCCAACGTTGCTAACTGTACGAGGCCAGAAAGGTTTTGGCTCCACAGATAATCCTGGGGCCAGAGTTTGGGTGCAGTCGCCTAAGAATCCCCCTGAACAAGCAGAAGTCATTGCAACCGGTCAAGACAACACCATTTTAGTTATGAGACCAGGGAAAGATAGCTGGGAAGCAGTCCCGGCTGACAAATGTTACTTACGAGAATGAATAATGCCTGTATTTGATTCTCTTTCAGATCATTCTTTGGACTGTTGCTGCAGGATGTGTCGGCGTTGGACTCCTTTTGGGCTGGTACGACGAGAGAGGAGGGATCCCATCAACCCGGGCTGAGTTGAGAACCCGAGTGTCGCGTTCCTTCGCTGCGTGGGATTCGTCGTCGAACTTTTGGATTACATTAGCCAAACAAGTGACTAAAGCCCCTCATTTCTGCTTGACACCGATGAGATCGGTGTCTGACATTCTAGCGACTTGTTTAGTTGCTGTCCCTGCTTCATTGGAGACTTTGACTCATATTTTTAATATATCGAATGCTCGCCCCAATGTTCTTCTGGGCGATTTTGCTGCCCATGAGTATTGCCCCTTGTGTACTGTACTGTCAGACCCGATACCCCCCATCCAGTCCCAAATAGTTACCTATAATATCACACAGGGTGATTTGTGTTTTTTCCTTACTTGTGATCCTAGTGCGATTTCTGAATGTATGCGTTTAAGATTGAAAGGTGCCACTTCATTCACCGCTCATGAACGAACTTTGTGCCTTCAAAGGACACCGAAAACATGTACTTCTGTTCAGAATAACATGACTTGCAAGAGTTTGGTAGTTACCCCCAGTCATTATCGCACGATGTTACTACCTGCCGGATGGCTTTTCTCATGTGGTAATACTTCCTGGCCATATATCCCCGCAAATATTTCTGGAGGCCCTTGTGCCATTACTAGACTGAGCTTGTTGATGTTTTCATCACATCCGAATGCCAACTCTCGTGTGATTCGAGATACAGTGAGGTTACAGGAGGATTGTGACTCATCTTTACATTTATATTCCAAGTCTGAATACCTTAGCCTGGCTATTTCAATTGTTGGTGTTCCTGCTTTGGCAGTTTATAATGCCAAATCTATTGGGAAAATGGCCTGCTGGATGGTAAAATCTATTAATCATACTTCTACAGTCCTGTCTGACATGCTATTAGACGCCCAGGGTGAACGTAGAGCTATCTTGCAAAATAGAGCGGCCATTGATTATCTTTTGCTTAAACATGGACACGATTGTTCTGATTTTGAGGGTCTTTGTTGTTTTAACTTGTCGGATCATACAAAATCCATTCAAGCTCACATTGAAAAACTACATGACTTGACAGAAGAAGTTAGAAAACACATTGACCAGGGCTGGTTTGACTGGCTCTTTAATTGGTTACCTGATTTGCATATGTTACGTCAGATATTAGGAGGTATTCTGATTACTATCGGCATTTTGATTTCTATCTGTTGCTTTATTCAGTGTATTCCTTCACTATTTCAATTCTGCACACCTGGTACTAGACATAGATCAGTTAGTCTTGTTTCATATTATTCTTCTGTTTAATGAATGTATAATAGACTGAAGTCAAGGGTGAAATGTTCTGCTCGATTTTCCCGGCCTTCTTGTGAGGAGGAATGATTGAATGTGACTTCAGTCTCTTATCATTCAAGTCTAAGGGTTAGAGTAGTGAATGGAGCCTATTTACTAGGCACTTCGACATGATCCTGTGCTCTTCCCCATAGATCAGGGCTTGCACACATAGCCTAGGGGATAGATTCGTTAGTATTAGGGATAACCTGTCCTGTAGTGAGGGTATTTCATGGAGCCGTGCTGAATTCAGGCCTGGTAGGCCTCAAACGGGAGAGACTCCATCTTTCTTTCTGCTCCGGCAGCTTGGGATGCTTCTAGGTCAAATGTAATGTTTTAGTTATGAGGTGTTATTCGCTTGGAGAGAACCGGTTCAGGCCGGCCCTTATCGAAGGATTGTATTTTTCTTCATGCCGAAGACACTACATCAGGCCGGCCGGCTGGGAACGTGTCCTTGGTACGGGGAGGTACAAGAATTTGGTGGGCGGCAGGTTACGGGCCGGAATTTTCCATGAGGAAAACGCACCTCTATATTAGTGAAAGTCTGAGACAGTTACATGTTCAGTCCGTAGGCGGCATCTAGCCGTTAGCAGTAAAGCTACTACTTATTCCAGGGAAGACAGACGCCATCTTGCAGGCGGAGAAGAACCGAGAAACAGATACTCTCCTAGCAGAATAGCCAGAGAGGAGAGAGTAGCCGATAAGGAAGAGGTCCCAGTGACTCGGAGAAGGGTGAAGAGAACAGCGCATAGTGGTGCAGACATGTATCCGTGACTGCGGAGGTGTGACTTCCAGGTGAGCCGAGGCACAGACGAGAAGGGAACCTAGATGACCACTGAGTGCAGGCTACACACTACTAAGGTGATGTCGACCCTTTCTTATTAGAGTGTACAACTTAACCTTTCACTTTTCTTTGCAGGTTATGTGTTATAATGTAATGTTATGTGATTGCGTATGTAACGAGTAATAAAGTACCCAGTTTGTAGTGAACCAACATGTGCTGCGTGTTCTTGTATGAGAGGGTAGCCTATTCTTCTAGTCAGCTGCGGCTACATGAACAGATGTTAACCCTGATCAGGTAAGTGGTAGCTGAATAAGGGAAAGAGGAGCCCCTCGAACCGGAGAACAGGCTATGCTCGAACTGGCAATCCTTGTGTGATCTGATGAATAGTGAGACTGATTCCCTTTTTGTATGTTATGGTGATCATAGGATGAACTGTTGTATAAGACTGCCGTCTGGGTAGAGAGGTCTGGATTTGTATGGGATCGCGAGGCCGCCACTTGTGATACTGTCGTATGGGCAGAGAGGTCTGGATTCGTATGGGATCGCGAGGCCGCCACTTGCGCTGAGACTGCCGTCTGGGTAGAGAGGTCTGGATTCGTATGGGATCGCGAGGCCGCCACTTGTGATACTGTCGTATGGGCAGAGAGGTCTGGATTCGTATGGGATCGCGAGGCCGCCACTTGTGCTGAGACTGCCGTCTGGGTAGAGAGGTCTGGATTCGTCTGGGATCGCGAGGCCGCCACTTGTGATACTGTCGTATGGGTAGAAAGGTCTGGATTCGTATGGGATCGCGAGGCCGCCACTTGCGCTGAGACTGCCGTCTGGGTAGAGAGGTCTGGATTCGTATGGGATCGCGAGGCCGCCGATTGTGCTGATACTGCCGTCTGGGTAGAGAGGTCTGGATTCGTATGGGATCGCGAGGCCGCCGATTGTGCTGAGACTGCCGTCTGGGTAGAGAGGTCTGGATTCGTATGGGATCGCGAGGCCGCCACTTGTGATACTGTTGTATGGGCAGAGAGGTCTGGATCCGTATGGGATCGCGAGGCCGCCTATTATAAGAGGCCTTGGTATGTATAGTAGGAATTCCCTGTCCTTAGGTGGTAGATATATGTGGTTGCACTCTTGTAAATAGGCCCTAGGGAGAGGGTAACGTTCTGGCTGGGTTAGTGAGGCTCTGATGAGCGGGTTCTATCTGATCCGAAAACCCAAGCAGAACAGGTGGCAAGACTGGAACAATGTTAATATTTATGTTGCAGTATCCCTTGAACTTCACTTATAAAGGTCAGAGCGAGAGAAACCACTAAGAAGGCACCAAGGCTGCATCTTTTTCAGATAGGACTGTCACATTTTCCTGGTCCTTATACGGCATATTTATTTCTAAGTCCCAAACTGTAGACAAGGTTTAACAACTTTTCATTGACTTAGAAAAGTCTCCAAATCTCCAGAACTGGTTCCTCAGACACCACTCAATGGGTTCATGATGTAGGAGGTCGCTTCACAACTCCAGTTCCGGTCCACAACAAAATGTCCTAGTCCAACCGGTTCCCAGGATATCGCTTAAAAAACACCAGCTTTTTATAGTCATAGAGACTGTGGACCTTCTTTGCTCCCCAAACACAGAGAAGGTTCACAGGAACAGGTGGGTGTATTATCCAGTTGTAACTGGTCAAGTGGTTTTCTCCTAGACATAGACAGCTTCATCTTTTTCCAGCTACAAGAGAGAAGGTCCAAATGGGAAAGCTAGTTTACCTGGCAGTACCTAGAACCCTTGGTAATCAGCAAGAGTCTGGTGCAACCAGTCCTGGGGAAGATTCTTGGTCCTGGAGATTCAAGGTAGAGCTGGTGACAATTCCCTTTGAAGACAACTGCCAAGGGTCAGAAACTCATTAAAGAGCAACTGAAGAAGTCCTTCTTCTTCCTTTGTTCCAACCAGCTTCCTGGTAGAAGTGGGTCAAATAATAATATACAAATGGTACAATCACTCAGTTGTTGGTGACGACCTCTTGGCAAATCAGACGAAAACGCCCAGCTTCTTCCTCCTGTGTTGTGCAGCAATGTGACCCAGTTCCAGTTTTAGGGATATTATGTCAGGTAACATCTGTACCATATGACATTTCCATCAAAAGTTACCAAATAAGACTTCCAATCCATGAGTAACACTGGAAGCAGAGTTTTGCAGCCTTGCCGCTGGTACCGTGCACCGCGCAAAAGTATTTTACATTTTCTGTACTAGTGGGAAATGTATTTCCTTCTTTCTGACATTCTGTGTATGCACTTTATTCAACTGCACACAATCTTGGCCCACCTACAGTTCATTTATGAATATAATAAGCATGCAAACTAGACTGGTTGTCCTTTAAGCAGACCATATGTCTGAGGCCTCATCAACAGGCTTCATGTCCTCCAGAGGTCATAAACATGAGGGCTTAAATTTACTATCAGGGTCAGCTGAAGAGCAGTGTGGGTATACACAAATGTTAGCATCATTCACTTATCAGGCTGCATTGGAGAGCTGAATCCCTGATAATTCATGCACAGTTGGCGTAACCGGGCGTGTACAATGCAAAGTACCATCAACAACAATAGAAACCAACACTTATCAGCTTCACATAATGTAACACCTCACAGCACAGGCAAAAATAGTGCCAGAATGTGTGTTAAATAAAAACAAGTGAAACACTGCACAGAAATCTGAGGCCCATCAATCACCCAGAAACACACTCACCCTGAAGAAAAATCCCAATAGAACTTTTCATCCGCTGGCACTGACGGCAAGTGCTGCAACTGACCAGATATGACCACAGGAGAAGGCTGTGTGGGGAACAAACATTCAGGTTTAGCAACCCTAAGGAAGAAATTAAACAAAGGGAAAGACTAAGCAGTGTTATCAGGCTAAGGTGCTTTGAAGAATTGCACTTTCTCTGCAGCCAACAAAGTTAGGTCACCTTCAACTCCAGCATAAGTCAAATGACTTGTTGAGTTGCATCTGCTAGCACCAGGCTAGTTCCAAACCACTTGTGCATCAGAGGCTGGGGTCTCACAAAGGGTGAGTATTGGTGGCAATCTTGACCATTTCACACCAGAACTTCAGGTTCCTCCAAGCTAGGTCCACAAGTGAAGACTATTTTATGTGCCAAGGCTAACTACACATATATCACAGCTGCCCTTGACTGCACACATGCCACACAAGTGCTGCTTAGCAATATGGCACACATTAACAGAAATAGGAAACATACCTCTCCAGCACAGTGCAGACAATTTGTGATGCTAACTACTTCCTGACAAATATATTAGCCAAGTCCCCAGAGAGTACTGGATTCCTACTTTTTAAGGCACAGTAGGATCAAGGAATAGTTTGAAAGAGGTGTGTCTGGCAAAAGCCTACTTGTATCTAAGACACACTAGAACCCATAAGCTGATCCTTTTCATGTGCATTATATGAACCTAGGTGACCAGGGTTACAGTTTGAAACCATGGGTGATAACACTATACAATCATGGCAGCAGAAAAAACACACATTACATTGGAAGACGAGCAGCGTCATTGAGAAATGATTTTGTATACTCACATTCCGATTAAGATGACTAGACCTGTATGGGGGTAGACTTTTGTACCATCCCAAAATATATTTTACATAATTGTCGCAAGTCACACAATTTAAGTGTACGAGTTGGCATGTCACTTGATGAACACTCAGACAGCAGTCTGCAACAATCCATTGAGGACTGCAACACAGACCACAACAGCGACACAGACTCGTAGAATGGATGGACGAGAAGAGATTATGGGCTATATGTATGTACCTTTTTGAAGATCACCAATGGCCCGATTCACAGAAAGGCTTTCCCAATGTACCAAACCTTATTTTGCGATTTTGTATCCTATTACCAAATCGCAAAATGGGTCAGCGATTCGCTATTAGGAAGGGGCATGTTTAGTGCGTCCCTTCCTAATACCGATTTGCATTGGTATGTAGGAATGTTTTGTGACCGGAATGCAATCCCAAAACATTCAAATTTGACCACGTATTTCAAGTAGGTGGTAACCCACTCGCAAATCGAAAGGGGTCCCCAAGGGGTCCCTTCCCGCTTGTGAATGTTTGTAAAAGCATTTTCTAAGAGCAGGAATTGGTCCCACTGACCACTGCCTGCTCTTAAGAAATGAAAAGATAACTTTTCAGTGCTTTAAAAAAAAAAAAAAAAAAAAAGTTTTCCTTTAAGGAAAACGCGCTGCATTTCAAAGAAGATTGCTTTATTTAAAAGCAATCAAGGACATGGTGGTTTGCTGACCCCGGCAGGCCACCATCCCCATGATTTTAGCGATTCATAGGGGGTCGCAAATTGCGATCTACCTCATTTTTTTTTTTTTTTTTTTTTTTTTTTTTGAAACCGTTTATTGCACGATGAAAAAGTTACAGGCATGGGCCTACAACCATCCGGCCGGCCGCTAGAGTAACAAAAGGCATATAACATACATACAGTGAGAGTCTCTTGGCGGAGCAGATTGGCAAATCAGGTGATATCAATAGCGTAGGCCGCATAACTCCTAGCCCACAATACGGTTTCCTTTTGTCAAACAGAACAACACAAAAAACCACACCCGCAAGGCAACCCGCGATCCAAGTGACAGTACATGCTCCGTAAATGGGGGATCCTAACCAGCAGCAAAACTCTGAAGAGGGGAATGGGAGTATAGCAGGGACTGGGGAGCCACGTGCCCACGGCTGAGGGAGGGGGTCGGCTAAGGAGATGGGGCTGGCGAGGCTGCCGGTAGGAGTGGCGGCTCACAAATACCCCCACGGTAGGCGTTCCAGGGGCTCCAGATTCTCACCCACGCCCCAGGCTTACCCCTCGCCACATACACTACTTTTTCACGAAACATACACCAATCCATATGTTCTTTCCAGGCCAACACCGCCGGGGGCCTCTGGGATCCCCACAATTGGGCAATGTCACGCTTCGCTATCATGTATCCCAGAGTCACCCACCGCGTCTGCGGGACCGAATAATCATTTGGTTCCCACACATTCAGCAAGCATCTCCTCGCTTCAGGCAGCAGTGCAACACGCGTAACCACACGCAAAACCTCATGCACACCACGCCAGAATCGCTCCACTTTCGGGCACTCCCACAATATATGCATGAAAGTTGCCAAAGCACCACAGCCGCGCTTACACAATCCGTCACCAGCAAAGCCCATACGTAGAAGCCTTGGCCCCGTGACGTAAACCCGGTGAAGGATCTTAAGCTGGACGAAACGAAGGCGAGCCGGGATGGCCACCTCCTTCGGAGAGGCCACCGCGGAGATCCAATCCTCGTCGTCCAGCTCCAGCCCATCGGCAACCCAGGCCTCGCGGAGGCCAGTCAGCAGGCACGATCTGTCATTGATCAGTTTTTTATATATAAGGGAGATCGTGCTGTCTGGTACATGGCCATCCAGCACCCTGTCCTCTAGGGGGGAAGACTCCGGAATGGACGCAACATCCGGGAAGACGGAGGCCAGCGCGTGGCGGACTTGTAAGTATCGAAAGTACTCACTGCCTTGCAGCTGAAACTCCGTCTGCAGCATCTCAAAAGTCTTGAAACCCCCCCTCGTCCAGAGATCTCCCACCGTGCTGATTCCGATCGTGTCCCACTTCTCGAAGCCCTTCGATGTCCACAGGGAGCCCAACCTCTCAGACGCATATAGCGGTGACGCCCGGGTCAAACGGTCCTTCCATCCCAGAGCTGCATTAGCCGCGTGCCATACACGCACCATGACACGCGTCGGTCACGTCAGACGGGAGTCGGGCGTGCCAGAATAGAGCGCTCGATTATAATCGCCACCGGGCAGGAGCATCCTGTCCATTTCAAATGCCGGGTTCAAGGCGGGCCCGTAAAGGCCATGATTGATTGCAGCTAGCTGGGAGGCCCAGTAATACCGTTTAATGTCCGGGAGGGCGACCCCCCCATCGTACCACGGGAGCGTCAATTTGGCCAGAGCAATACGCGGCCTCCCGTCCCAGAACAGGCGCCGCTGCAGGCCCTCCACCTCGCGGAAGTAGCGCGCTGGTACCAAGTCCATAGTGTTCTGGAGGGCGTACAGAAAGCGCGGCAAGGACATCATCTTAAACAAGGCCGCTCGGCCAAGTGGCGAGAGCGGAAGACGCCGCCAACGCGCGACATCCTCTCGCAAGCGCTGGAGGGGGGGCAACAAGTTCCGCTCATAGCGGGCCTCCGGGTCTAGAGTGATATATATACCCAGGTACCGGAACCCCTGGGAGGCAATCTGGATCGGGCAGTCACGCGGTAGGGCCGGAGCCTCCCCGGAAAGCACATATACGCAGGATTTCGCCCAGTTGATGACAAGGCCTGAGTTACGCCCGAAGGAGCGCAAAACATCAACCAGGACAATCAGCGATTTGCGCGGGGAGGCGAGATACAAAAGGATATCATCGGCGTAGAGGGACACGCGGTCCTCATACTCAGGGGTCCAGCGGAGACCACGGATAGAAGGGTGCCACCGTAGCCACTCCGCCAAGGGCTCCAAGGCCAGTGCAAACAGGAGCGGCGACAAGGGGCAACCCTGGCGCGTGCCCCGCCCCAGCTCGAATGGGGCCGAGACTCGCCCATTCACCACCACCTGCGCCAATGGGCCCGAATACAACAATTTGACCCAGCTAATGAACCCCGGGCCAAATCCGAATTTCGCCAGCATCGCCCAGATGTATGGCCATTCAAGCGTGTCAAACGCCATGGTGGCGTCTAAGGACGCCAAGATGGCCGGCTCCCGCACAAACGGGACACGCGCGAGCACCCCGTGCAAGCGTCGCAGATTAAGAGCCGTGTTGCGATGGGGTATAAATCCAGATTGGTCTTGGTGGACCAAGTCGCCCACCACACCGACCAGCCGGTTGGCCAACACCTTGGCGAGGATTTTGGGTTCCGCGTTCAAGAGCGAAATTGGCCTGTAGGATGTGACCCGCTCACGGGGTCTCCCCTCCTTGTGTATCACCACAATCGTGGCCAGACGCTGGTCCGGCGGGAGGGAACCCTGCGAGTGGGCCGCCAGGAACATCGCTCGCAGGTGGGGCGCTAGTACATCCGGGCGCAGCTTGTAAAGCTCGATGGGGAGACCATTAGGGCCCATGGCCTTGCCGGACGCGACCGAGCGAATAGCCAGGGCAATTTCGTCCGAGGTGGGAGGAGCGTCCAGCGAATCCCTGTCCTCCACCGAAAGGGAGGGCAGCGCTATGTCCCGAAGCAGGGAATGGGAATCTTCCTCCGAGCAAGGGGAAACCGGGGAGTACACCTCGCGGAAGTAATCCGCGAAGCAGGAGACGATGGCTTCCGGCTCGGTGACACGCGTACCATCCATCCTATCAATCAAAGGAACCACACGACTCGCTCTCTCCCTCTTATCCAACCACGCAATCAATTTACCCGCCTTATCGCCCACATCATACAATCGTCCCTGTTGCTCTCTACTGAGGCCCCTGGCCGCCTCCGTGACGAGGGCCCCATAGGCCGCCTGCTTGAGGTGCAAAACATGCAACTTGGCATCCGTTACCCCGCTCCCCAGGTCACCCTCCAGTTCCACAATCTCGGCCTCCACCCGGGTCACCTCCTCCCGCTCACGCCTCCGGGCATGGGAGATAAAGGAGAGGGCCTCCCCTCTGAGGACTACCTTAAAGGCCTCCCACAGGGAGATGGCCGAAGGGACAGACCCCACATTCTCGTCAAAATAGCGCTGTAAGGATTTAATCAAGTCGGCACGAATAGTGGGGTCTCGTAAGTACCATGCATTGATTGGGGCCACCCTGCCCTCCCCCCTCGGGAAGACATCAAAATGTAACAATAATGGGGAGTGATCCGAAATACCCCGCGCCAGATGGCACACCTCTCCTACCCTCCCAGCGTGGGCCGCCGGGACCAGGATGTAGTCAAGTCGCGAGAGGCTACCATGGGCGCCCGAGTGGAAAGTGTATTGCAGCTGCGTAGGGTGCTTTAGTCGCCAGCAATCCACCAGGCCCAGTGTGTCTAAAAGGCCGGACAGCCACGCCTGTGCCCGGGGGAGGTCCCTAGGGGGGTGACGATCCATAGACCCAGAAACTACCGCATTGAAGTCCCCCCCAACCACCAGCAGGCCACCCGGGAGGTCCAGGAGGAGGCGCCCCAGGTCCGCAAATGTAGTAGCTTGTAACCCAGGCGGGACGTACACTGACATGAAAACAATCACTCTACCCTCCATTCTACCCACCAGGACAGTGTAACGTCCCCTCTCGTCATGGCGCACCTCATCAATCTCCAGCGGAAGCGAGTTCTTGATCATGATACCCACCCCCCGCGACCCCGAAGTGAAGCCCGAGTGGGCCACCAAACGATAGCCCCGCCGATTCATGGCATGGAAGGAGTTACCTATAAGGTGTGTCTCCTGCAAGAAGACAACATCTGGCGATATACGTTTCAGGAACTGCAGGACCACACCACGCTTAATCCGATCCCCCAGGCCGTTAACATTCCAGGACAACACAGCCAAGTCCCTACCCCCCATCATACGTAGAAGCAATCAGTCGTCCCCCACAGAGCATTTCGAGAACAGCAATACAGTAAAGGGTTTGCCTTGCGTTGCAAACAAACAACACACCCCCGCCCCCCCATCCCAACAGAACTCCCCCCTCCCTGCACCCCTGCATGAGCCCAGTCAGCCCCCCCAAAGTGCAGTGTGCCTGTCGCCCCATAGAGAAAGACTAACTAGTACCCCAGAGGAGGAGGGAAGCCCCCAACAGACCCCGTACGACCTCCATAGGAGGGGAACATACACTATCGAGAAATGGTAAAGAAGTATTGTCCCGAGCAGGGCCTATTATTCACCCCTTAATTCTGATCCGGCAGGCCCTCTCCACCGCCCGCACCCCCCCCCACCCCCCCGGCCCCGATCATCAGGCAGAGTGTCCAACCAGTCCCCAGCCGCCTCGGGGCGATCAAAGAAGTGCGTGCGACCTTCCACCTCCACCCTTAGCTTAGCTGGAAAGAGCATTGAGTACTTTAGGTTCAGGTCCCGCAGGCGACGTTTAACACCGAGAAAACTGAGTCTCTGCTTTTGGACCGCCGGAGTAAAGTCTGGGTAGAAACGCACATCCATGTTGTCAAGCTTGACCGGTCCCTGTTGCCTGGAGGTCTGCAGGATAGCGTCCCTGTCCCGAAAATTAAAAATCCGGGCAATGAGAGGCCGCGGCGGGGCACCGGCCTTCGGCCTGCCCCCAGGGACCCGGTGAGCACGCTCAACCGCAAAAAGCTTACTCAGGCCCCGGGGCTGCAGATGGGTAAGGATTAGATCTTCCACAAAAAGGTCGGCGGCCTCCGCCTCTCGTCCCTCCGGCACCCCCACAATACGAACATTATTCCTCCTGGCCCGACCCTCGGAATCCTCCAGTCGCCGGTCCATCAGGGCGCTCGCCTGGCCAAGCCGGCGCACCTCCTTTTGGAGGGCCGCCACATCTGTCTCAAGGCCCGTTGTGGTGTGGGTCAGGGAATCGACCCGGTCATTCGTCTTAGACAGGTCGGCCCTCACCAGGCTCACATCCACAAGGACCGAGTCTATTTTTTGCGCTAGGGTGTCGAAGCGCTGGTCCACCGAGGCCTTCATCTCCGCGATGGCGCCCATGACGTCCCGGAGGGTCAGGTCCACCGGCTGGGCAGGTGTCTCCGTCAGGCCCGCCGGGGACGTGCGCGATGTCTCCGGAGATCCCTTCTGGAGAGTGTAGCGGTCCATACTATTGGATTGGTGCGCCGGGCCACGGCGGGTCGTCTTCACCTTCGCCCGGTCGCCATCTTGTTTGGTGGACATGCTTGCTTTCCCACCGTCGTGCCAATCTCCTCAAAAGGGCCGATAGACCCGTTCACGGGGTCCGGGGGGGGGAGGGCGGCCACCGCACCGCAGGACGATCCACAGCAGGCGGGTCAGCCGGGCACCTGGACAAGACCACACCACCGCACCCCGCTTCGCGACCCTACCTCGCTGGAGGCGAGGAGGGCGCAAAAGTGAAAGTGAAAGCGCGGGGTACGCGAGTCACCCAGCCGTGCCCGCCGCTGTTGTTCACTTTGTCCCCGGATCGCCCCACTACTCCAATCCGGGGGGCCGGCACGGGGAAGGCCGCAACCTTCGATCGGCGCTCCCGCCGGTGTTCGGGGTCCGATTCGAACACGGAAAACGGGTGGCGCCTCCGCTCGGGTTCACCGACACAGTCCCCTCAAAAAGGACAGGATATAGCCAGGATTAATTCAGGAGGTCGCGGAGGTCCTCGGGAGCCTCGCACCTACGCGGCCATCTTGGTTGCGCGCTAGGCCGCGATCTACCTCATTAATATTAATGCGGTAGGTCTATTTGCGACCGACTAGGAATCACGAAATGAAACTCTATGAGTATTTGTAAGAGAGATTACCTAATTAAGATTTGCAATTAGATAATCGCTAATACAAATGTTTGATACATGTGGCCTAAAATCACACAGAATCTTTTACCTTGTAAGACGTATCGACAATAAAACCTAATATGTATATGTGCTGAAGAGCAACATCTCTGACCTCATGCTGCCAATAAAGGATATGTCCATTAACAGGGGACATAGATGTGCAAGGAGTCATGCAAGCTAGATATGCCACATATGCACATAGATGCAGATCTCTGCTAAATTGCTCTTGTGTTTCATGACACTTATCTGACATGGAAATGGTACAACAATCATCGTTATGAAAATGAAGGATAAACAAACTACACTTTGTAGAATGCTTTTTTGGAACAATCATAAGTCATTTTCAGAAATCGAATTATATCATCTTTGTTACAGAATAAGGTATCCTCATTTCCTGCGGATGCAACACCATAGAGGTGCTCCTCGTTCATTGCTGCCACGCCCACGTCATCGGACATTATGTCCAAAGAGTTTCTCAGTCCAACAGACATGTCCCCATGAGCCTTCTCAATGGCACTCCATGCTGCACTGTCCACAAAGGCCTCCTTGGTATCCAGTAAAGTATATTCCATTCCAATCATGAAAGTGTTGGGGTGCTTTGCCTGCTGAGCAGTCACATTACAAGGTTCTTCTGGGTGGCTTCCAAGTCTGCATGGACCCTTGGCAGGCCTTCCTCTATAACTGTAGCGCTGTGTGTCTGACACCGAATGATCCTTTTGTCAAAGCCAATTATATTTTCTTGTGTTTCTGCGGACATCCTGACAGGTGTCACTTTTGGAGCCACAGCTGTGCCCATGGCTGGCACGGATGCTGATTTAGATGTGTCTCCCGCTTTCCTGATTGATTTATTTATAAAGTTTTATATAGCGCGAATCTGACCCTGGATGGGTATCAGCACACCTTACAAATGTTATGGCAAGTAGAAAACAGGACAACCTAGAAACATAAATGCAAGCAGAAAACAAGACAACCAAGGAACGTAAATGCTGTCAGTACCCATTGCAAACCAGGAGAAGGCGTGAGTTAGACACCAGGACGTAGCGGTGAGCGCAAACCCGAATATGCCTCCTTATCCCGCATTCTTTTTTTACGCAGGGAATCACAACGCGGTTGTTACAACGGCCACGTTGTGATTCCGCACACCATGACTCCGCAAGTTGGAACAATGACTTGCGGAGGGGGGGGGGGGGGGGGGTGCTGGATGTTGGAATAGTATAATTTACTATTCCAACTCCAGTCTGTGCGGACAGTAGGGAAGGTGTTGGATTTTGAGCTACTCTCAAGTCATCAAAGTGTCATCTTGGTTGTATAATTCAGTTGTTGGCACTGACATGACAATGTCTCCGGAAGGTGTAGCCCACATTCTGCTGTATTCGTTTCACTTACACATGAGAGGTACAATAGATGGTGAATATTGCTGTTTCATTCTGCACGTTTTATTTGTGATAGTCATTTATAGATGTTTATGACATGTTATGAACAAGCATGGTCATGTTCACCCTTGACATGAATAGTGGACATCCAACCCACTACTGTGCATTAGAGGGGCCATACGGCTAGGAAAACACTTTGTTATGGTGCACTGCAATGGACTACAACCCCACATATGTATAGGTTTTTACCCTCATAGTATGTAATGTTTGACTCCCTCAGATTCAGGTGTATGCTGATTCTTCATGTTGTCACTTTAATCAACTCCTAGGTGGAAGTGGTTCTTCACACTCACTAGCATAAGGTATAATAACATATGCTGGATGCATTACAGTTTCAGTCTTTGACATGCCTTGGTAAATGTCTGCATTACTATGGGCTTTCAATGGCAGGTAATTGGCATCTCTGCACATTCTGTCGCCATTTGTCACTCCACTCCAACTCCAGCCTGTTTGTGTCATGCATTCCACGTTTGGAGGGTTCGAGTCCTTCACATGGTACAATAGGCACTTTGACATGGACTGGAGAAGTCACTCACACATGCCACCATGAAGACTGTGAGTTCAACGCGGGTCTCAATAGGTTTTGTTATCCGGTGTTGGTCCATTCTCCGTGCCAGCAGTGTCTGGACCTTCATTTCCAATGACCATAGCCGGTGCAAATGTGGCTGCCACCTATTCCTAACTTCACCAATTTCTTCTTCGTCCAGTACTTCATATCATGCTATCTTTTTTTATTTCTTCAGTAGCCCTTTTGGCACATGCCACTGCTTTGTTATTTTCAGGAATGTACTATAGTTTTCTTCCAATGTGCATTTTTTGTACTCACAGAGAGTTTTCTTGTGTTTGTTGGCCATTAATACTTGCACATCTCTGTCTGTCAAGTACAGTTCCTTTTTCCTTCCATCAGTGACTTCTGGAAGTTGGTCCTGAATCATCTCCTGGCTCACAGATTGTGCTATTTTAGGTCCTGCCTACCAACAGCTCTTATCTATTAGATGTCTAAGACCTATTGTATCATTTCCAATATTTACTGTGGGTTTGAGCATCGGTTGGCTTTCTTGTCAATCTGATTTGCTTCCTTTTTATTTGATGACTTTGTGTCTATCCTTAAGCAAAGCTTCTTTACCATCCCTTAGACTGGATTATTTAACCTGTATCCTTCCATGGCGCTGCTTCCCCCATAACCATCCCATCCTCAGCCCTCACACTCTCACTGTTACTCCCCATGCCTCCCAATTCATCTGCAAACCACAGCAGCAGGTATATTTGTACCAGGGTTTGACTAAAGAGAAGACTTTATTGTGTTGATTTTGTTTTATGTCCTGCATTCCATTAAAGCCAGGCCTTGGCACACAAAGACAGCATTTATGATGCCCAGGAAGGGGAGGGTTGATGATTCAATTAGCTGACATTTGAGTCTGAAGGTGTACTTAGAATGAATGCAAAGTACGTGTTGCTTCTCCTGTGGGCGCATTAATCTGCTACATATGCTGCTGCTGAGCACCAAACGGCTCTAGCATTTATTTCAGGTCTGTGTCCTCTGAAAAGTAATCCTGGCCATGGCAAACATTTCCTTTAAATTCTTCCATCTCTTCATAATTTTTGAATTTTGTTCAGATGTGCGAAAGGTATTTGAAAAATATAAAATATGCCATTTATAAAGATTGCATGTATTGAATGCAGTGTTTGAGATGGCTTATGTATCAACCTGTACTTTTAAAGTTTTTGTTTTTTGACAATGCTTTACAAACAAGTATGGGCAAAGCCAGTAACTTGGCACTCACATTATCAAGAATAGATCTATTGACTTTGGCAATGCTTGTTGGTCCTTGAGTCTCCCCTGTATGGTCTCTTCCACATATTTGGGATTCTACATTTAGCAGAACTGACGCAAAGCAAAGTTGAGGTGTTGATGCAATGTCACTAAGCTACTCTTGATGAAATAGTCAAGACCTCATCCACAGGAAGATATATATATATATATATATATATATATATATATATATATATATATATACACACTACCCTGAAATGACCCTGGAACAAGGAGATTGGGCCAAATGAATAAAAGGCTAATATTGCCCTATTACAAATTCAGGGCTAAATTCCGATCCCTGCGGAAATAGGTTTTTGCAAAGGTCTTGAACTATGAGTAGAATGATAATTATGACACCTGTGCAATTTTCACCTGATAGACTCTGGCAGGTCAAACCTGCTGACATTAATCAGAGGAAAAGGCCCATAAAAAGGCAAACAGGCAGAATTTGATCGGTTAAACAATAATACTGTGTGTAATGCCTCATTCTCAGGTTGAAAATCCCTGAGGGTAATAGAATTTACAAAGACCCTTACGACAAGTTGAGGGCTAAATTTCTGTCCCTGTGCAACCAGAGTTTGGCCGGATAATTACCACACCCTTGCAGTTGTACCCTGATAGGTTTCGGCTGATCAAACTTGTAGAGATTTTTCAGTGAAAAAAGCTTATATAGAAAAGGCCAACGAAGAATGTTATTCTTCATTTTCACATTCATAACTCAGGTTAGTTGGTATTTGCCACATATGGCCAATATCTCACCATGGGGTAATGATATTTAGGGGCATATTATCAAGCACTGCGTTAAAATTACCGCCGCTTTACTGGCAGAAAACCGCCGCTAAAGCGGCGATAATGGGCTTGATAATATGCCGCAGAGAATTCCCATAGAAGCCCTTGTTGACACCAGAACATGGGCTTCTATGGGAATTCTCCAGGGTACATTATCAAGCCCATTATCGCCGCTTTAGCAGCAGTTTTCTGCCGCTAAAGCGGCAATAATTTTCACGCCGTTTGTTGATAATATGCCCCGAAGTATGGTAAATGCACCACCATTCTGCTGAACCTGCAATGAGGGTCAAGGTGTGGTAAATACCCCACCCTATTCCAGTGGTAGCTGGCACAGATCGTGGGTGGCGAGGCAGGGGGGTGTAGAAAAATAAAAATAAACTTACCTCACCACCGCGTTTCTCCTCTGTTGTCTCTTCGTGGCCGGAGCGGAAGCAGGAAGCACACACAGACTCCCCAAAGCCAATCACAACTCTGCTGTCCACAGCGTAATGATTGCTCTGAGTGGCGTGGTTCGGTGCTCAGACGGGGACTTGGGGCCAGTGCATGTTCCCCACCCAGGCTGTAATACAGCCTGGGTGGAGAACATGCAAAGTGCGCATGACTGTTTGGCTGGCCCAGGGCGGCCGGCCAAACTGTCATGCGCATTTACAGAGTGCCCACCACTCCTCTCCCTGCTCCTCTGTGAGCAGAGCAGCCCCGAAAAAACCTGCCTCAGCAGGGAAAAATGAAATGCCAGTAACATCGAGTTATTATCATTTTATTTTTCCTTTTTTACACTGCTGAAAAGCAGTAGGGCTACGATCCTCCGACTTAGCGAAGGAGCCGCCACTGTGCCTATTCTGCCTAAGGCCCTCATTAAGAGTGGCCCGGCAGGAGATGTCACACCTTTTAAAATCTGACACCCCGGCGATCGGAATTTAAAAGGTGTAATAGTTATCGCTCATTGCAAGTTGCGCCTTTTAAACTCTGGCATATCATGCTGATTTTGGTGCTCTTTGGACCAAAGTACAAATGCAGTGGTGTTGACCTGCCGAAATTAACATGGACAAAAGTGCTGGGATGCAGTGATTACTGCGAAACTCGTGATTCCGATCCCTGCAAAAATGTGTTTCCACAAGGATCGGGAACATATGGCCCTCTCATAATCAGAGCCATAATAAGCCGTATGTTCGTCTTGGTGGCTTTGTTGGAACCAGATTAATTTTTTTCACCATCAAACGCTGGAAGGGTGTACACTGGTATGAAAAATAAGCTGGTGGGTAAAACGCTGAATCCCAAAAATATTTTTGGACCTCTATAATCGATACCAAATGCAGTCGATGTGGTAAGTAATTTCGCTTCAGTCCTGGAGTGCAATCAGGGTCAGACTGGACCATAGGGCAACCA
The DNA here is from genome assembly GCF_964204655.1 of Triturus cristatus. NCBI lineage: Eukaryota > Metazoa > Chordata > Amphibia > Caudata > Salamandridae > Triturus > Triturus cristatus. The sequence continues at coordinate 1,033,466,295 of NC_140594.1, forward strand.
GGCAGTGCCCAAAGAGCTGGTCTGCAAAGAGGGACTCACCTATAGGGCAATCTGGCAGTGCCCAAAGTGCTGGTCTGAAAAGTCAGTACGTAGGCCGTTTTTTGGCTGTTGTTGGACAGACATTGCCTGCAGCACACATATATGCATGCAGTTTTCCATACAGTGCTACATATGAATAGGACACGTTACAATGCACACATTTACAACGAATGCCATTACAATGCATTTTTTACAACGCAAAACCCATTACAACGCATGTCATTACAACGCAAGCCTTTACAACGCATCATCCATTACAACGCAATTACTATTCTAGTTACTTTGGGGAATGCGTTGTAATGGCATGTGTTGTAATGACATATGTTGTAATAGATTTTGCATTGTAAAAATTGTGTTGTAATGGCGCGCGTTGTAACGCGTGCATTGTAAACGATGTCTCCCACTACATACTTATACAGCTTGCCTTTACAAGTTCAAAACTGCCCTGATTTGCAATGTGGACCACTCTGATAGAGCACTCTTATTCGCTAATATGGGCCACTTTTATTTTAGTTCTGGCCCATTTTGACCATGCTGGTCTGACAGATCAGTGTAGCATGGACACCATTTAGGAGTCGCTAAGGGTTGCCTGCCTAGCTCCTTGCAACCCCTGGCATTGCCTTTGCATCCCCTAGCCTCAGAGATCCCAAAGGAAGTGTGGCAGGAACAGAATGAAAACGGGGGCTTGCATGAGCCCTGTTTACTTTCTGTTGTTCCAGCTGGACTGGGAAGTTTTCCCACTTCAGAATCCAAAAAGGTAACATGGTGACGTGCGTTGAAAGCACATTCAAATGAATTAAAATGTTACTTTCCTGCAGGCTTATTACAAAAGCCCCATTTAATTTTAGGGATGCTGACAGAAGCTGCTCAAGTTTGCAGTTGCCTTTTCAGGAATACTCCCTCCAGGGGATGAGAAGAAAACAAAACCCTAGCAGTGAACTGGCAGGTTATACCTGCACTGGGGCAGCTCCTTCGTTATGGAGGAGGAGCGTCACCCCACTAGGTGGCAGCAGAGGTAAACACTTGAAAACTAAAATTATAATAAACCAATTTTATAATCATTTTATTTTTCTTCTTACTTGCGGCTGCCAGCAAGCACGTCATAGGACGGGGCCATGCACTCTGTGCAACAGCAGTGGGGAGGAAGGGTGATGGGCACTACTAAGTGTGCTCGACTGTTTGGCTGGACATTTTAGGTCAGCCAAACCGTCATGTGCACTTTGCATTTCTCAACCCAGCTGTGTTACGCATCCAGGTGGAGAAAACCACACGCTCCCAGTCCCTGTCTAAGTAACCGAACCACAGCGCTCAGATCAATCCTAGTGCTGCTCTCATGGTAGGAATAGCATTCGACTTCAACTCTTAACATATCAAGAAGCCTCAGTAGGGATCTACTGATCAAGACCTCAGGGACCACAGGCACTAGCTTGGCTTAAAGATATGGTAGAGTGGGCAATTGGTGAAGAAGGGCAGAAGAAGCTCACAAGGGCAGAAACCCGGCTGGGGATATGGTGGACTGACAATGTTGTAGATATTGATAGAGTGATAGGTGCAGTTGCACTGGGGCCTAAGATTTTTTAGGCCTACTGCACCTCGATTATGGTTCTCTTTTACTATTCACATGGGGAAACAACCTTTACAATGCAGTCATTACATCGCACTACCTTTACAACGCAGTCATTACAACGCAACATCCTTTACATCGCATGTCATTACAACGCAGCCGTTACATCACATGTCACTACAACGCATGTCATTACAACGCATGTCACTACAACGCAGGCATTACATCGCATGTCATTACAATGCATACCATTACAACGCATAGTACCCCTATACTATCCAAAACTTACCCTACTGTTGCACTCACTGGAGTTGGAATAGTAATGTTTACCCCTACACTATCCAACACTTACCCTACTGTTGCACTCACTGGTGTTAGAATAGTAATTTTTACCCCTACACTATCCAACACTTACCCTACTGTTGCACTCACTGGAGTTAGAATAGTAATTTTTACCCCTACACTATCCAACAATTACCTTAAATGCAATGTAATAGAATGCGTTGTAATGGTATAATGCGATGTAATGGAATGCGCTGTAAATGTAATTTCTAAAAATGCGTTGTAATGGCATGCGATGTAAAATAATGCGATGTAAAAACTGTGTTGTAAAGGCATGCGTTGTAATGTTTGCGTTGTAACATCATACATTCATTCCCCTGTGGTGCTGAGGTCGATTTTCCATGCTTGCATTATGGCCCATGACACCTTTGCAGAACCACTGTGAACTGGACAGCAATGATACAAAGGCTGCTGGACTTTCATTTGAGCTTTATCCTGAATTCCAGATGGTTTATTTTAGAGCAGATGTACAAAGTATGGGTGTTCCAGGTCCCAGCTTTCAGTACAATAAAGGATCTGCCTCCTTATCTCTTGTATTTTACTTCAGGGACCACAAGAAAATACTTGCCCCTCATCATACATTGTGTGAAGACATCATTCATAAAAGGGTTTGTGCGTTATTCAAGACGTCTTAATTATGATTCTTTTCTGGAAGTGGAGCCAGTGAAGAATATTGCATGTTACAACGCATGCGCATACATCGAATACTATTACAACGCGGTTGTTAGAACAACCGCGTTGTTAGTACCCAATACCTTTACATCGCAAGTCATTACAACGCCTTGCAGCAGGGGCGCGCTGGACTTAGGAATAGTATTATTTACTATTCCTACTCCAGTTTGCACAACAGCAGTGAAGGTGTTGGATTTCATATCCAATACCTTTGCGCCCCCTTCAATAAGTCATTGTAATGACTTGTCATGTAAAGGTATTGCGTACTAACAATGCGGTCGTTGTAACGACTGCATTGTAATAGCATTGCCTTATTTTGACAATGTTGTAAACGCTGTTTCCCGCCAGTGAAGCTGACGAATATACCTTTTTTTTTTAAATAAACTAACAAGGTACTTGCTTATGCATTTTTTTTATCTTTATTTTAATTTTTTGTAGTGCTTGCAGGGCTTTAAGTAGGATGAAAAAACTGGGGGGTCTCTCAAAGGGGCGTGGCCAATGTAATTAGGGCATGGCTTAAAAACAGGTAAGCTAAAAATCTGTGCTTAGCATAGTGTGCCGCCCGACTTGTATGTTGTTGTTTCTGTCACTGCATACAGATATATGATATAAGTAACATCATACCTACAACAAGTCAGAACTATTGGCTTTGTCAATGGTTGTTCGTTGCATAAGATAAATAAGCAGCAACTATGGCTTGTATATAGTATTGAAAAAGCTTCCACTTAAAGTCCTGGTGACACCATGACCATGTTGCTGCTCCTGAGTTTCAAAAAGAGAAGGGAAATCCAGAGAGAAAATGACTCTCTTTAAAGGATTTCCCTTCCCCTACAACACTCACCTGGCATGACGTCATGCCCTAACTTCTAAACGAGTGGGAAGTGAGCAGTGTGAGCACGCACACATGATGTGCCTTCTGTCACTGCAGTCCAGAAAAAAAACATACTGCTGGGCCAGGGCACAAAACAGAGCCCGATAGAGACCCGTTTCGAAGCCCCCTTTAAAAAACTGCCAGTGCTCAGCACCGGTGAGACCCGGCCCACTTAAAGCCCTGAGTGCCTGGGTAATAGGAATGCACTTTTCGGTATCAAACAGTAGATATTTCGAAGGGCAATACAGATTCAAATAAAATATGACATTAAAAACACTGTCAGGGTTCTACTCCAGTGCAACAACCCTCACCAGAACCCTCTCAGGTTGATACAAAAAAATGGTATAACAGCTTTGATCATTCTCATTATTTCTAAGTAGCATCTCATGGTCTGCAGGAGGTGGAAATGCACAAAACCAAGGACAGCGCAATGTCACAGACAGGACTGCAGGGTTCCCGCCTAACATGTGATCTATCTCACTGTGGGTAACAAGTAGTGGCCATACCCACTCCAACAGAGAGACTCTGTCCTGCACAACAGCTGAGAGTTTTTCCATTGCATAGATAGACCACACCTTGCCCCACCACGTGTTGTTTTGGGGGAGTGTTGACAACTTCCACATCTGCCCGTTACACCGTTGCGTCGCCAGTGGCAGGTAAGCTTTGCCAACGGTGGAGACATTGGGAATAAACTGTTGTACCCTGAGTCCCTCAGTAGCAGCAATAGAGGCTGGGACGGCAACATAGTGCCGGTTATCGCTTTAATAAGTGAGAGAATTTCTCACCAGTACTTTTGGATGGGTATGTAGGACCATCAGGTGTGAAGTAATGTGCCGCTCACCCCACAAGCCTTCCAGCTAGCATCAGAACCCCTAACTATTGCTTTCAATTGAGTCGTGGAAAGATACCATCTGGTCATTACCTTATAAGACTTTTCTCTGTATTTTATGTAGGTGGAGGGTTTAGCTGCCCTCTTTCAGATTTTTTTTTTTAAAACCTTTTTTTTGGATTTCATAATTCTACATGTCATACATTAATCATGCTTGTCTGCTGCAGTATTACAATTGATGGTAACACTTTCGTGTCAAAGAGCAGCATGGCAATTAGTCAAGTAATTAATTAGTTACTTAATGGAGGGTAGCCTCCTTATCATCTCCGCCGGAGATGCCGGGAGACATCAAGGAAGCGGTCGTTGGTAAGTGTACCGCAATTCTCCGACCCGAATGACAGTCTCTGGTCCATAGTCCCCTGCGAAGGGTGTCGTCAAATGATAATCCAGGTTCTAAACTGAACTTGGGGATTCGTAACTCGGGAAGTGAGGGGTCGGGGAGAGGGGAGGGGCTTGGGGTCGCAGGAGGCTGCGGTAAGTGTAGAGGAGCTCCATGTTGTTCCATTAACTGTAGGCCCTTTTCCCTATCCTGACCGATGGCATGACCCCCAGAGGGTGGTCCGGGGGGTGAGCCAGCATAATAGGGGGGGAGCATGGGCGGATTAGGATGCGCTGGTTCCGCCTGGGTTCTGCGCCAGCAGTGTGTGTTTGCTTAAAGTCATGTAGAAGCATCGAGCTGCCCTCTTTCCGATGGCCCTCCAGGCCTCCTTGGGGACTTGCAGCTGTATTTTGAATGCTCTGAAGGTGCTGAATACTTTTGCCCAGAAGCCCTATTTAAATTTAGTTGCCAAAGTCAATGTGCGGTTGGGTCATTGCATCTCCTGCTAGAACTCTATGAGAGAAGAACAGGAATGGAAATATATGCCAAAGGATGCGTAGGTGACACAATCAAGGTTTGTTTACTGCTACTAACTGGCTATCAAGAGAGAGCTTGGAGTCAGTGGGTTTGTTTGAGCAGCTAATTTGACAAATGAGTTCAGTGATGGCTCCAATCTACGTGGGCCAGTGGCACACTCAACATTGGAGATATATTTAGTTTATACTATTCTAATGATTAAGTAAAGTTCAGTTAACCAAAAATGTGTATTTAATGGATGATTAAAGAATCAAACCATAAAAATGTGTATAACCAAAATCTGTTTTAATCGAAGATTCTTGTTTTGTCAAAGATTCATTTGAAGATGTCTACTTTAATTGAAGTCATTTCCAGGTAACCATTCATGCCAGGCGGTGATGGAGCAAGGACTCGTATAAAAGAGACTTGCTCGGATGCAATCTTCTCAGATAACTCGTAATACCGTAATAATTGTGTTTGTAAATACTAATAATGCATCAAAAATTCGTACATTTAAGCTTAGGGGAAGCTTGCCTATGTGTCGTACTAACAAGTAACCCGGCAAAGGCTCTGAGGGCTCTAAACTTGTTACCATCTCCTGTGGGGTGTTGGAGGGCTCTCCATCATATCTTGCTTTGTTTAATACCACGATTATTTGCCAGTAATCTTCCTTACTCCCGGTCATGTGCAAAGACTTACATCCCAGCCTTTCTCCTTTATTTCTTCGGCTCAAAGTCTGGGGCATTGTTGGGTGAGTTCTCCATTTTTGGGTCAACTTAAGGAGGGGAGGGTCTTTAGACGTAAACAGAGTCAAGAGAAACAAGCATTGACACAGTCAATAGATCTCGCCCATGACCTTCAGCTGAGGTTTCGTACTTGTTCTTGATTAGTGTACTACATCAGATACTTCATTTAAATTCAAATTTGGCCTGCTATTTCTCCAGTTTGATTAGGGTTTACTGGGTGGTGGGAGTATTTTGTGGCATTCTAAGAATGGTTTTGCAGCTGAGAAGGTCATGTGGTTAACTGCATTGATAATTTGCCTCATTGAAACTAGGTCAGATATGGGAATTGTTGAAACTGAAGTCCATCTTCTGGCTAGACATGAATTATTTGCAGTATCTGGTAAAGGCTCTTATTTATTTTGAGGATAAGAGTTTACTTACGGCTCCTTGAGCTAGACAATATTACGGATGCATGATGATGATAACGCATAATGCATGATGAAGACAGTGCATAATAAGGTGGAATGGCAGTAATCAGTCATCAACATACCTATATATTGAAAATCATTACGGGATGTTCTTCATTCCAATTTGGGTCAAAACAAATAATTTAGATTTGAATTAGAGATCTGAATTTGTGAATGAATTGAGAACTATATAATAAATAGTGTGACCCAAATTGGGAAAAATGGGAGGGGCATGTAATCGCTCAGGAGTGATTAATAATTTTCAAGTGCTTTTGACCTGTTTTCTCAACTGCAAAAGTAATCTGAATGTTCCTACAAATCCAGTGTTCACTGCATTTTGAAAAGTAACATTGTGTGAAGAGTTTAACTTACCAGCTACTAAGCATAACTTGGTTCTAAAAAAAAAAAAAAAAAAAACTTTTTATACAAACAATTGGTCTGTATTCAGTTTTTGAGTGTGTGACATCATTTCTTGCCTGAGTGTATACAGCAAATGCTTAATGCTACCCTACCGATAAGCCTGACTGCTCAACCACACTACCACAAAAGAGAGTAAGGTATTATCTACGTTAGCCTCTACTATACATCTAGGGATCCACTGGACTGTGTGCACACTATCAAAACACACAAGATGATGGACGGAATGTTGCACATTGGCAAAACATTCATCCCCAGTCACAGATCTGGGTTTAATCCATCGTTATTTTGCTCAACACGCCACCCCAGTTCAGACATGGTCATATGCAAATCAGTCTTGACCCTTTGCCTCATGGGAACAGTCCAGCCCGAACTGCCAAGCCATGTCTTCCCTGGACCGGAATCAAGCATCCTAGGACCGGTTTCGAGGTTTCACCCCTCTTCAGCCAGGATAGCTTGACTCCAGTGGCGTAGTGAGCACGGTACACACATCTGGGCATACCCTTCCCACATAGGGCGAACACCAAAACACACAAGATGATGGACGAAATGTTGCACATTGGCAAAATATTCACCCCCAGTCACAGATCTTGGTTTAATCCATCGTTATTTTGCTCACCACGCCACACCAGTTCAGACATGGTCATATGCAAATCAGTCTTGACCCTGTGCCTCATGGGAACAGTCCAGCCCGAACTGCCAAGCCATGTCTTCCCTGGACCGGAATCAAGCATCCTAGGACCGGTTTCGAGGTTTCACCCCTCTCCAGCCAGGATAGCTTGACTCCAGTGGCGTAGTGAGCACACTATACCTTACTTTGGTACAGCATATACAGAGCCAGCTTCCTATAAGAATACATATACAAAAGGGAGAAAGGAATAAGTAGAAAAGAACGGCAACGGGAAACAATGGAAAGCCATATAAGAAACAAGGTAGGATGTCTCTGATTGGGCAAGACAATACTCAATAGAAATATAGATACGTGTTTTAAAACGGCAGGAAACCACGAACACAGCCTTTCCTGGTTTTACAAACGGAGAGGAAACACAAGATGGTCCGGAGACCTTTAAGTATAAGTATTTAAGGTGAGCTAGGGCCAAAGAGGGAAGTGTATGCAAATACACTAATAATGACAAAAACTAATTGGAGTGTTTTAACTCTATAGCTCCTGCTTACTAAGGTTTGCCTAAAACCCTGAAGAAAAGGAAAGGGATTATAGAGTATTAGAACATTGGAATGCTGAAAGCTCCATTGAAAACAATGGAGCGCTCCGGGCTTATAATGGCTGGTATAAGCCCGGAGCACCAACATTCCAATGTGTCTTTGTTCACAGCTCTGGCTGTGAACAAAGGCTTCAGGGAGCCTGAGGGGATTTAAATCCCCTCGCGCTCCCTGAAGGCTTTGTTTTGTTAGAACATTCTGCCCTCTAGTGGCAGAATGTTCTAATAACCTTATAGCCCTTCGTAGCAGGGCTATACCGGCATTTAAAGTCCCTCTGCTTTCTTAAAGTCCCTCGCCTTCGGCACGGGCCTTTAACGCTGCAGCTGGCCTTTGACAGCCGGTAAAGCCCGCTACGGCGGGCTATAAGGCTATATACTGGACCAGCCAAAACTTATGCATTTAACTGAAGTGAGTGTAGTAAGGGTTAAACCGTATATGTGAGAACGTATAACACTAAACAAACATCAAGAAAATAACGGGGTTTCTTAAACTCCGCAGCTTCAGCTGAGATTACTAAATTAAAGAACCTAGATCTAAAGAAAATTGCATTAAGTGAAGTGTCTAATGGTGAGCAATTTATAAATATATACAAAAGAGTATTAGTGTTTATAAGACTCAAAGTCTATATTAATATGAATGTGATAAGACTAGTGGGCACGTTTAATCATGTATAGATCTCTGCAAGCCATGCAATGCAATGTGAATATTCCACTAGAATTTAAAGAATAGAAAGAGTAACCACATGGAGATTCTATGCTGAGACCTTGTGTGGTGAGTTGATAAAGAACACCAATATTTTTAAAACTTTCACCATTGGGAAGATAAAACAGAAAGTAACAGAATAGCAAATGTGGTATATTTTATCAATAGGTTTAACAATGGTTATGGAGACTACTTGGCCATAGTGGAGTGGTGTGGCTCACTGGTTAGAGGCGGCAGACCCGGAAGCAGAAGTCGGCCCAGGATCAGGGTTCGATTCCCGACGCGGCAGGGTCTTGGGCCAAGGTCAGCAGACTCGACAATTCTCGCCTCGGTGCCTACTCTAACCATGGATCCCACTCAGCAACTCTGGGCAACAGCTTGCTTAATCTCCACTTACGGCCCCATCAGCGCCGGGGATGCTTGTCTTCACCTTGGAGATGCCCAGCAGGGACCATCTCACAGGGAAAGCCAGGATGGGTTCCCCAGCAGCACACAGCGCTGGGACACTCTTGGGAGTAGCCGCGCGCTCAACAAATACCCAGTAACATAACATAAAGGAAAGACTGAGTGGTAAGAAAGTTGATGAGACACACTGTGCCTGGGACCAAGAAGATTGGTAAGGTTGAGGGGGAAATGGGAATATCACTTTAAGAAAGTGTTTAAATATAAAGCACATATGGGCATTTAAATGTACTTATAGTAACTCATTTTGAATTGGGCAGCCACTTAAGTGTAGAGTGTAACACTGACCATGAATTAGGCTATATCCCTGAATTATGCATTTCGTGAGCGATCTGCCTAATTAAGAAGTGTGCAAAACCATTTCTAAAAAAAAAAGAAATATGGGAGGAAATAGGCTATGGCGTATTTATTCACAAAGTAAAATGAGTGATATGTAGTGACATACATCAAGTAGAATGAAGAACATTCCCTTATGTTATTTAATACATGGGGATGTTGGTGTAATCTGAGGTATATAATTTTTAAATCAGTATTTGAGTAATGATATACAAAGAACAAATACATTGAAAAAATACTTATGCAAGAAAAAAACATAATGAAAGGTCTGTACTGCACACTCATACCTGTGTTTTCAGTTCATTTGTATTTACCAGTAAAATACATGTGTTAATTATTAGAGGCCAGATGTACGATCCTCCAATATGCGACTCGCAAATTGTGTCGTATTTGCGACTCGCAAATTGGGATGTATAACAGTGTCTCAGACACTGTTAGCGATTCCTAATGGGGGTCGCAAATTGCATGCCTCATGAATATTGATGATGCTGTCGCAATTTGTGACCCCATTCAGAATGGCTAGCAGTCCCAGGGATGGTGGCATGCTTGGGTCAGCAGATCACCATGTCTGGGACTGCTTTTAAATAAAGCTGTTTTTTTTTTTAAAAGCTGCCCGTTTTCCTTAAAAAAAAACGGGATGCAGTTAAAAAAGAAAAATGAAACTTTTCAGTTTCATTTTTTTAAGGGCAGGCAGTGGTCCCTGGGACCACTGCCTGCTCTTTAAAATATTTTCTCAGATACTCACAAAGGGGAAGGGGTCCTTGAAGTAGGTGGTAAACTGCGAGTATTTGGCACCCACAAACGCAGTCGCAAAACAATTGTAAATGGCATGGTGACTCGCTATTAGGAGGAGACACCCCTTCCTAATAGCAGGAGTCGCAAATGCTATTTTGCAAGTCAGTGACTCGCAAAATAACATTCGTACATGCCATTACCCTTTTTTGCGGTCACAAACGGGACGATCTTTCGTTTGCGACCACAGAAAAGGGTCGTACATCTGGCCCTATATATGTCCTGAAGAAGGTGGGGTGAACCATGGAACCCGCCGAAACACAGTGGTGACATTCCTGTTAAATGTAGTTATGATTTGTTTTTAGAGCTTGTTTTTTAATATTGTGGATTACGACTGTGATGTTTTTATGAATTGTGATTTTGGGGCTGTCTCGAAATGCGAACTGTTGTGAGAAATCCCATGCTAAAACTTCTATGTAAGATCATGTTAAATATAGAGATTCATGTTAGAATAAAGTAAAATTTGTGAAACTTTTTAATAAATGAGATAATATTTTTTAACTAAACACAGGTGAGGAAGTGTAGTACATAGTGCTACTGAAAATCCTCTCGGAACTAAAGGTACATAGAGAATACCTGCTAATCTCAAGTTACTCCTTTAAGGAGAGCACTTTTTGGTACCTGCTTTAATGAACCCTGCTTCCTTTGGCTGTTTGAAGGGTTACTCTCCAAAGTTGTAAAAATACCATCCAAGTCAATCTGAAATAAATGAAAGCAGACCCTGGCACATGTGTTTGACGCTTATTAGAGCACATCAGAAAGGCAAATCTTTGTCCGGACAAACTAAGAAGGGATTGGGCTGGAAAATGATCTATGCTTGTAAAACAAGTGCCACATGCACATCTGGCAAGGGCAGATTGGCACATAAGAAAGATGGAGTAGCTATACTCCTTTTGAAAAATGTTCCTATTCTATGTTATCAGAACCCGGAAAGACCCAAAGGGGCGTTATTTTTTCATTAAGATTATAACACAGGGGAAGACAAAACTGGTGAGTTTCCTATCCAAAAGGTTACAAGGTTGATTTGTTTTGTCCACTGACCGAGGGTTTTCAGAGAAGCCTAACTATAACAACGGTTAATAGCGGGGTCCTCAAGTACATCATGGCAAATCATATATTAGCAGATATCTGGAGATGATTACATTTGAGGGACAGGGCATAAGCTTTGGAGATGATTACATTTGAGGGACAGAGCATATGCTTACATATCATGTGTGCATGGTGCCTGTGCATGCATTGGTTACTTTTTGTCACTGTGAGAAACCCTTGCAGGGGGTCACGGGGCAGGCAAGGGCTACTGGGCCCAACTGTGGTGGTTGAGGCCTTCTACTCCTGATGTTCCGGGGCCCGACCTTCGATGGATCCTGAACAACTGTGCCACATACCCCTTCTGCACTTGATTCAGTGCTTAATATGTAAATAATTAAGAGCCAGGGCCCTACTCGGAAGGCCACTGCAGCCTACACCACCCATACCCTGCCAGCACTGCCAATGACAGTACCAACATAACCTACAGGCCTATAGGAATAAACGGAGTGACATTAGCTAATAGCGATTCGCAATTTGCGAATCGCTATTAGGTTATGTGTAGGAATCGCAATTTATTTTGCGATTCCTATATGCATAGGGAATTGCGATTCCTAAATAGCGATTCCTTAAAAATCGATATTTAGGAATCGTAATTCCTTATGTTAATGCATGTGCCCCTATATTTCTCCTCTAAAATGGAAGCTGTACCTCTAATCTGTGGCTATTTAAACTGCAAGATGCGAGAATGTGGAAATTATGATTATTGAATTGCTAAACTGTAAACAATATGTGGCATTCTGTCAATCTGACATGGCTTCCCAAAAATAGATGCTTAAAGAAAACACCTGGCCCACTCCTGATTGGTCGAAGGTATCACCTCAGCACGCAAGTCCAGGAAAATGAAGATTCTATCATATTATCTACACCCACCTATAACGCCCCCCGCGGTGCTCAATCTGTAATAGATTATATCCTGACCAGGATTATAGATTGGCATAGGTTTGAAAATATGAAGTTACATTGGAAAATGGGAATTGGAAAGGTATCACAATCCACTGTCACTGGAGGTAATAAATCACATTGCTACCAAGCTCAGAGAACACAGAATTTAAACTATAACTGGGAATTTGGGGGACAAGTGAGAATAAAATGGAACTTTAATCTTGCATCAAAACAGACTGGAAACAGGACCCTTCTACAATGGATCTCCAGACACAGTTAGAGAATGGAACAAGCGGGGAGACCGTATTATCCCTTTATAATCTCTTGCTGAAATCATTAACACTAATTGTCTTTCAATTTAAAAAAATCTTACGGGAACCAAAATAAAAGATGGAATGGTTTGATGAAGAATGCAAGACATTAGATCTACAAGGTGTGCTCCAACGAGAATTCCCCAAACAGGCCCTAAGGGCGGCAAGACTCCGTTACAGGTTGCCAATCAAGAAAAAGAAGGCAGAGGGGAGCCTGGCCGACTGCTGAGGAAGATGGCTGCTCGCTGAAGCGGCTCTCGCGATCCATCACCCTAATCCCCTAATATCCGTGCCTACATCCACCTCCTGCAGTCCTAGCATTGTGGATCTCTTCACTGGAGGCTGTGCAGATACCAGAGTGTCTTTCTCCCAACTCCGGCGACATAGAGAGACCGAGCTGGCGGAACGGGGCCCGCGGCAGCCCCGATTGATGATACAGCCCTGACTGAGGCATGCGGTGGTGGCGAAAGGGGCAGACGGCCAAGTCAGCAACAGTATGGCTGAATGACGACCCCTGTGCTGTGCTGAGCAGAAAGAGGGCCAACGGCGTTGTGCAAGGCGAGCTGCCCCGCCGGTGTCGTAGCGAAATGGCCCCTGAGCGAGGGCCCGGTGGGAAGCGCACGGTGCAGGCTGCAGGTGCATCTTTGACGCCGGAGGAGCCGAGCAGCGATGGTGCGCGGTAAGTGAAAAGCCCTCCTTGATTGCAGCCTACATCAGTGGTGTGACGAAACTTGAGGGGGGCCCCCGGACTCACTCAGGAGCTCTCAGGCCACGGTACTGTGCTGAGGGGCTCCCTTGGGACTCAGGGCCCCTCCACACTGTGGGTGCTGTGGGGGCCTTTGTGACGCCACTTGTGTTCAGCTCCTACAATCTTGTCGATAAAGTTTGAGAGGGCAAAAAAGTTGAAAGACCTCTGCAAAAAGTCTCCTTCTCCTTTGATTTCTCTTCTAGTTCACCCTTCGCTGGCTAATTCATAATTTCTTTGAACCGCTCTCTAACTAATCCCTGTCCTTTCTGTGCTTCGGGTACACTGCTGTGGCACCTTCACACCCCTCCACCCATTTTCTAGGAGGAGCTGCACACGGATTGCTCAGAATATGTGCTAGACACACTTCAGCCGATCTGATTCTAATGTGCACCTGTCTCTGCTCCCCACCCTCTCTGCACTCCTGGCCTCTCTTTTCCCTCCTGCTCAGTTGCCCATTTACAGAATCTGAGGGAGTGGAACAATCCTATTAAACATCATCGAGCTGATGTCCGTGCAATTAACGCGAGCTTGTTGTTTTAATAGATGTGGCTTTACTGCATCACATACAGTAATGGCGCATCTCGGTACGTAAAACCCGTGCATCTAAGCGCTAGCCAAAGTTTGATGTTAACTTCCCACCTTTAAACATGGAACACACTGTTAACGCATATTATTCTCTCTATTAACCATACCATTCCATACCATTCCATACCATTCCATACCATTCCAAGACAATTTCATGGTTACAGGTTGCAGTATTTAAATGAACGAATCATTGTATCTAAAAAAAAAACTGACACCCTTAAAACGAGGTGCCGCTCATTTTGTAATCACTCTACCTGCCACAAGGAAGGATCACGGAACGCTGCTCACGGAGGGCGCATTGCCACTTGTCTTGATCACGAAGGGTCGTGCCGCTGGTGGGAGCTTCTCCGCAATCGGCAGACAGTCTGCACGCTCCCAGCGTGCACTAGACTCCAGGGCTACTTGTTGGCTTCACCGGGGGACTGCGAGGACCAGCAGCCCCTACATCCAACAGCTGGTGCCTCTTCCCCCGGAGGCCACGCCCCCCTCAGACGCCTACTTACTTTTCGCGACACCCGCTTCGCGGGTGCCGCTCATTTTGTAATCACTCTACCTGCCACAAGGAAGGATCACGGAACGCTGCTCACGGAGGGCGCATTGCCACTTGTCTTGATCACGAAGGGTCGTGCCGCTGGTGGGAGCTTCTCCGCAATCGGCGGACAGTCTGCACGCTCCCAGCGTGCACTAGACTCCAGGGCTACTTGTTGGCTTCACCGGGGGACTGCGAGGACCAGCAGCCCCTACATCCAACAGCTGGTGCCTCTTCCCCCGGAGGCCACGCCCCCCTCAGACGCCTACTTACTTTTCGCGACACCCGCTTCGCGGGTGCCGCTCATTTTGTAATCACTCTACCTGCCACAAGGAAGGATCACGGAACGCTGCTCACGGAGGGCGCATTGCCACTTGTCTTGATCACGAAGGGTCGTGCCGCTGGTGGGAGCTTCTCCGCAATCGGCGGACAGTCTGCACGCTCCCAGCGTGCACTAGACTCCAGGGCTACTTGTTGGCTTCACCGGGGGACTGCGAGGACCAGCAGCCCCTACATCCAACAGCTGGTGCCTCTTCCCCCGGAGGCCACGCCCCCCTCAGACGCCTACTTACTTTTCGCGACACCCGCTTCGCGGGTGCCGCTCATTTTGTAATCACTCTACCTGCCACAAGGAAGGATCACGGAACGCTGCTCACGGAGGGCGCATTGCCACTTGTCTTGATCACGAAGGGTCGTGCCGCTGGTGGGAGCTTCTCCGCAATCGGCGGACAGTCTGCACGCTCCCAGCGTGCACTAGACTCCAGGGCTACTTGTTGGCTTCACCGGGGGACTGCGAGGACCAGCAGCCCCTACATCCAACAGCTGGTGCCTCTTCCCCCGGAGGCCACGCCCCCTAACTGTCTTATTATAAACTGACCAGCCCCAAACGCAACGCGGGACGCGCGCGGGGAGAAGCGCGGGCGAAGCCCGGGCCAAGGGCGGGCCCGTTTAAGCCCGTTCAAGACCGGGCAGGACTGGACTGGGCCACCCCATTTGCAGTTCGTGCTTTAATATTCTGCCATTGTCATTTCACATTAACTTTTTACTATTGGCTTGAGAATATTCATTGTTCCTCACTATCGTAATAATTTTCACTGTACAATGTCCCCGAGAACCACTAGGAACACAGTTAAAAAGCAGGCTCAATCCGCTGGTGAGGTCATTGGCCCAATTGACCAATTTATAACTAAAGCCAACGATGCTATTGAGCAGGGCATTATCCTACTGGATCGGAGGATCTCACAGGACTTGATGATTGCCAGACGCTCTTCGATGGGCCTACTGGCCACTGCAAAAACCCCCTTACGTCCTGTTGATCTACCTCCTCCAGTGACAGTGCATGCAGAAACGCACACTGTTCCCTGCACAGTGGACCTTTCTGCATCTTTAGACTTGTCTGATTCCCATCTCTTCCTGGAAAAATCTCCTGCTATTTTTGTTACTCAACTAGATAACATCCCCTCCTCCTCAATGGCTAGGGGTATACGAGAAGGAGCAATCCCTAAAAAACCAAAGAGGAAGACAACCACTAAGCTCCCCCATTCCACCATTCCTCCTGTTACAACCATCCCTGCAACTCCTCTTGCCTCTAATTTTCCCCCGCAAAACCCTAACCCTTCATCCCTCCATCATTCTCCTTCACTGTCAAATGTTCAAATAGTGGATTCTATTCCTGCTAATCTGAACATCAGCTGCACCAGCTCAAGTAGCAATTACAGTGGAGGAGATATGGTAAATGGTAATCTTACAATCAATGCATGTAGCAACGACAGCCTATTGCTCACCAGAATTGGCGATCTATTTAAATTTCACTTGGAACCCATAGAAAAGGCCCTACACATGGTTCAGTCTCAACTTTTACCCAACTGTCCCTTGCACTATTCCAAAGTACAGGAAACAAGAAGGATTCCAATTTGGCGAAAGGCAGGCCCATTACTTCAAACACTCCAAACGCCAAAGCGTTAAAACCTGGAACCTTCGCGCAGAACCCCAATTCTAACAAACAAAAAGTCCCTGAGAAGCCTACTCAAAATTATTCCCTAGAATCTACAAACAAGCCACAACCACCTCCTAAATCCTCTAACCCTTTACCACCCCGCCCCGTAACCAATCCTAAACCAACAGCACTTTCCCAACCAAACCCTCCTTCTTCCCTTCCCACCTCTACAGCCCCCACTCCCGCTCCTGTCCAATCCAATAATGCTACTGGATTCAACACCATTCCTAATAATCGTAAGAGAAGGATTCCCCCTATCCATCTCCCACCTGAGGCCTCTCCATATGTAGTAATAATGACTGGGGTTCCGGAACTCCCCCCAAACCAAGATGAACCGGTTTGGTCCCTAAAAAATAAAGTAATATTCTGGTTGTCCAACAATAGACCGCTTCCAATCTTTATGGACAACAGAGTTACTACAGTGCGTAGAGTGCCTTGGTTAGGCAACCTACCAAAAAACACACAGGGCGACTGTATTATAGTAAATTTTGAAGATCCAAATACAGTCGAGCATATTTGCTCCTGGGGTGATCAAATCTCTACTGAAGGGATAGCTACCCATAATTTGTCGTATTTCTATCCCCCTAATACACGACGTAACGCAGGTCCTCCGTGGTCCTGGACGAGGGTAGGAAACTGGGGCGGAATCAGAGACCGAAACCAGTGGTCGGGGTATGGCTTTAGCAACCCACCACCAGGCCACTTTAGCAATTGGAGAGGTCCACTACTATCCAATCGATATGATTGCCTGGATATGGTGGACTGACTACCATCTCTACCCATGACAGACAGCAGTTACAACAGCGTCTATCCTAACCCAAAAGACCCCTGTAAGAGCATTCGGGCGGCTGGCTCCTTCTCGCCATCTTTGTATGGTACCCAGCTTGAGTCTTCCCCTCCCCAGTACACCCTGACCCACCAGCAGTCATCTTCTCCTCACCAGGTCGCGTGTCACACCATGTCAGCTACCCCCGCAGACCCGCTCCCAAATCTACAATCTACTACTCCCCAACCCAGTGAGCCTAAACCCAACCCTCCTCTTTCTGCTATAACCATTCAGTCCCCGTCCCAACTCCCACATTCCTCTGCTGAACCTCAGCCTCCAAATTCTACTTTTTCATCAACCCAGGACCTTCCAATTTTATTCTGGAACGTAGCTGGCTTAAGATCGAAAATCCATCTTCAGTCTTGGGTGGAAGTAACCAACAAATTTAAGTTAATCTGCCTAGAAGAAACTTGGGCAATTGACCCTATTCATATTCAGGGTTTTAAAACATTTCACCTCCCTTCCTTACCGTCCACTCATGGTAGATCCAAGGGCGGTTTAGCCATCTATGTTTCCAATTTAATTCCCTTTACGATCACGGAAGTTCCGTTAGTCTCGTCAATTTCTCAAATCCTCAAAATAGTTCCAGACAATAACTCCTGTTATTATCTCATCAATATGTATAATAACTCTTCACCTAGCGACTGTGTAAAATCTCTGTCGGAAATTACTTTGTATTTACAAGACCAAAAAGCTATGAATCAAGACTTAAATTGTCATATTGTGTGGGGTGGGGATTTCAATGTGTATTTGTGTATCAATCATAGCAAAGGTATTTGTGGGCTTTTAGACGAGCATGATGTCCCCCTGGCCCACTTCACCCACAGTACAGTGGGTCACGCACTAAACACCTGTATTTTCGCACTAGAACTTGAATTCGCGAACATTTTAGTGTGTCCTGCTGTAGAGTTCAAGACGACTTTTCATGGTAGAGGTGCTACTACAATCATCGATTTTATTTTATGCTCTCAATCCCTAAAGAACCGACTGAAGCAATTTACAACTGGCACCGACCCCTCAAGCGACCACTACTCAAATAGCATAACCATAGCATTAAATACTCCATCCTCAGCCTGCCCAAAAACAAGCCTCTTAGCGCAGCACTCTCTGGAGATGAATAAAATTAACGGTTATACTGTTAAGTGGACGATGATCAACCCCACAGAGATCACCAGTAAGATCATCCAAAAAACCCTTCCTTTAATCCACCACTGTCTGGAGACGTCATCTTCCCCCCAGCTGATCCTCTCCAGCTTTGTCAAGATATTAGAAGTCATCAGACAAGAGCTTACCCGTCCCCATAGGACTCACGACAATGATAAGGACTCAAGAGGGTGGTTTGATTCCCGTTGCCGTAAAGCGCAGCGTGCACTGAAAAATGCTCTACACAATCAGACTAGGGACCAGCCCCAAATCGCCTCCTTAAGGAAAAACTATAAGATGGCACAGCAATCCCGTAAACGGGAAATAAAAAATAATCTCTGGGCCCAACTACACCAGAGCACTCTAACCAAGGACTCCACCATGTTTTGGAGAACAGTTAAGGCCCCTTTCCTAGCTGATGAAACCGCGATACAGCATCTAGATGTGGCAGTACCCGCTGATAAATGGGTAGCACACTACTCGCAGATCTTCGGGGACAACCCCTTGACAACCGAGGCTCCCAGACCAGATGCGGAAGCTCCGACTAGCAATAACATCTTCCCTATTGACCTCCACTTCGATCTAGAGGAGATAATCACAGCACTGACTGCCTCAAAGACCGGTAAGGCGCCCGGTCCAGACGGGGTCCCCTTAGACATATTTGTGAGCAATATAGATCTTTGGTCTCCAATTGTCACACAATTATGTCTGCAGTTACCCAGATCGGCCTTATTGATTCTTGGTCTACTTCTGTGCTCCTGCCCATTTTCAAAAAGGGAGATCGGGACAACCCAGCCTGCTACAGGCCCATCTCCCTTTTGGATTCCCTAGGCAAGGTTGCTGGCAGACTAATCCTGGAGCGATTAAGGGACTGGGCCACAGAGAATAAGATCTTAACTGACTTACAGTTTGGGTTCCAGGAGGGCCTGGGCACTGTGGAACAGGCCTTAAACCTGACTTTACTCATAGGCAAATACGCTGGGGCCAAAGGCGGTAAACTTTATCTAGTCTATGTGGACTTGAGTTCCGCATTTGATTGCGTAATTCATTCCAAGCTATGGGCGATCCTGAAAAATCTGGGCATAGATCTTGCACTGCTGAATTTTCTCCGAGAGCTATACTCGGACGCAAAAGCTTGTGTGAGATACGGTATCAAAGGGGAGCTTACTGAATCCTTTAACATCGAAAAAGGCGTAAGGCAGGGATGCGTCCTTGCTCCATTCCTATTTAACATCTATACTAATGGACTGGAGCAAGCGATGCTAGCTGATAGCAAAGATCTCCCCTGCATAAACTCCCGCCCTATCCCTGCATTACTGTATGCAGACGATTCAGTCATCCTAGCAAGGACACCTAATCAACTTCAGATCCAACTAGAAAAATACTGCGAATTTATGTCTTCTCTTGGTCTCAAAGTCAATAAGTCCAAGACTTTCGTTATGAATATCGGGAAGAGAGCCCAAAAATGTAAATCTCTCTTTATTGAGAAGACCAGATTAGAAACTGCCACTACCTACCCCTATCTAGGTATCCTTATTGATAACCACCTGTCCTGGAAATCTGCCATATCCAGCAAAAAACTGCAGTTTCAACGCACAACATCTGCACTGACTTCGTTCTCTAGGAAACTGGGTAAGCCCGCTCCTACTGTGCTTTTGAAGATCTACCAAGCTAAATGCATGAGTGTGGCTACATACGGCGCCGGAGTCTGGGGCTATGTGTCCGCAGACGAGCTACAAATTATAGAAAACTACTTTCTGAAATACATATTAGCCCTCCCCCGTAGTGCTCCTACTTTCGGCACCCATGTGGAACTCGGTTGGGAGTATCTGACTGACATCATTAGTTACCAGCCGATTCTACTATGGCATCGTATATGGACTCAGGAGCAATGTCATCTAACTAGGTCACTAATATCTGACTGTCTCACTTTGTCTCATTGGAAAAAGATTCCTTGGCTGTTATATGTTTCAAAATTTTTGACAGATTTGAATCACCCTGCATATTTCACTGACCCTGAATCTCTATTGGACATATCCAGAAAATCTTTGAAAAAGCTATGTGCTGACCACCTAAGCGATCTTCGTTTGTGTTCTGAACTTGTCAAAAAGCCAAATGTTCATTTAACGATGGTCCAATCTTCTTATGGCATTCAACCTTATTTGTCATTTTTTCTGTCAAATTATGAGAGGTATGTTTTAACCAGATTTCGGTTTGATGTATTTTATCGCCTTGTCTCACTGCCTGTGCCCTTAGACTGGTCACGGGAACTAACAAACTGTCCCTGTGACGGTCTTACTCGCCAGTCAACTCTGCACGTAACCTTTTTCTGCGGTTTCTATAAATCCCCGCGGAAACGATGGCTGGTTCCATTGCTCCGACACTTAGGACTGAGAAGATGCAGACCGGCCCTTTTGGCACTTCAATACCTAGACACCCCGTACGTTGCCAAAACCGTAGCCTGCTTTCTCAAAGCCTGCTTGAAAACTCATTCCCAACTATTGGCAACTGTTTCCTAAGATTTTACTGACTACTGTGCTATTATTCTTGTATATAGAGTGTTAGTGTTTACTTGTAAAATGCCTGCCTTCCTTAGCAGCCAATGAGCAAACCGAATTTTTACTGACTACTGTGTTATTATTCTTGTATTTAGAGTGTTAGTGTTTACATGTAAAATGCCTGCCTTTATTAGCAGTCAATGAGCAAACTGAATTTTTATAATGTTGTAATGTTTTAAATGTACTTTTTATGATTGTAAATTCAATCGAAATAAAGTTAAAAGTAAGTAAGTAAGTAAAACGAGAAAGTTATTTAATTAACCTAATTGTACTAAACTTTGGCCTAAGGAATTTATTAAACAAGTTCACAAAGCGATGCGCATTTCCCCAATCTTTTCAGGAAGATTATATTCCCCAGAAATGGTTTCAGTAATTGTAGGCAGTAGCAAGATATCAGAGGAAGCGATGAGTCAACAACCATTGGTCCCTGCAGAGGCAAGAGCTGGGATGTCTGGTACTGATGCTGGAGAGAAGCTGCTGTGATTTCGGGGCAGGAGATGCACACTTTATCCGCTGAGTGCTGTCTGCATGCACTGCTGGTGGTGCTAAATATAGGCTCAGAGATGAGACAAAGGATGAAACTGTCCAGTCTGCCCTCCCAGTACAGACCTTCTCCTGAGTTTGATCTACGCTAAACTGACAAGATGATTTAATGCTGGAACTACAGGGACAGGTGAGGTCGGAGGACTGTCTGAGGGATAATACATTGGCTGGAGTTCTCAGGCCTGACTACTGTGCGGAGGGGGCCCCCTGCAGCTCGCCCCCCCAACCCCCCGCACCTCGCGGGATGGGGGCCTGTGTTACGCCACTGGCCCACATGCGACAGCCCCAGCTTGGAATGAAGTAGGGTCCGCCCCTGCTGGGGACCATGTTTGAGCCCGATCTGATGCAGCCACTGAGGTCAGGCCTGGCAGGGCTGGTTCTAGGATTTTTGGGGCCCAGGGTAGAAAGGGAATGTGTGAGGCCCCTCTAAATTGCATAGAGCACGCTGTATCGCCATAGGGGATTTTGACACTAAAAGAGTGTCGTCGGCAAACATTAATGCCACTACCTGCTCATTATTAAGTTTAGGGGCATCAATGTCCTTGACTTCCCTCAGGTGGGCCACTAGTGCATTGACATAAAGGGAAAATAAGGTTGGGGCCAGCACACACCCCTGTCTGACTCCACGGTTAACAGGGAACTTAGATGTCAAGTTGCCCCTCTTGCCGCACCTTACTTGGGCAAAGTTGTCTTTATGGAGTCGCTTAATAATCCCAAGTAGACAAGTAGGCATCCCCATCTCTGCCAAAACCGCCCAAAGTGTCTGACGAGGGACCAAGTCAAAAGCCGCTTTAAGGTCGACGAAGATTAGGTAGAGGCTGCCACCCTCTACCCTCACGGTTTTCCAATAAAGTAGAGATATTGCACAGAGCATCCACCTCCAAACCTATAGCACCCATTATTGAGATCTATAAAGCCCAAGCACGGGGTGCAATCTTTTATGGGGCTGAGCTCTGGGGGCACTGTCCAGCAGGAGACATCAGCAGGTCTGAGAATTTGTTTTTAAGGTCTTTATTGGCCCTACCACCCAGTACACCACTCAATCCACTTAGAATGGATTTGGGCGTTAGATCTATACAGGAAGAAGTTGCGTTGAGGTCTCTAATGTATTGGCGGAGGTTGTGGGCAACGCCGGAATTGGTAAATTATCGAAATGATTTAAAGGCACTAATGGCTCTTCATGGCTTAGCCAAAATACAGTGGCTAGTATACATCAAAAAGGAGTTTATGAGATTGGGAATTCCTGCCCTCTGGCATCAGCCAGAGACAATCGCTCCAAATCTTTCTAGAGCTGAACTGGCTAACATATTTTGGTTAAATAGTAAACTGCTAACTAATAATAGGCTAGGCCCATTGACCCTAGAATTCTTTAATATGAAGGAGGAGTTCAAAATAGAGCCCTTCCTAGATGAGATTGAGCCGTGTGCCTCTAGAAAGCTCTATATTCAATTTAGATACGGCACACTTCCCCTGAGAGCCTTTTCGGGAAATTGGTCGACTAACAATCCTTCTGATTGCCCGACCTGTGGAGCTATAAAAGAAACTGAGTTACACGTCCTGTTCTTTTGCCCCACATACAAATCGATTAGGAAACGCTGGCTTGCCCAAGTTTGTAGGAACTTGGGCACTGCACACTGTTATGAGGCCTATAGAATTTTGAAGACTGATACCTCAACACCTATAGTTTTTTCAGTATCACGTTATTGGCACGCTGTGTGGCGGAGGAGATGTTCCCTTACCTCATTTAACGCGTAGGGCCATATAAACAGATATACCTATTAACCTTCGTCACTAGTACTTTTTTAATCACTTTTAATTTTTTTATTCTTTTATCCCTCTTTTAAATATTTGTCTTGGTAATTAATGTAATTTACAATGAAATGTCATTTAATATGAATTGTAACTGTTTACTTCTATCTTTTTATGATGTGTGTTTTTATGATCTACCATCTTTTATGGTCCAAGACCGAAATAAAGATCACTTTGATTGATTGCATAGACGTGAAACATTCAGGGCTGTTTGCATCTGAATAGATGCCCCTGCTCCTAAAGCTGCAGCCCCTCCCTCTCAGCTACCTACTAGCACCTCTTAACAGCTCATCAAAGGCTGAAGGTGTGAGGGATGCTTATCTCCGGAGACGGTTAATACTGCCAGGGAGCTAAACAGCAGGGCAGTAACCATCCATCTGTGCCACTGTGTGGGTGGAGGCCTAGTGGCCGGACAAACCTGAGGAATGTGTCTTCTTGCAACTGGGAATGGGGACCCCCCTCCCCTCGGGTTCCCCTTGCTACACCATAGCAGTGAGGCCAGGGGAGGGGGGCCTCCTAATGTGGCGCACTTGCAAGGTTTCACCTTTCATGCCTGGTCTGATTCTGCCGCATTGTTGTGGGGCCCCAAGTTGGAGGGCTGACTTCAGGGCCCTGGGCAGCTGCCCACACTGCCCAAGCCTAGCGCCGGCCCTGAGGCCTGGGGAACAGAAGCTAATGCCCGGTGGGATTACTGTGCTTCAGGGAGGGGGAACTCCTGAAAATGTATGCCGGCCCGCTTCCCATGCAGGGAAAAATGTGGTGCTCCTCTGAACTAGTGACTTAGTGACACTGGGAGGCAGGGGCCCTGTCGAGTGAGAGGGAGCCCGGACACTCAATTTAGGCTCAGAGCTTCTTTCTGAGCCTGCACCAGAGGCCGATCGCCCATTGCCAGGGAAGACAACAGTTCCGCCAATGTTACTCTGATACGCCCGCTGCTAGGGGGTCAAATAAAATAACTTGGCACACGCACTGGCCCAGGGATTGATGTGGGACAACGCTCCCTCCTTCCTCACATCACACCCCACTACTGAGAGGCCAGTGAGCCACAAACTTCGCAACGCAAGCAGTGATACAGAGGTGTGTTTCCCACATGGGGGGGCTCAGCTTCGTACACTGTAGGCCCGGTTCCTACGCAAGGTGAACACCTTTCACATTTCACCATAGTGCAGGACGGAGTAGTACAAGCACAGCTCAATGAACCGAGTGACAGGATTGAGGCCCTTTGTAGCGCTTCATCCAGTGAAGTGTGTCCAGACAGGCCAAAGTATCTGGGGAGGCTGCAGTGATAAAATCAACAGACCGCAGGAGTGGTCCTCACCGGGACACCGCTCCTGGCAGGGGGTGGCAAGTACCATTGCAGTCCCCCCACATCACTAGCGAGGTGGGTGCACAGCAGAGATGACCAGGGGAAGTGATGCACATGCAGAGCTGCCAACAAAAATTGACAAGTTAGCCCTCCCCACGACGGCCCCAACAAAAGTGTACCAGATGTAGTGCAGACCCAGCTGGAGCAGACCCAGCTGGAGCAGACCCAGCTGGAAAAGGGTGCACCCATGCTCAAGGACATTCTGGCAGGTATTCAAGGGGTCACAAGCTCCCTGGAGTCAAAGATTGATACAATGAGGTCACACTAGTAAGAGCCGACCTGTGAAATGTGAGCGCGAGAGTAAAGGAAACTGAAGACTCAATCATATCCTGAAAGGCTGAGACCACTGACCTAAAGTAACATATTAAGGAATTGCGTACTACTACAGAGGTTTTGGAGAGATACTTGAAGAAATTGAGGGTCATTTACGACGAAATAACATTAGCTTGGTGGGGGTCCCCGAAAGGGCTGAGAACCCAGCAGCTGATCTTTTTGTTGAGGACATTATTCTCAAGTTGCTACAACCCCGAGGCCTATGCAACTATTTCTAGTTGAGTAGGCCCATAGGGTCCCCGGTGCCCCTCCCAAACCGGGAGCGCCACCGTGCATGATAATAGCCCGCATCTTTAACTTCAGAGATCGAGACGTCATTATCCGAGCAGCTTGCCATGCTCCGCCAGTCAACTTCTAGAACACAGTAATTTGTTTCTTCCCAGACTTTGCGCTTTGAGTCCAGAGGCTCCGACACATCTTTGCTAAAGTGAAACGATGCCTGCAGGAGAAGGACCTGAAGTACTCAATGTTATTTCCAGCACAATTCAAAGTGGTAGCTGAAGACAAGACCTGGCACATTGAGACCCCGGAGGCGGCTTAGGAGTGGCTTGAGGGTTGGAGACTGGATGCGGTCCCGCAGCCGAAGAACAACTCCAGAGGACATCGCAATGAACGTGCCACCACAGACAGCAGGTCCAAAAGCGACACTGCAAATGGCAAGAGAAGGTCGATGCAACCACCGGAATTCCAGGAGAAGGAGTAGCTGCAGCAGCAATGGGACTTGTATGGCGGTTTGGGTTGACGCTGTCCAGACGACGCACCATTTTCACCGTTGTGTGCCAATAATGCGAGCAGCTCTTTGTAACTTAAACTGGCTATATTTAGAATGCTGTTGCAGTCACTGTATGGAAGGCAGTGCCATTTCACTTCTGGTAACATAATACATTGCATAAGGGAGGGCAGGTTGGAGCATAAACGGGTGTTAACGACTGTCACCTCCTGTTTAAGTGTTGGTTATGGGCGACAGGCACTCTGCAATGTTGGGGGGGGGGTAGTTCCTAGTCCGCTCTGCAGGGAGGGGGATGAGTTTTGGGGTTTTGTTGTTTTTGTTTTCCACAGTGGTTTATATGGGGGGGGTACTGTGGGATTTTAAAGCACCTTGTACACACGCACAAATGGAAGGGAGGGCCAACCAACCAATGATCAAGCTGTTATCCAGGAATGTAAAAGGCATGGACAACAAAATTAAAAGGGGTGTCATAATGAAATATCTCATGCGACAGGTCCCTGATGAATGTCTCCTGCAAGACACTCACCTGAAGGACAACACTTAAAAAGCTCTTAATTGAGGGGGTTATAAATTAGTGGCCCATGCTGGTTATACCACAGGCTCCAGAGGGGTTGTGATCCTGATAAGGAAATCGCTCCTATTGATTATGCACCAGGTCTGGCCAGATACTCATGGATGATATGTCGCCCTTACTGGGAGCTGGGATGGGCAGATGATAAGCATATGCTCAATCTATGTCCCACCATTTGTTCATGATGGTACGCTCCCTTGAGTTAGATGCCCTGCTGCTCCGACTACCGGATGGTAAATTAACTATGGGTGGAGACTTCAACCTGACAATGTGAGAGGAGCGCGATCGAAGGCCCCCAAGACAGGCGAGCTCCCAGGCCACCCGCTATTCAACTTCTTTACAGCCCTGGGGTCAGGGCCGGACTGGGAACCAAAACAGGCCCTGGCAAAGTGCTCGGCCGCCCCCCTCCACCCCTCGCGGGGGGTTGGGGGTGCCGCCGACCTCTTTGCCAGGGCCGGTTTTCGGCCGATTTTGTTACAGGGCCGTTTTTGCAGCTATGCTGCAAAAACGGCCCTGTAACAAAAACGGCCCCCAGGTGCCCAAAACCGGCCCCCACCCGTGCGGCGCACCGGGGGATTGCCCGGTGCCCGCTACGGCCAGTCCGGCCCTGCCTGGGGTTGTCTGACATTGGGCGGATCCACAATCCCAGGGAACAGCAGTTCACATTCCATTCGGGGTCTCATGGCAGTCTCTAATGTATAGACTATCCAGTCACCCAGGCACATCATCTCCAGTGTTTTTCGGAGATTCATCATCTGGCAAGAGGCATTACGGACCACTCCCCCATGTGGGAGGTGTTTAGCCTGGGTGGAAACATGCTAGACACAACATATCAATCAACCCTTGGCATCTTAAACAGCCCCAGATTAGACAGAGATTGATAGACACAACAAAACATTATTTTGCTGAAAACGAGGCATCAGCGGACTCCTCTCAAACCCTCTGTGTTGCGTATAAGCATTGATTAGGGAACAGGCACTCTCCCTCATAGCGAGACACAAGAAGGAAAAAAGGGCCAGCTTGAACTGTTGGAACACGAAATTTGCAAGCTGGAAAGGGAACTGACTGCACAGGACAATAACAACACCAAAGACACACTCCTTATCAAGCAAAGGGAATACTCACATGTGGCTACTGATGCCGCCCAACTGAGTCATAGGGCCTCCCAGCAGCTCTTATATGAGATCGTTAAAGCGGGCAAACCTTTGGCCTGGGTAGACTAGAGGGAACAAGCGAGTTGCTGGGATTTGGAGGTAAGGACACTGGAGGGTACCTTAGTAAAGGACAGACAAAGCAGGCAGAGGTGTTTGCCACCTATTACACCCAGTTATACTTCCCTGCAGTGATTGCCACAGTGGAGAAAGCCTGGGAGCTACTGGCTGACATAAGGATGATGAGTCTCCCCACTAAAACAGCAAAGGCCATGCAGGATTTGTCTTCGGGCAAAGCGGCGGTCCCTAACAGGATTCCAATTGAGATGTATAAACTGAAAGGCCGAGCCTTGGCCCCGCATTTGCTTCACATGTTCAGGGAGAACCGCAAATGAGGATCATTGCCCAGAGACCAAAGATTGGCGACGATAGTGGTCATCACTAAAGAGGAGAAACCCCCCAACAATCTTCCTCTTCATTGCCAAAGTCAAGATCCCGGCCAAAGTCATGGCCTCCAGACTCACCAAAGTGGTTATGGATCTGGTCCACCTGGAACAGTTGAGCTTCATGCCCTATGGTAGTACCACCCTTGACCTGAGGCGTCTTTATGGCGTGCTAAGTCAAGTTCCCATTGTTCCAATTGTGCAAGAGAGTGCTCTGGTGTTCTCATTGGACACCAGAATGGCTTTTGACTCAGTGGAATGGGTCTTTATGTTCAAGGTGCTAGCTAAAATGGCCTTAGATCCATGATTCATCCATTGGGTGCGCCTTTTATACACTGACCCACTGGCATAACTGAAAGTAAATGGGGCGATGTCACAGGACTTTTGGCTTCAGCATGGCACTCAGCAGGGTTGCCCTTTGTCGTCCTTGATTTTTGTTCTAGCGTTGGAGTCCTTGGCTGCCTAGATCAGGCAGGATCCACTGGTCAGTGGTATGCAATGGATAGATCACTGGGAAGATGAGATATCCGTTTATGCGGATGATTTCTTACTTTACATGATCGATCCCAAGAACACCTTGGAGAGGATCATTTAAATCCTTACTATCTTTAGCCGCTATTCGGGATATACTGAAAACTGGTGTAAATCCCAAATATATCATCTGCAGGGCTGCCTGCCGAATCTGCCCCATGAATGTGTGGTGGAAATAGTCACTGAGGGATTCTGGTATTTCATGCTCTCTGTGACCACTGACACTGACTCATTCTTTCACAAAAACCTGTCACCGCCTCTGGAGAGGCTGAAGAGTCCAACACTGGAGGTCTCTCTCTCCCGCTGTCACTCTTAGGCAGAGGGGTCAGAGTGGCACCGTGTAAAAGGATATCCCTACCCTGTTTTCTTTATGTCCTGCAAAACTCACCATACGCTGTTCATACTTTATATTTGAAGAAAATCAAGAGCGAGATCGGTGCATTGCTCTGGGACGGGGACCCTGCGAGGATAGCAGAACACAAATTGACAAGTGGAGGGTATGACAGGGGAGTGGCCTTCCGGATGGATAGGCTGGTGATGAAACCAGGAGGACAACATAGGGCTTTCTATGGTACTACTCGACACATTAAGCTTCAGCACCCTACTGCAACAATGGTAAACCTCTGACAATAAAGCCAAACAGGTCCTGGGCTGTAAGGGGAGGATCACAGGCTACTCCTTATGGGACACAGCAGCACTGGGCACCCTAGAGCCAGGCTTTGATAAATGGGACCTGATTGGTCTCTCCCGGGTGGGTGACTTATGGAATCAGGGAGATGTTATCCCACTGGCAGACCTACAACGTGACTACTAACTAGCGCCAACCGAAACATACCTCTTCATACAGGTCTGTCACACCCTCAGGGTGGCGCTGTCAAAGGTAACAGTGCTCCCAAAGTCTTTACCCCTAAAGAACAGATTGCTTGATGAATACATGCTGAGCAAAGCCACCTCGCTGATGTACCAGAAGCTGCTTAACAACACACCAGATGAACTGACACTGCTGAAGGAGCGATGGGTTGTAGACCAGGGTGACCTGCAGGATGATGATTGGGCGGGGGCCCTGGCATCCCCTAAGGAAGTGGCCATATGGTTAGTTTTTCGATTAGTCCAATTGAAGATCCTCCATCGATCTACTGCGCACAGACCACACTGGTTATAATGGACAGGGCACTGACTGCTGAAAAGGCTGTGGCTGTACTGGCACCTTTTTCATATGACTTGGGATTGTCAAACACGGCAGGGCATCTGGGTGGCGGTGACTGCTTGTCTTAGCGAAGTATGTAGGGACCCCCTCACAGCCTCGGCAAAATGGTGTCTCTTAATGTCTGGCAGGAAAAAGACTTGCTCCTCATGGAGTGGATATGGATTATCTTGGGGTTAACGGTGGTGAAAAGGAATGTGGCTAGGTTGTGAGATGTTGCTCAGGTACTGCAATTGGAGGAATGGAAATGTGACATGGGATGGTACATGCAATCTGAGAAAGTGGTGTATGATGGCCGAGGCTGACCCCAAAAATGGTCAAACATTCGGGGATACTGGAATGCATACAGAGGCAACATCTGTGAAGGCTCAGCCCCAATAACTTGGGGAATCTGTAGTCTAAGGCATTTTTATTGGGCCATGCTACAGGTGATGTGGAGGGATGGCGGGTGGTGGGAATTGGGGTGATCAGGAGTGTATATACTAATGAAGATAAGGCATTTTAAAGTGCTCAGTTATGTTTTATATGTATCTTTCTTGTTAAAAAGATTACCTATTTTGCGAATGCAAGGCGCATTTTCAAAATGCGACTTTGCATTAAGGAATCGCAAATTACCATCAACTTCAAGTTGATGATAATGAGCAAATGGGTCCCTGCCCTGGGGTGGGTACACCCCCTATCCTGCCACTCTCCTGTGGGAAGGGGGGGCAGTAGCCTAGTCCTGATTAGGCATGGCTTCCCATCTTCAAGATGGCGAGAGCCCGGAGATGTGCTTCACCTCGCCTCCCCCACCTGAGGGGTGGGGTTGGCAGAGGCTGGCACATCCCCGGTCCTTACTTGGGGTTTCGGGACAGTCTTCCCGCCAGAGTGGGGGTCAGAACCGGTGGGGGCCAGTTTGCTGGGTACAGTAAGTGGCCTGGAGAAGCTCACAAAGGTGGAATGCCTTTGAAGCTTCCCCCTGCCCATCCTGGGGGAGGAGACCTAGCACCTCGCCCAGGATGTGCATTGTTGCAGGCCCAGGAGAGCGGGGGCTCTCCACCCAGGGGTCCAGCAACATGTCTGCTGTGTGACAGCTTAGGCAGCCTCGAAGACAAGACGTGGATTGTGGGTTAGGTTTCAGGGGGCATCTCTAAGATACCCTCTGTAGTGCTTTTGTACATTAAATCCCACACTGGCATCAGTGCGGGTTTAATGTGCTGAGAAGTTTGTTACCAAACTTCTCAGTTTTCAGTGTTGCCATTATGGTGCTGTGGAGTTCGTGTTTGACGAGCTCTCAGCACCATATACTCTTAAATGGCAGCACTGCACTTACAGTGCCCAGGAATGGACCTGGGTACTGTAGGGGCACAGGGCTCATGCTCCTGTCCCCACAGCACTGGCATAGGGCTCCCAGCTAGAGGGGTGGCTGGCCAGTGTAGGTTGTGGGCATGGCACACAGGGATGTGTGCCATGTCGACTCTTTGTTTTGTCTTGTACCCAGACACTCAGCCTGCAAGGGCATTGTGTTTGTGTTAGGGTACAGGGCCCCTAAGGGTGGCACAATAAGTGCTGCAGCCCTTAGATGCCTTCCCTGGTCACAAGGCCCTGGGTACCTAGGGTACCATTTACCAGGGGCTGACATGTGGCCAGGGTTTGCCAATTTGGGGTTTTAGGTTTTAGGGAAGGAACATAGGCCCTGGGCACCTGATTGGCAGGAGTCCAGGGCACACTCAGTCAAAGTACATTCAGCAATTCAGCAAAATGTGGGGGCATACCATGCAAGAAAGATGGCACTTTCTCACACGAATCGCAATTTGTGTGATTTGCTATTAGGGAATGTGTAGGAATCGCTATTAATTTGGCGAAACCTACATGCATAAGGGATTTCTACTCTTAAATAGCGATTCCTTAAAAATCGCTATTAAGGAATCGCAATTCCTTATCTTGATGCATGTGCCCCTTAATCCACAAGACCCGCACAGTGACAAAAATGCTGCTGTGTCATTTTTTTACTTTTCCTCTGCCTTCAATCTGGTCAGAAGAGACTGCCTTTGGGAAAACTGTACATACTGATCATAGAGCCGGTCCTTTTGTCTTTAATTCAAATGTTATATTCTGGAACGTCCATTCAGGTGAGACTTATCCAAAATGGACCCATTAGCAGGAAATTGTATACAAACAGGGGACTCGAGCAAGACTGCCTTCTAGCAGCTCTTTTGTTCTCTTTATATGAACGATATATATGAGGAAGCTATGAAAGCATCTCCTGATGTTCCATCAATCAACGGTGTTAAGATTCCAGCTTTACTATATGAGGACAATTCTATTCTCATAGCAAAAACCCCAAAAGCCTCGCAGGCCCAGCTGCTAGTGATGAATACTCATTGCAAGACAAATAAACTGGTACTCAATACTAATAGAACCAAGATAATGATCTTTAGGAGCAAGCATTCAAAGAAGTTTCATTCCTCATAAATCGAGAGAAACTCAAGGAAGTGACATCTTTCAAATACTTAGGTGTCACAATTACCAAAATACTAAAATTGTCAACTCACATTCAAACCATGAATGGAAATGTAGAAGCCGCTACTAATGTAATTTTGCAGATTGTCTACTGGTATAGTTCATAGGTTTTTCAGCTTCATCAAAAATGTTTTCCAAGCAAAAGTGGGAAGCCAGATTTCCTATGGAGGAGAATAGTGCAGGCTTGCCATGTCAAGAGAATGCATAGTATGTTGCGAGAGGAAGTTTTGGAAACCACTACTTAAATTACCAGCAAGCCCCTGGACTGCTGTCCTGGAGGCAGATGTTGCTCACTTCTTCATAGAGTCCAAATACCAAAAAGCCTCCATTAACTATGGACTGAAAAGGCTGAGTTCAAGAACTGCCCACCATGTTGACGAGGCCTGGAAAGAACATTTTTCTATGGAGCCTAAATCTAGCTATGTGATTGAATGGCTTATGGAACCAGAGAGGCTGGGCATATGACCATCTTAAAATTTAAACCTGCTACCATGCATGGGGCAAGACCTCCAGGAAACAGTGGCTGCTCTTAGCAATTTTAAAAATGAGTTCCCATATTGACCTGTTTGGTCCTTCCCTGCATACTCAACAATACCTTGTCCTGCTAACAAATCACAGAGAAAGACGACTTTTCGCCATGGCAGGGGTGGGGGTGGGTCTGTTCCTGAATACAATTACAAACAGATCCAATCCAGTGGTATCAGACAAATGCCTTTGCGGTGAGAAAGAGGATATGGAACACTTCTTGTTGGCTTGTGGCCAATATAGCAAGGTTAGGTCCCACACAATAGCAAATATCCTATGTAAAGAGCAACCTGGAAATAGAGCAGAGCAAATATTCCTTTTACTAAAGGCCCTTATGGCTTCAGCAACCAGGGCAACAGGCCTATATCTGATGCTCATCTGGGTCATCCGTACACAACTTCAGAAAGCTCAATGAGAACATTTTGTGCATAAATCATATTATCGCTCTGTGAAGTGCCCTGGCTGTTAGTCCAGAGTTATTGCTTTATGTCCTTGGACCTCTCACACCTGTCATATTTGGCCTCGATTTTAGAACATACAGGGACATGTTCACAAGGATCTATCGCCGAGTTAACAGCACTTTATCGCAGCCAATCACAAGCTGGTGTTAACAGCCCACAGCACCAGTATACCCACGATAGCAGCCGCAAAAAACATCGCCACAGATGAAGCCCCGCAACTATCGCTAATGAGATGCAGAGTAGGCATTCCCGTGCGAAAAGCCGCGATAACACCACACCTCAACATTCTCAACAACCAGTAATATCAGCGATAAGAACACAAAACAGGCGATAAGGCGCATTAGCACCCGGAAATTAACATCTGCTCAGACCTGGTGCAAAGTCAGACGACAGCCTGCACCACAAAAGGGAGCCCAGCCCACAGTCACATCGGAAGGGCAACAGATGCCGTTGAGCCACTGGTCATGCTGCCCGGGCACCCAAGAGGGCCATAACACCCCCACTACCCAAGGACCCCAACCCCCAACTGGAACCCCCCCCGACCACCACAGAGGCAGCGCAGACAAAGACAGCAGACCCCCAGGAAAACGCACCAGCCTCACAGACCCAACACCTGACAATGTCATTGCCCGCTACAGGCTCAAAAGGACAACCATCGTACGCATCCTGACCATCATCGCCCAAAAGGCCGACGGTACCAACACAGCGGACAACAAACATCCCACCCCACACAAGGCTGCTGGCTGTGCTGCACCTGTTGGCCCCTGGTACCCCCCAACCAACACCCACCAGAGTCGGAGGAGTCTCACAGCCAGCCACATCCAAGTCCCTCACACCTGTCCTGGACATCACCATCAGCCAGGTACCCAGTCCCAATACGTCCAACACAATGCGCAGGATCCGCTGGAGACCAAGCAAGGACCATATGCCATAGCTTGATGCACGCACATGTTGGGGACAATCCACAGCACACATGTCCTACCTGTGCCCCCTGGTGACACAGCACACAATCACCGCAACAGAAAGCATATGTCTCACATCAATGTGCAGGCAACATCCAAACACCGTGGAACCTCCACCAATGTCGTCTCCAAAATACCCAGCCAGTGTGCATGATTCCTTCATCCTCCGACAGTCCATCAGCAACCAGCGTTCCCAGGATGGCACCAAGGGAAATGCACATCCCCTTGGCAAATTCCAAATGACCACCCCACTCACCTCAACTCCACAACCATGCAACTCACAACTCTGGCAAATGCACACGTCACAAAATCACAACCAACATGCAAAACAACATGCCCACCCACCAGACACGAGAGAACAACTCACAATGGTAACCTGGGCAAGCCGTGAACAGGAGCCATCAACGGCATGGCACCTCAACCACATACTAGCCGAATGTGGGGAGAGGTGGCAGCCCGGCATGTGTGAAGGATGCAGGAGAACCATGATTGGGAAAGTACACAATGCCAAGAGTGGCGGAGATGTGCTGGACAGACCGCAGTATGCAGAACACACCCATATCCATGGCAACATACACCTCTGGTGTATTGAGTGTAGTGGACAGTGGACGCAACCATGTCACCCCAGCCAGTGGGAGAGTTCACGGAAATGATGCCTGTTACGTCCCCCCCCCCGTAAGCGTGAGCAGAGTGGGATGGCCCGGCGTACGCCAGGCCAGCGTAGGGGTGTGAATAAAAGCACGTAGCCCTGGGCGTGGTCCTCTTCCGGAAAGCCCAAAGTCTCTGCTAGTGTGGCCACTCTCACCACGCCACGAGGCCGACGCTGTCCTCGTGAGCGGTGTTGCCTGCGATCCTGTGCGCCTGCCGTACCCTGGCCCGCTGGACCCCAAACCTGTCAGGCCCACCCCTGCGCAGCCAGGCCACACTGATCACCTTCCGACACCGGCGTGTGTCAAGGAGGGCCCACCACATGCCTGCGCAAGCTCCAAGCCCGAGGCCCACAACCTTGGCAGCCTCCTCAGACCCTCACGGCCTCCACGACACAGGCCTGTTTTAGTCCTTTCTCGTTGACGTACTCTACTGCCGCTTCCGGTATCCACCACGGTCAAGTAGGTCACAGATTTGGAACTGAGTCTTGATTACACGATGGCAGAGTACATATGTTCATTGCAGATTTTATATCAGTGTACTCCCTTCGATGTGGTGCCACCAACTCTGTGCATGGCATTCTTACGACACATGTCTGTTGTCCCCTGCTGACTACTGCCTTCGGCCTACAGTACGGACAAGTAGGTCACACATTTGGAACTGAGTCTTGATTATACATTGTCCGTGCACGCACAATAATTAAGATTCTACTTCACTGTACTCCCTTTGGGCAAGTGGCAGCAACCATGTGCATAGCATCCCAAAGACACGTGCCTGTGGGCCTTTGCTGACCACTGCCCCCGGCCTAAACTGCGGTCGAATAGGTCACACACAATATTGAATTCAGCCTTGATTTATTTATGGCTGACTTGATGTCATTGTACATGCCTCAACGCAGACTGCATCCCCTTTCAGCCCCGGTACCACTATGTCTATACCCCGAGACCCATGGACACTTTCTGGTTGGACTTTGGTGGCGACTGAGTCCATGGTCTTGGGGTTGTCATTGCCATCATGGCTGTGATACTGACTTTGTGGTGAAAACGAGGCCATTGGCACTTCACCCCTCAATTTGCTGCTTCTGGACAGCTTCCGCCCTCTGCATCATGCCCTGGAGAACACCTTCCACTGTCCCCCGCAACCCTCTGCAACATACACCTTGGACATTGATGAGAACCCGCTCAGGTCGCATGGCCCTTCTGACTGCACTGCAAGTCACCGTCCCGTGGCTGGGTGCCCGTGCCTGCCGCAGTGTATCCAAGGCCACTAACTCTGTGCTGGTCATGTCCGGGACCACTTCTTCTGAGATATTGAATGGCCTCTAAAGCGATGTCCTTGGGGCATCAACGCCATGTGTCTTTGGCCCTGCGCTGTCCGCAGCCTCCGGCCTCAACTGCGGCCCACCAGGGCTCACACATCAAATCAAGTCCTGACCGGCCTGGATGTCGCATCACCGTAGGAGGCACATGCCACCACCACCAGGACTGACTCCAACCACAAAATGCCTGTGTCAAAATGGTCATACTGGCAGACTGACGGAGTTGCCTCCACATGTCGTGGATGTCATCCTCTGTCTGATCCCCTGCTCAGCACTCCAGGTGCCACTGACGCAGTGCACCACGAATCATCGTTCATTATTGACTTGGTTATGTACTGTGGTGGGTTCACGCAGCAATGTCACCTCAGTCGGTCTGGGAGACCTGGGACGACGATGAGGAAGATGATGCAGGTGCAACACCCCCCCACTGCAGCTGCATCATGTAGGTCCCGAAGGGGCAGAATCCTAGACATTCTCTTCACATGAGCACACTCAGCTCTGGTGCCCCAGACTCAGCAACACTGCAACTCACGGACACTTCTGTTTGCTCATTGTGTGCCCTCTGGACTTGCTCAGGCTACCTCCATGATGCTCCGCAGTTGTCCCTGTAATGCTGGTGTTGTCTGTTTCTGTATTCATTGTGATAACTGTTGTATTTGTTGCCTTTTACAAGAACAACGGTCCTTAGCATAAACTTAATTAAGGTGACTGTTTCAACATAGACTTCAATAAGACCTATGTGTATTCCTCCTGTGTCCAGCCGGACAAAGGAACATTTATTATCGAATTTTACAAAATTAGAAATAGGATAATGACAAACGATGAAACAAGGGCACAATCCTGTACCAAGTTTTCAACAAAGGAAAAGAAGTAAGGTAAAAGTAGAGAGAAATGGCAGGCAAAAACTTTGGGAGCAAACATGGGGGCTTACAATACAATAACGGACTTAGGTAAGCTCAGACCTACAGAAACCACAATACATTTTCACAGTGGATACAATGTGGTACTGTTATGGAAAGTCGACGTTTCGATCCCTAGCTCCTAATACAGTGGGATCATCCTCAGGACTTAAAATTACAAAAAGTTGCCTCATACGAATTCTACGCCTGTTGAAATGAACGAGGGAGAGAAGGGAGATAAGAAGAACAATCAAACGATAAGAAGAGAAAGCAAATCAGCATTCAATAGCGATGTACAAAAAACAATTGTGCGGTCCTAAGAAAGTGCCTCATGCATTGAATGTTATTTGTGATTAAAATCGGGTTTGGCGCCGTTTGGTTGCTCTGAACGAGTGAGCGATTTGCGAACGCGGTTGTGAAGGAGTGAAGAATGAAAAGGCGTCCTTGTGGGTTGCATGCCAGACCTCTTGGAGTGAATTGAGTTCGAAGCTGTGATCGCTTGGTGGGTGGCCATCAATGCAGTGGTAGCGTGCGAGGCATCGTTGGGCTGGCCGGGCGTAGGCAAGTGATGATCGATCCCCGGTTGGCAGCTGGTACTACTAAGGTGAAGAATTGGTGCCTTGTGTGGGACGAGTGGTTGAAACGTCGGAAGTGTGGGGAATCTCAGTTACCTAGGAAACAGCAAGGGAAGCTGGTCGTGGTTGCGTCCGGGCGGTGAGGCAACCAGGCTGTAGGTGATGATGGGAATAAGAGCAGTCGGTGGCTGCCGGGAAGCACTAAAGGAAAAGGAAGGGCGTTAAGGGGATGAAGGAGCGAGCAAGGGGAAGGTGCCTGGAGTGGAGGGTGGCCGGCTTACCTTGGGAATAACTTCAATTTTGTTCCGATCGGGGAGTAGTTAGCAAGCAAGTTCTTCCGCGTTGGAGGCGGGGAGTGGGCGGCAGCAACGGTGGCTCTTCATGGTCAAACTGAGCAAAATAGAGGGAAGCTCGTTAAGGGGAGTGGGAGATAGAGGTGGGGAAATTATCTCCGGATGGTGGTGGGAGACGGGGGCTTGACTCGGAGTTGACAGTGGCAAGCTTACCTTGATTGTTGCTTGTAATGGGCTCAATTGGAAAGTATTCTTTCCGCGTGTGGAGCGGAGAATGGACGGCAGCAGCGGTGGCTGTCCGTGGTTAGTACGAGCTGAATAGGAAGGAGAGAGGTCGTTACGAGGAGTGGAGGGTAATGGTGGAGAATTATCTTTGGAAGGGGGTTGAGGGCTTACCTCGATAGAGTCTCGACACAACGGTGAGGATCGTCCGTTGATGGCCTGCAACGGCGCCAAACCCGATTTTAATCACAAATAACATTCAATGCATGAGGCACTTTCTTAGGACCGCACAATTGTTTTTTGTTTTTTGTACATCGCTATTGAATGCTGGTTTGCTTTCCCTTCTTATCGTTTGATTGTTCTTCTTATCTCCCTTCTCTCCCTCGTTCATTTCAACAGGCGTAGAATTCGTATCAGGCAACTTTTTGTAATTTTAAGTCCTGAGGATGATCCCACTGTATTAGGAGCTAGGGATCGAAACGTCGACTTTCCATAACAGTACCACATTGTATCCACTGTGAAAATGTATTGTGGTTTCTGTAGGTCTGAGCTTACCTAAGTCCGTTATTGTATTGTAAGCCCCCATGTTTGCTCCCAAAGTTTTTGCCTGCCATTTCTCTCTACTTTTACCTTACTTCTTTTCCTTTGTGGAAAACTTGGTACAGGATTGTGCCCTTGTTTCATCGTTTGTCATTATCCTATTTCTAATTTTGTAAAATTCGATAATAAATGTTCCTTTGTCCAGCTGGACACAGGAGGAATACACATAGGTCTTATTGAAGTCTATGTTGAAACAGTCACCTCAATTAAGTTTATGCTAAGGACCGTTGTTCTTGTAAAATACATGTTTACCCGTGGTCCTAAGCTACCTATATCGGGTCCCCCTTGTTACTTATAGTGTATTTGTTGCCAGCACCAACAACTCCCTGAGGGCTGGCCTGCACCCACCCCACACACATCCAGCACAGGCGTCACTGTACATGTGGCCCTGCCAATAAAGGGGCCGGGCGCACATGCCCGTAGTCAGTTCAACATAATATCTGTGTGTGTCCCTGTGGTCTTGTTGTATTCATGAGGGCCCTACGACATTACATTGTGCTGTGTACAGCGGACGAAGACATGTCACCGCAGGCAGCGGGTTAGAACTTGGACATGTAGCTTTGTCGTCACCCACTCAATTCGTAAGGGAAGTGGACTGTGCCGTTGTATGCAGAGCCAACATGGGTGTGTGACTGATATGTGCGTGCCCCTGGGCGTGGTTCTGTACTGGGAATGTATATCTGCATGTGTCTCTATGGTAGTGTGGGTCTCCTTTGTAAGGTGTAGGTGGTCCCTGAAGGGTAATGGACACCCACGTATGTGTTCTGTTACGCCTTCCATGGGTCCGGACAACACCCGCACCTGTTGGGCCACCACCTTTTGTCGTTCTGACACCTGGCATTGGTGTGCCATGTGTGGATCAGTGAAGTGTTGTGTGCCAGCCGTGCTTGTGAGTGCTTCATGCTGTGTGGTCTGTTGCAGGGGCTGGGTTCTCCTCTGAGTGGGTTGTCTGCCCTGGTCCTGGTGGTGGGTTGCG
Organism: Triturus cristatus; assembly: GCF_964204655.1. Classification (NCBI taxonomy): domain Eukaryota; kingdom Metazoa; phylum Chordata; class Amphibia; order Caudata; family Salamandridae; genus Triturus; species Triturus cristatus. Next base: position 1,033,505,958 of record NC_140594.1, read on the forward strand.
TGGGATGTCCATGGGCTGTTGTAGGGCGTTTGTGTCGAAGGTGTGGTGGTTGTCTCCGGCATCACTGATGGGTTGTCTGGTGTGACCTGCTGGAGGTGTTGTCTGTCCCTCTGCAATGTGAAGGGGAGATGCATATTGACATTGTGTTGACATTTATGTTGGCGCATTGTTCTTGTGGACATGCAGACTGTGTGACAATGTACATCATGACTGTTTGGGCGGTGCTGGCAATTTGAGTTGGGACAGTAGACATTTGGACTACATGACTGTTGTGAGGTTGTAGCCGTACATATGCATCTCACAGTTCCCTGCCCTGTCCAATGTGAATGGCCTGTTTCTGCGCATGGGCGGACCCAGTTGTGTCCCTTGTTCTGCAGTGTCGGTGTTGCATTTTGTGCCACATTGTCATGGGCTGTGCTGTGATTGCTATGTGTGTGTGCTGCAGTGTGCCACGGGGATGGGGGACATGTCCCTGGGTATTTGTGGTTGTGCAGTGTGCTACACATCGTTGCGCATGTGTGCCATTGTGCCCATCTCCCCCATTCCGTCCCCCCAGTCCCTTTTAGATCCTCACCCTGTTGTTGTTGGGTCCTATCGAGCTGTGTCCGGACTCCCAACTCCTTGCACCATCTCCACACTGATGACTGGCCTTCATCTCCTCCAGCTTCTCCTGTGGCGCCGGACTCCCACCTCCTGTCGCCGTTGCTGCCTTCCTGTTGGCAGTGGGTTTGTGCCTGGTTTAGGTTTCCACGTCATGCCAGCGCCTCTTGGCCTCCTCCATTGGCCTTCTCGACACTCCGTCTGTATTCAAGATAGTCTGATTGTGGGTCAGTTTCTGGTAGTGTTCTGTCACCTCCGTGACGCTGGTCTTGTTTTCTTGAGGTCTGCACCCCGTCTTCCTCTCCCCCTTCTCCTTGGCCTTCCCCGACCCCGTTGCTCCTTGCTGGTGGTCTGTGGGGCTTGTGGGGTTCGCGTTGGCCTCTGCGCTGGGTCAGGGTGCATCCATGTTGCTACGCACTTTGGATTCTTTCTGGTGTGTTATTTTTGTTGCTTTTAAAGTGCATTTTCCCGCCAGGTGCGTGGGATTTGCTGGCCTTCTGCTGGCTTTCGCGGCTTTTTGTATCGCGATTGGCCTCATCGCAGCTTTTTTGGCATTCGTGTTTTGCATTTTTGCGGCATGGCGTTGATTTTTGCGCGGCCATTTGACGCATTATCTGGTGACTATCGCATGCTACCGCCGCGTTGTGAATACTTGGTTGGCACGGCGTAATGTTCGCGCGATAGGCTGCGATGTTGAGAGTTGCGTTAAGCTACTCTTGTGGTAGTTATCACACGTTCTTGTGAATATACCCCACAGTGTTTTAGCTTTGTGTTTAATTTATTTTAACTTATATCGTTTTTTTTCTTTGTGCTAAATGCATGTTTGTTTTGTATTATGGGCTGAAAGCACATTAGAAAATTCTGAAATTCTCATAATTCAGTACAAGAAACAAAATCACCAAATACATGGTGATAGTGGGGCAATCTGTCACTGCTGGTCGTAAAATGGCCCTATTGACGATAATGGATACCTGGGAAGGACCTGTAAGTGCCCAAACTCTAACAGGAGGGGCTCTTGTTAGCCAAAAGAATGAAGATGGAGAAGTAAGGTATCCCCAACACTGGGGGAATGGAACAGGGGAATGGAGCATTGATCAAAAAGTCGTGGAAATTATATATAATGCGCAGTCATGTGCCAAATAATACAAGAAGATATGGGCACTTGGATAAAATTACTGTGATGAGATTGACAACTAGAAACTAGATGATGACTTTAGCTAGTGGTGCTTGTGTCTGCTTTACAAGAGGACAGTAATAACACCAATAGTGATTTTGTGTCCCATTTTAATGGCATACCTGAAACAAACCTCTCTAATCAAAGCAGTGTATCTGGATTGGCATCTGAACTTGATTTATCAGCTTCAAACTCATCCCTTGACCCCACTGGGTCATCTAACCTATCAAAACGCAGGGATCTAACTTAAAGGCCAACATACTGGACTGGGACCTTCCAGGGGCATCATCTTCATTTCTGGCTACTAATGGTTTTATTGCTAATTGAGCTGAAGCGGTGAAATATGAAGTCTTGAGAAAAAAGTAAGACAAAGCGGAGGGTCATTTTTTCTCTCTGACACACACACTTCACAGGGAGACACTGCACTTTTGAAAAGAACAGCTCTAAGGACAATGAATTCACAACAGCTGCTTTGTCAACAAAATCCTGACCAGTATCCCTAAACTGGCTCGACTGCATCTTCAGCGCCCCACGTGTTAAAAACCTTGGGGCATATTATCAAGAACGACGTTAAAATTATCGCCGCTTTAGCGGAAGGATCTGCAGCTACAGCGGCGATAATGGGCTTGATAATATGCCGCAGAGAATTCCAATAGAAACCCAGGTTCACACCAGAACCTGGGCTTCTATTGGAATTCTCAAGGGCATAAAGGGCTAAAGCGGCGATAATTTTAACGCCGTTCTTGATAATATGCCCCTTTGTGAGGTCCTAGGAGCCATTACAGCCCTGAATTACCATTAACTCACATGATTCTGCAAGCTTATGATATATGGTAAATAGTGGAAGGTGCTAACAATAGGCGTAGAACTGTATAGTACAGCTTATTTTTAGTTTTTAGGATGATATCAATTTTTATTGTTTTAAAGAAAAGAAGATACAGGTTATTCGCCTACAACCAGAGGCCGGCGAAGAATGGGGTGGAAATGAGAGTAATAATAAACAAGTTACACTTATAATCCAATAAAAACCTTTAAACAATACAAGCCGTACTGACGTGTTTCGCAATAATGTCCGTGTTCAACCCCAAAGTGATTCATGTGTCAGGTTGTGTGTCAGCTGTGAGGAGCAGGATTCGTAGGTATATTGGGCAAGTGAGTTCCCGGAAGGTGCTAGACAGATATTTAAAGGGGTCCCATGTTTTCTCAAATTTAGGGAGCGTTTGATGTAAGACTGCTGTTAGCTTTTCCATGCTTAATAGGTCCTACAGTTTGTGCAACCATTCTAGGTGTGTGGGTATGGATTCAGTTCCCCACCTAGTTAATAAACCTTGTTTTGCTGTGCAGAATGCCAGAGTAATGGCCCTACCCCTAGGTGAGCGAAGTGGGTACGTCAAAGCGTTGGGAAACCCTAAGTGGATGTAGCTAGGGAAGTGAGGTCATTTGGTTCCAAACTGTTGGAAGGCGGACCCCGAGGAGTCGGCGAGACCACCGAGGGGGGCCCTCCCCTGGTACGAAGTAGCCGAGCGCTGCCGAGAAGTCTCCTGAGAGATCCTTCTCCTATCACGTACTAGCCCAGTAACACCACCACACAGGACTCAAGGAGGTTGTCTCAAGACAAGCAATTCTTTATCAGCAATAAAAAGGTTACGAGGTCAATATTTACACGAAGGGATCGCGGGATCCACCAAAAGTCTCAGTGTCTCTTTGGAAGGGTAGGGGTAGCGGGACAGTCTTTGGCAGGAGTGCGGTACGAGGGTACCTGGGGCCCAGTTCTTATCCTCAAGCTGGAGGACCTCCGGATCTCGGAGGGGTCAAGCCGCGACGGCGTCAGCAGGGCTCTGGCGTACAGTTCGTGGAGAGCCGCGATCCAATCAGCAGGGCTCTCAAGATGGTTTCTGCTCAGCTCGAGCCGCGACGTCGTCAGCAGGGCTCCGAGGGAGGTTTCAGCGAGGTTGGGCCGCGACAGCGTCAGCAGGGCTCCGATGTTCCAGGTGGCTTCAAAGTGGTCACAAGACGGAGCCGCGACGCAGTTAGCAGGGCTCGTGATGGTTCCGACAAGAGTTCTTCTCCGTAGGGTCAGCCGCGATTCAATCAGCAGGGCTCTCGACTCCGGGATACAACTGCCGATCTGTGGCGGGGTTGCCCCAGATATAGGTCTGGAGCCCTTTGATGTCCGGACCCAGGCGCCCGGTGGGGGCGGAGAGGCCGGGTGGAGGTGGCCAGACGCCCAGCAGGAGAGGCGCCAGGCCCAGGGGAGTTGCAGGGCGATCACACCTCGAGAGGGGCGGACAGTTGGGGGTCCCATCGATACTGTCCTCCGCCGGGGGCGATTAATGGTTCCTGCGGCCCCCCCCTGGCCAGTTCGTGGTGCCTCGATGTCGGGGCTTCGCTGGGGTCGAGGCCGGGTTGAGCGGGGTCGCGCTGGCTGGTGCACAGAGTCACGTGGGTGCCAACAAGATGGCGGAGCCACGAGGGGTATGCGACCTCGTGCAGCTCCGGATGAAGGGCCTCGGTGCAGTTCAGAAGGGTGGCCCGTGAAGGCCGGGGCGGGGAACGGGCACAATCCACGGGGGTAAGGACCATGCCACGAGGCCGGGTCCAACAGGCGTCCCCCCCAGCCGAAGGCATGGAGAGTCACCCATCTCCTTGGGGATTCTCCTCGTCAAGGCGGAAGAAGCGGGACAGGCCGTCGGCGTTGGCGTGGTCATTGCCGGGCCGGTGTTCAACGTCAAAGTCCATCCCTTGTAGCGAGATGGACCACCGCAGCAGCTTGGGGTTCTCGCCCCGCATTTGCATTAACCACCGCAGGGGCCGGTGGTCGGTCTGGACCCGGAAGTGGGTACTGAAGAGGTAGGGCCGGAGTTTCTTAAGGGCCCACACCACAGCGAAGGCCTCACGCTCGATGGTGCTCCATCGTTGCTCCCGGGGCAGTAGCCGTCGGCTGATGAAGGCCACTGGTCGGTCGAGCCCCTCTTCATTGGCCTGGGACAGGACGGCCCCGATCCCATACTCGGAGGCGTCCGTCTGTACCACAAACTCCTTATTGTAGTCAGGGGCCTGTAGCACCGGGGCAGTACACATTGCGGTCTTTCGGGTGTCGAAGGCTGCTTGGCAGCGGGGTGTCCAGTGCACCTTCTTGGGCTGCTTTTTGGACGTTAGCTCTGTGAGGGGGCCAACAATGCTCCCATAGTCCCGGATAAACCGCAGGTAGTATCCAGTGAGACCCAGGAAGGCCCGGACAGCGGTCTGGGTAGTGGGGGGTTCCCAGGCCTGGATGGCATCTATTTTCGGTTGGAGAGGGGCCACCTGCCCGCTCCCCACTTGATGGCCCAGGTAGGTCACGGATCAGTTGGCCGATCTGGCATTTGCTGGCCTTGATTGTGAGCCCGGCCCGCTGGAGGGCGGCCAGGACGGCTTTAATGTGAAGGAGGTGCTCTGCCCAGTGGTTGCTGTACACGGCAATGTCATCTAGGTAGGCCGCGCTGAAGGCCTCAAGCCCGGCCAAAACCTTGTTCACCAGTCTTTGAAAAGTGGCCGGGGCGTTCTTCATTCCGAAGGGCATCACCCGAAAGTGGTAATGCCCATCCGGGGTCGAAAAGGCGGATCTTTCTTGGGCGCCGGGGGTGAGCTGGATCTGCCAGTACCCGGCGGTGAGGTCCAGCGTGCTCAAGTAGCGGGCGGCCCCTAAGCGGTCGATGAGTTCGTCGGCCCTGGGTATAGGGTGGGCGTCCGTCTTGGTCACAGCATTCAGGGCTCGGTAGTCCACGCAGAATCGCAACTCCGGGGGGTGGCCGGGAGCTGCGGCCTTTGGCACCAGGACGACAGGACTGGCCCACGGGCTGTCGGAGGGTTCGATGACCCCCAGGGCCAGCATCTTCGTTACTTCGGCCTGGATGCATGCCCGCACTCGGTCGGGTACCCGGTAGGCTCTGTGTCGCACGGGGGGCTCTCCCCGGTGTCGACGTCGTGGACGCACCAGTGGGTCACCCCCGGGGTGAGGGAGAAGAGGGCTGCGTAGTCCTGCAGCAGTTGCTGGCAGTCGTTGCGCTGTTCCGGAGTCAGGGAAGAGGCGAGTTGGACACCCTCGATGGTTCCATCATGGACGTTGGACCGCAAGAGGTCGGGCAGGGGCTCGGAGTCGTCCTCGCCCCCCTCGTCGGTCGCCAGTAGCAGGCTCAGTTCGGTCCGGGCAAAGTGGGGTTTTAGCCTGTTAGCATGTAGGACCCGGAGGGGGTTCCGGGGGGACTCCAGGTCGACCAGGTAGGTGACGGGACTTTTCTTCTCCACTACCTTGAAGGGCCCGGTCCACTTGTCCTGGAGGGCGCCGGGTTCAACCGGGGCCATGACCCATACCTTCTGACCTGGCTCGAATTCTATGGTAGAGGAGTTCCGATCGTACCACCGCTTCATGTCCTCTTGGCTGGCCTCGAGGTTGGCTTCGGCCATGGCTCGGAACTTGCGGGGGTCTGGTTCGGAGGGTCAGGAGGTATCGGTAGACGTCAGGAGGGGCGCCTTGGGGCTTCGTCTCCCAGCTCTCTTTGACCAGGCTGAGCGGTCCGCGGACCGGGTGTCCGTACAATAGTTCAAACGGGCTGAACCCCAGGGACTTCTGCGGGACCTCCCGATAGGCAAACAGGAGGCACGGCAGCAGGACATCCCATCTCCGCCTGAGGGGCTCTTCTAGCCCCTGGATCATTCCCTTTAATGTTCTGTTGAACCGCTCAACCAGTCCGTTCCCCTGAGGGTGATAGGGGGTCGTGAACTTGTATGTGACCCCGCACTGCTGCCACAGGGACCGCATGTATCTGGAAATAAAGTTCGTGCCTCTGTCGCTCACCACTTCGCGGGGAAATCCCACTCGGGAGAAGATCCCCATTAAGGCCCGGCCTACCACGGGGGCCGTTATAGTTCTTTGCGGGACCGCCTCCGGGTACCTGGTGGCGTGGTCCACGAGGACCAGGATGAAGCGGTGGCCCAGGGCGGTCTGGGGGTCCAGGGGCCCCACGATATCGATTCCGACCCGTTCGAACGGGGTGCTGACGGCTGGAAAGGGTAGGAGGGGGGCCTTGACCCGACCCCCCGTCTTCCCGCTGGCTTGGCAGGTCTGGCAGGACCGGCAGTGGTTGTCCACGTCTCTCCGCATCCGGGGCCAGTAGAAGTGGGTCACCAGACGGCTGTACGTTTTGTCTTGCCCCAAGTGTCCGGCGAGGGGCACATCATGTGCCAGGTTGAGCAGGAACTCCCGGAAGCGGAGGGGGACCACCAACACTCGGCTGGCCCCGAGTTTTGCCACTTTCTGCTCACTGTATAGCAGGCCCTCGGCCCAGTAGACCCAGTGGGTGCCGGTCTGGTACCCGTTGGTTTGGGCGGACGCTTGCTGGCGGACCCCTTCGAGAGTGGGGCAGGACTGCTGCTCTTGTTGGAACTGCTCCCGGGTGGGGCCCCCTTCGTGTCGCCATTGTGTCAGCTCTGGTAGGGCGCACGGGGAGGCCATCTCTTCGGGGGAGGATTCACTAGGTCCAGGGTCGGTGTCCGCCTCCCCCTCGCTGCTGGCGGGAGGTGGTGCGAGCCCCTCGGGCTGGGCGGCCCCGGAGGCTGAGGATGAGCGGGGTCCCGGGTGGTCATGGACCGGGTGATGGCACAGGCCCAGTCAGATAGTCCCAGCATTCGGAGGTGCTCTCGTCGCTCTACTTGAGCCCAGGGGGAACTCTCCAAGTCGTTCCCCAGGAGGCAGTCAACGGGGGCGTCGTCGCGTACCGTCACCGTCAGCAGGCCCGTCACCCCTCCCCACTCGAAGGGGACCCGGGCCATCTGGCACAGGCTTTCGCTGTTGTCGGACGTCCGGACGGGACACAGCACATTCGGTAGGATCTGTTCGGGGTCACCAGGTGGTAGCGGACAGCGGTGACACTAGCGCTGGTGTCACGAAGGGCTTCGACCCGTTGTCCATTGACCGTGACCTGCTGCCGGTACTTCTGGGTGTTGCTGGGGATGGGGGGCAGGGTACCATTTCTCGGCTACCCAGGCAGACCAGGGACATGGCTGCCCGGCTCCCATTCAGTGGTCCCTCGGTCGAGGGTCTCCTCTTCCTCTTCTCCTTCTCCCAGGGCGGCGGCCGCCAGCTGTCGGGGCGGGGGCCCGCCGGCCCCGTTTTTCGGTTCAGGGGGCAGACCGGATCGCTGGCATAGTGTCCGGTTTGTTGGCAGCCGTAGCACGTTACTGGTGGCCGTGGTCCGGGTCTGGCCGGGGGCCCCCCTTCGGGCAGGCCCGGGGAGAGTTGTTGCTGCGGTGGCCCTCGAGGGGGGCTCCTGGGGGCCCCGGCCGGGAGGGTCTCGGTTCCTGTTCGGCCCTCCCCCTCCACCGCGTTGGCGGGGGGGTCCGGTGGGGTTCCTCTGGTACTCCCCATTGAGTTCCGGGGGACCCGGGAGTTGACCCATCGATCGGCCTCGACGGCGAGTTTTCGCCGGTCGGTCATTTTGCTGTCGAGGAGGTGCTGTCTCAGTTCCACGAAGCAATTGTTGGAGAGATGTTCCCACACGATGAGGTCGACCAGCTGCCCGTAGGTGGTTACTTTGCTACCTCTGATCCACCCTTCTAGGGCCCGACTGAAAAGTCCACATATTCCACCCAGGTGGTGCCCTGGGATTTTCTTGCAGTCTCTGAACCGCTGGCGGTACATTTCTGCGGTTAGCCGTAGCGGGTGAGCAGAGCCTCCTTCATGTGATCGTAGGAGGTCATCACCTCCTCCGGCAGCTGGAGCAGTGTGTCTCGACCCTCACTCAGGAACCGCCCCACAGGCCCGCGCCCCAGTCTTTTCGGGGCACCCGATGAGAGGTCATGGCCACCTCGTAGGCCTTGAACCACTGTTGGATGTCGTCATTCTTGTAGTACTCCTTGACGACCTCTTTCGGGATATGTACCTTGGTTTCGGCAGGCGGTAGAGTGTCTCTAGTACTGGGGGCATTGGTCCCTCCGTTCTTGGCCTTGATTTCGAGCTCCTTGAGGCTGCGCTCGTGCTCAAGGGTCAGTTTCTTTTCCTCCAACTCCCGGTGTCGCCTCTTCTCCTCTATCTCCTCTTGAAGCCGTAGCTGCTCTAGGGCCAGTTTCTTTTCCGCCAGCTGGAGTTCGCCATCCAGCCGCAGTCGTGCGAGCTCTAGCTCGTGGTTCCGGACCTTCTCCCGCTCTCGTATTTCTTCTTCGGAGAGGCCGGTTTCTAGGCTCTTTCTTCCTCCGGTTGCCGGAGTCAGTGCGGTTTGATATGGTCTCAGTCAGGGCAGGGACCTTCTTCCTGGGAGGGGCCTGCCCCGGCCTCCAGCCATGTCCTCAGAGCTTTCTGCATGTCCTCTTTGGTACTTAGGCCGGTGGTTGCAATGCCTTTGTCTTTGCAGAACTGTTTTAACTCTTTGTGCGTATATTCTCTCCAGCCGTTCGGGCTGGAACTCCATTGTCGCGTTGTTTTCCTGGCTGCTCATGATTACTGTCCGTTTGGATGGGTAGCTAGTGGGTACTGGCTGGTACGTACTGCGTTCGGCTCGGATCCCGTCGCTGGCCACCAAATGTTGGAAGGCGGACCCCGAGGAGTCGGCGAGACCACCGAGGGGGGCCCTCCCTGGTACGAAGTAGCCGAGCGCTGCCAAGAAGTCTCCTGAGAGATCCTTCTCCTATCACGTACTAGCCCAGTAACACCACCACACAGGACTCAAGGAGGTTGTCTCAAGACAAGCAATTCTTTATCAGCAATAAAAAGGTTACGAGGTCAATATTTACACGAAGGGATCGCGGGATCCACCAAAAGTCTCAGTGTCTCTTTGGAAGGGTAGGGGTAGCGGGACAGTCTTTGGCAGGAGTGCGGTACGAGGGTACCTGGGGCCCAGTTCTTATCCTCAAGCTGGAGGACCTCCGGATCTCGGAGGGGTCGAGCCGCGACGGCGTCAGCAGGGCTCTGGCGTACAGTTCGTGGAGAGCCGCGATCCAATCAGCAGGGCTCTCAAGATGGTTTCTGCTCAGCTCGAGCCGCGACGTCGTCAGCAGGGCTCCGAGGGAGGTTTCAGCGAGGTTGGGCCGTGACAGCGTCAGCAGGGCTCCGATGTTCCAGGTGGCTTCAAAGTGGTCACAAGACGGAGCCGCGACGCAGTCAGCAGGGCTCGTGATGGTTCCGACAAGAGTTCTTCTCCGTAGGGTCAGCCGCGATTCAATCAGCAGGGCTCTCGACTCCGAGATACAACTGCCGATCTGTGGCGGGGTTGCCCCAGATATAGGTCTGGAGCCCTTTGATGTCCGGACCCAGGCGCCCGGTGGGGGCGGAGAGGCCGGGTGGAGGTGGCCAGACGCCCAGCAGGAGAGGCGCCAGGCCCAGGGGAGTTGCAGGGCGATCACACCTCGAGAGGGGCGGACAGTTGGGGGTCCCATCGATACTGTTCTCCGCCGGGGGCGATGAATGGTTCCTGCGGCCCCCCCCTGGCCAGTTCGTGGTGCCTCGATGTCGGGGCTTCGCTGGGGTCGAGGCCGGGTTGAGCGGGGTCGCGCTGGCTGGTGCACAGAGTCACGTGGGTGCCAACAAGATGGCGGAGCCACTAGGGGTATGCGACCTCGTGCAGCTCCGGATGAAGGGCCTCGGTGCAGTTCAGAAGGGTGGCCCGTGAAGGCCGGGGCGGGGAACGGGCACAATCCACGGGGGTAAGGACCATGCCACGAGGCCGGGTCCAACACAAACATTTAATCATTATCAGCCAATACTTCTTCCCAGTAACGGTGTAGTGTGGGGCAGTGCCACAGTAGATGTGTTAGTGTACCTGAGTTGCCGCAGTGGTGGCAGTATTTAGCGTTGCATCCCTGTTTCCACTTGGACAGCCAGGCGGGCGTGTGGTACCAATAGTGCACTAGTTTGAGAAGTGTCTCCTTCCCTACTGCGCTGCATGCCTGTGAGAAGTTGGCCTGGCATATGCTGGTCACTAGTTATAGTGGCCACCTTGCACCAGTCCAATTTGACTCTTGGTAGATAGGTTTAAAGACAACCTTTTAAAGAAAGCTATCCTAGTGGTAGCTGTGGAGAGCAGCCTTCAGGCTAAGTCTCTGAGGAATGTAAAGCAGCTTGTTTTACCTTATAATCTCTTGAATTACCAAATGAAAAGACACCACACAGGTATATATATCAAATATATATGTATTTATTTCGAAATATACTCTACTAATCTCTTTATGAGATTAGAGCCAGGTAAACATTCAAAAGATCAACAGTTCTCAATAAATTAAGCACAAATATGGCTGTAGCCCTAGGGGCGTACCAGACCATATACTAAAATAATGGGTTAACAAACTCGACTTGCAAAATGAAGAGGCCTAGGGCCTTGGGAATCGCTGGGGCTTCACTTCTGCAGTGTTAGCAGGTAAGTAATCAGCCCACAGGAAACGCGTGCAGTGTCTAAACACACACGCGGGTTTTCAATGCGTTTCAATGGCAAATGTCGCGGTTTGTATTTTACAGTTCTAGGGCACTTCGCAAAAGTCAACAGGCAAGCAACTTACAGGGTAAGTATTTCGAGAGCCAACACACACTTGGGCACCGGAGTGCACGAGTTACCTCACCCAGGGAAGCCGGGTGCATAGGTGTCCTTTGGTGTCGGGTCGCGATGCTGTTTTCAATGGAGATCCTTGAAGACTTGCTGCTTGTGACGACTGGAGAGGTGTCTGTTCGAATCCAACGATGGATTGGAGTTGCAGAAGACCTAGAAATTGAGGGGACAGAGTTCAGAGTCACTTGCCAGTGACCGGTGGCCAGCAAGATGAATGACCACAGCTGTCGCGTCTCTTCAGGTCGATGATGGTGTTTTGTCTCTTCACTCACGGGGACCAGGAGGGATCGAAGATGACCAGCAGCTGGCTTCGGAGGTTCCCACAACGTCTGCAGCTGATGACGGTGTCGGCACCCGGATTGGAGCCAACAAGCCTTGGCAACTGCAAGTCTTGTGTAGAGTGAAGATTGGCAATGGTGCAGACCAGCAAGGTCTGATGGACTTACCCAGCGAGGGTCAGTGAGGGCAGGCCCAGAGCAACCAGGCGAGCCCTTGAAGTTGATGTGGAAGTCTTCAGGTGAGTTACTAGCCAATGGGCAAGCAACTGCAAAGACGCCTTTGCAGGAAAAGTTTAACAACAGCCCACGGTCATTCGGGATGCGGTAGGCCACTGAATTTCGGTACTAGACCTCCTAGGGACCTGGACAATAAGTGGGCCAAAGCACAACTTCGTTGGACATAGATTAGGGCGTGCACTCGAAATCAGTTCACGGTTCCCTGGTATTGCTGTTCCTCATCACTCGTGGGGTCCAGATGCCACAGCTTCGCTGGGGACTCAAAATGGCCGTCGAGAGGTCAGGAAACCCACTTCAGGGGACGCAGGGACTTCGGGCTCCGGCGGGAGCGGTAAAGTTTGCAACCGTTGTTGAAGAGTTTTGGTGCCTGCCAAGCAGGGGAGTCACTCCTTGACTCCAAAGGAGATTCTTCAGTCTTCCAGAGATAGTGGAACGTCGAAGGGCCAGGATTCTTCTTAGTAGAGCGTCGTCCAGGTGTAATCTAAATTGCATTGGCAATGTGTGGTATCTTATAGTGAAAAGATGGGAGGGACTAGCTCTATGACCACTCCTCTAGGAGGGTCAGGGTAGTGGGTGGTTACACCCACTTCCCTTTGTCCAGTTTCATGCCAGAGCAGGGGCAGGTAGCCCCTGAACCGGTTTGAGCTGGCATATGCACAGAGGAGCCTACTGCTCCCCCAGTGCAGGACTTCAAAGCACTCTAAGAGTGCACCCACCCAGCTCCAATACACTAAATCCTGTCTGGGAGGTGGTGACACCTCCCTGTGACAGGAAACCCTTTGTTGGGCTCCCTCCACTGCGAGTTTCGGTCAGCAGCAGGAGGGCAGCCCGGTGTCTGTGCTGGTGGCATCCATTTTGTGATGCCAGGGCTCTAGATGATTTCTACCGTGTAGTACAGTGGGTACATGTCGTCCCCTCTAGAAGGGTGGGATCCTACTCCCACACCAGTTACTGGTGTGTGGGTAGGATTCCAAGTTGTTTGACACCAAACACGACATGTTTTGATGCAGTCATTCCAAAGTTAGTATTTACCGCGAGGTTATAATGCACTTAAGAGTATATGGTTTAACTGCATCCACAAACAGCAGCAGAGAATAGACTCTGCCAGCTGCAGAGGGGTCCTGCTCAGGCAGAAGCACCCCCTCACATATTAAACCATGCACCCTGCCCTTGGGATTGATAGGGCCTACCATAGGGGTGACTGATAGGTTTATATGTGTGTGTATGGTGAGATATAGGAACCTATACCTTAGTGAGGAGTGCTAACACTACCTCACGCAGGCTGCAGTAGCAGGCCTGTGGTGTCAGATTGTGAATGCTTCCCAGGGTGGCATAATACATGCTGCAGCCCCTGGTAGGCCTGTGAAGTACCAATGCCCTAGGTACCTAAGGTACCATATACTAGGGGCTCACAAGGCACCACAGTATCCAATCACTAGTGCATCTAATATGCACACCAAGTTGTTTAGAGAGATCAGTTAGACTGGGGCCCTGATTAGCAGGGACCCAGCCAGACTATAGCCAGAAACCAGTGTATACATCAGAAAAAAAGTGGGGGCAACACAAGTGCAGATCCTACTCTCCTACACAACCCCCCCCCCCCAAACGCAGGGACATTAAACTAACCTTGACCAGTTGAGTCTTCATGTTCTAAGTGGAAATACCTTGAGAGTCCATCTGCATTGGCATGTTGGGTCCCAGGTCTATGTTCCACTGTATAGTCCATCCCCTGTAGGGAAATGGACCACCTGAGCAGTTTAGGATTTTCACCTTTCATCTGTTTGAGCCATAGGAGGGGCTTATGGTCAGTCTGAACTATGAAGTGAGTGCCAAACAAGTATGGCCTCAGCTTCTTCAGGGCCCAAACCACAGCAAAGGCCTCCCTCTCAATATCTGACCAACGTTTCTCTCTAGGGGTCAGCCTTCTGCTTATAAAAGCTACTGGCTGGTCTTGACCTTCATTATTAAGTTGAGACAGTACAGCTCCCACACCCAGCTCTGAAGCATCTGTTTGGACAATGAACTTCTTTTTGTAATTTGGACTCTGTAAGATGGGGGCAGTGCACATTGCCTGCTTGAGGTCATCAAATGCCTTTTGACAGCTAGCTGTCCACTGAACATTTTTTGGCATTTTCTTGGAGGTTAGATCATTTAAGGGGGTCACTATAGATCCATATCCCTTAACAAACCTCCTGTAATACCCAGTCAGGCCCAAGAAGGCTCTCACCTGTGTCTGGGTGGTTGGAGCTACCCAGTCCATTATGGTCTGGATCTTGCTCTGCAATGGTTGAACCTGGCCTCCACCTACAAGGTGGCCCAGGTACACAACCTGACTCTGTCCTATCTGGCACTTAGTGGCCTTGATAGTGAGGCCTGCATTCTGCAGGGCCTCCAGTACATTCCTGAGGTGGACCAGGTGGTCCTGCCAGGTGGAACTATAGACAGCAATATCATCAAGATATGCTGAGCAATAGGTTTCCATACCAGTCAGAACTTTATTCACCAACCTCTGAAATGTGGCAGGTGCATTCTTCAAACCAAAGGGCATTACCACAAAGTGATAGTGCCCACCAGGAGTCGAAAATGCTGTTTTAGCCTTGGCATCATCAGCTAACTTGATTTGCCAATAGCCTGCTGTAAGGTCAAATGTACTGAGATACTTGGCTGAGGCCAAAGTGTCTATTAGTTCATCTGCCCTTGGTATGGGGTAGGCATCAGTCCTGGTGACTGCATTGAGGCCCCTGTAGTCAACACAAAACCTCATCTCTTTCTTACCGCCCTGGGTGTGAGGTTTTGGGACAAGTACTACTGGGCTAGCCCAAGGGCTATCTGAGGGCTCAATAACACCTAGTTCCAACATTTTCTGGACTTCAGTCCTGATACAGTCCCTGACATGGTCAGGTTGCCTGTAGATTTTACTCTTTACAGGCAGACTGTCTCCAGTGTCCACCTCATGGGTGCACCAGGAAGTCTGACTTGGGGTCAGGATAAACATATGTCTAAACTGTTGTAGCACTTGTCTACATTCAGTTTGTTGATGTTCAGTGAGGCTGCTTGCCAAAGCAACACCACCAACTGACCCATCTTCAGGGTTCTGTGAGAGCAGGTCAGGGAGAGGGTCACTCTCCTCCTCCTGGTCCTCATCAGTTGCCATGAGCAAACTCATGTCAGCCCTGTCCACATATGCTTTAAGTCTGTTGACATGGAGCACCCTAAGGGGGCTCCTGGGAGTGCCAAGATCTACCAAGTAGGTGACCTCTCCCTTCTTTTCAACAATTGTATGGGGGCCACTCCATTTGTCCTGGAGAGCTGCTGGGGCCACAGGCTCCAACACCCACACTTTCTGGCCTGGTTGGTAAACACTCAAGACAGCCTTTTGGTCATGCCAAGCTTTTTGGAGTTCTTGGCTTGCCTCAAGGTTTTTACTGGCCTTCTTCATGTACTCAGCCATCCTGGAGCGGAGACCAAGTACATAGTCCACTACATCTTGTTTGGGAGGTTTGAGAGGTAACTCCCATCCCTCCTTCACCAGACATAATGGTCCTCTAACAGGGTGCCCAAACAGAAGTTCAAAAGGGCTGTAGCCAACCACCTTCTGAGGGACCTCCCTGTATGCAAACAGAAGGCAGGGAAGTAAAAGGTCCCATTTTCGCCTAAGCTTCTCTGGGAGTCCTTTAATCATTCCCTTTAGGGTCTTGTTGAATCTCTCAACTAACCCATTGCATTGTGGGTGATAGGGAGTAGTGAATTTGTAGTTTACACCACACTCCTTCCACATTGCAGTTAGATATCCTGACATAAAGTTAGAACCTCTGTCAGAGATGACCTCCTTTGTGAAACCCACTCTGGAGAAAACTCCAATGAGGGCTCTTGCTACCACATGAGCTGTGGTAGTCCTTAGGGGTATAGCTTCTGGATACCTGGTGGCATGATCCACTACCACCAGTATAAATCTGTGCCCAGATGCTGTTGGTGGGTCAAGGGGACCAACAATGTCAATCCCTACCCTTTCAAAGGGAATCCCCACCACAGGTAGTGGTATCAGGGCGACCTTTGTGGTGCCACCTGTCTTGCCACTGGCTTGACAAGTGACACAGGAGCGACAAAACTCCTTTGTGTCTTCAGACATGTGTGGCCAATGAAAATATGGTACAAGCCTGTCCCAGGTCTTGTTTTGGCCCAAGTGTCCTGCTAATGGGATATCATGTGCTAGGGTCAAGAGGAACCCCCTAAACCTCTGAGGAATTACCAGCCTCCTGGTGGCTCCAGGGATAGGATCTCTAGCCTCAGAATATAGGAGCCCCTCATCCCAATAAACCTTATGGGACCCACTAGCACTCCCAGCAGCCTCAGCAGCAGCCAGCTGTCTGAGGGGTTCAAGAGTGGAGCAGCACTGTTGCTCTTTGCTCAGATCTTCCCTGGAAGGGCCTCCTGCCCCCAATAACTCAACCTGACCAGGCTCAAGTTCCTCTGGGGCAGTTCCTTCTACAGGCTCTGCTTCTCCTCCCTCAGGAGGGGAATCTGAGATCTGAGACAGAGGGGAAGGCCCAGTCTTAACCCTACTGCTCTTCCTCTTGGGTAGCACCTGGTCCATAGTTTCAGGATCCAGAGCTGGTTCAGCTTTATGCATTTTGGCTTGTGACCTGGTCACAGCAAATACCTCTGCAGGTATGCCCAACATCTCAGCATGAGTCCATAATTCTACTTCAGACCAGGCTGAAGTCTCTAGATCATTGCCCAACAAACATTCGACAGGGAGGTCTGCACTGACTACTACCTTTTTGAGGCCAGTTACCCCTCCCCAGGAGAAATTCACAACTGCCAGGCTATGGTTGGTCCTGGTGTTGCTTGCATTGGTTACCTGGTACATTTCACCCAGGATGATCTGTGTAGGGTCCACTAGGTCCTCTGCCACCATGGTGACACTAGCACCTGTGTCCCTAAATGCCAAAGCCTGTTTGCCATTTATGATAGGCTGCTGTTTGTATTTGCCCAGATTACTGGGGCTCACTAGGAAGGACATATCAAGGTCTCCCTCACAAACTAGCATTGCCTGTGTTGGTACTCTGACTAGGCCAGAGTCCACATCAGAACCCAGGGTCAACCCTACTACACCCTTATTCTGAGTATTACCTCCACCACTTGCTGCACTAGGGGGAACAGTTGCCTTAGGGGCTGGAGTGGTGGTGGTTTGGTCTTTGGACTTTGTACAGTCAGAAGTCCAGTGCCCTTTCTGTTTACAGAATTTGCACCAGGGCTTCTTTTGGCCTTTTCCCTTTGCAGATTGTGACTCCCCACCAGATGCAGATTTTTGGGGCCCTTGTGAAGACTTCTGATCTTTAGATTTATCCCCACCCTTATCTGAGCCTTTAGGATCTTGCTTCTTAGTGTCACCACCTTGGTTCTGTTTTTTCTGCCTCACCCTGGTTCTGACCCATTTGTCTGCCTTCTTTCCCAATTCTTGGGGAGAGGTCAGATCAGAGTCCACCAGGTACTGATGCAACAACTGGTTCTGGCAATTATTAAGGATCTGTTCTCTCATTATAAGATTATACAATCCCTTAAAGTCAGTTACTCTACTACCCACCAGCCAACCTTCTAGAGCCTTGGTTGCACAATCAACAAAGTCAGTCCAATCCTGAGTCTGTGCTTTCTGGGTGTCTCTGAACTTCAACCTGTACTGTTCAGTGGTTAAGCCAAACCCATCTATCAAAGCACTCTTCAGGGCTTCATAATCATTAGCATCCTCTTCTCTAACAGTGAGGAGCTTGTCTCTCCCTTTGTCTGAAAAGGAGAGCCACAAGATTGCTGCCCACTGTTTCTGGGGGACCTGTTGAACTTTACAGGCCCTCTCCATAGCAGTTATCCATTTGTGGATATCATCCCCACTCTGGTAGGGAAGAACAACCTTGGACAGGTTCCTATGATCTGGCATGTAATCTCTGCCTCTAGGGACACTGTTGCTGCCACCAGGGGTCTGTAACCCCTCCTTCTTAGAAGCTCTTTGGAGCTCGAAGGCTTCCCTATCTAAGGCCAATTGCTTGGTTCTGAGGGCAAGCCTAGCTTCCTCATACTGGAGCATCTTGAACCTTCTTTCAGAGGAGGACTCCCTGGGAAAGTTGGAGTTCCCCTGCGGGACAGATTCTCTTCCAGAGTGGTATGAATGGTCAGATTCCCTTGAAGGGGACCTGGTCCTTCCTCCCACTCTGTCAGTTCTCTTAGGGAGAATTCCTCTGTTCCTTTCAGACCCTTCTGGGTCTGGCCCTTCAACCACAGACTCCAGGTCATCTAGATTCTCATCATCAGACCCAGAGACTATGTTTGAACCACCCCCTGATGCAGACCCACTTGCTCCTAGAGCTTGTCTCAGGTCATCTGCTACTAAAAGATCTATCAGGTGTTGTGATGAGGGACTCCTGCCCACCCTCAGTTGTCTTTCAAAGCATAAGGCCTTCAGTTCAGTGTAGGCTATATCTTTGTACTGAGATGGGGTGGACCCACTGGCTCCACCATGGTGAGACATACTAGTGTTGTGCAGTGTTGTACTACCTACACTAGTTGAGGCCTACTGGACCTAGCTTGAGCTGTAGCAAGGGTGTGCTTGTCCCTTCACAAACAGCTCTATGTTCAGTAGAACTTATTGATACTTGCTTGACTTTATATGTACCTTGAGTACCTTAAGTGGTTTTCAGTTAGTAATTCAAATAGAGATTTTCTGGTAAAACAATGGCAAGCTGGAATCCCACACGCTGCCCACCAATGTGAGAAGTTGGCCTGGCATATGCTGGTCACTAGTTATAGTGGCCACCTTGCACCAGTCCAATTCGACTCTTGGTAGATAGGTTTAAAGACAACCTTTTAAAGAAAGCTATCCTAGTGGTAGCTGTGGAGAGCAGCTTTCAGGCTAAGTCTCTGAGGAATGTAAAGCAGCTTGTTTTACCTTATAATCTCTTGAATTACCAAATGAAAAGACACCACACAGGTATATATATCAAATATATATGTATTTATTTCTAAATATACTCTACTAATCTCTTTATGAGATTAGAGCCAGGTAAACATTCACAAGATCAACAGTTCTCAATAAATTAAGCACAAATATGGCTGTAGCCCTAGGGGCGTACCAGACCATATACTAAAATAATGGGTTAACAAACTCGACTTGCAATATGAAGAGGCCTAGGGCCTTGGGAATCGCTGGGGCTTCACTTCTGCAGTGTTAGCAGGTAAGTAATCAGCCCACAGGAGACGTGTGCAGTGTCTAAACACACACGCGGGTTTTCAATGCGTTTCAACGGCAAATGTCACGGTTTGTATTTTACAGTTCTAGGGCACTTCGCAAAAGTCAACAGGCAAGCAACTTACAGGGTAAGTATTTCGAGAGCCAACACACACTTGGGCACCGGAGTGCACGAGTTACCTCACCCTGGGAAGCCGGGTGCATAGGTGTCCTTTGGTGTCGGGTCGCGATGCTGTTTTCAATGGAGATCCTTGAAGACTTGCTGCTTGTGACGACTGGAGAGGTGTCCGTTCGTATTCGACGATGGATTGGAGTTGCAGAAGACCTAGAAATTGAGGGGACAGAGTTCAGAGTCACTTGCCAGTGACCGGTGGCCAGCAAGATGGATGACCACAGCTGTCGCGTCTCTTCAGGTCGATGATGGTGTTTTGTCTCTTCGCTCATGAGGACCAGGAGGGATCGAAGATGACCAGCAGCTGGCTTCAGAGGTTCCCACAACGACTGCAGCTGATGACGGTGTCGGCACCAGGATTGGAGCCAACAAGCCTTGGCAACTGCAAGTCTTGTGTACAGTGAAGATTGGCAATGGTGCAGACCAGCAAGGTCTGATGGACTTACCCAGCAAGGGTAAGTGAGGGCAGGCCCAGAGCAACCAGGCGAGCCCTTGAAGTTGATGTGGAAGTCTTCAGGTGAGTTACTAGCCAATGGGCAAGCAACCGCGAAGACTCCTTTGCAGGAAAAGTTTAACAACAGCCCACGGTCACTCGGGACGGGGTAGGCCACTGAATTTCGATACTAGACCTGCTAGGGACTTGGACAACAAGTGGTCCAAAGCACAACTATGTTGGACGTAGATTAGGGCTTGCACTCGAAATCAGTGCACGGTTCCCTGGTATTGCTGTTCCTCATCACTCGCGGGGTCCAGATGCCACAGCTTCGCTGGGACTCAAAATGGCCGTCGAGAGGTCAGGAAATCTGCTTCAGGGGACGCAGGGACTTCGGGCTCCGGCGGGAGCGGTAAAGTTTGCAACCGTTGTTGAAGAGTTTTGGTGCCTGCCAAGCAGGGGAGTCACTCCTTGACTCCAAGGGAGATTCTTCAGTCTTCCAGAGATAGTGGAACGTCGAAGGGCCAGGATTCTTCTTAGTAGAGCGTCGTCCAGGTGTAATCTAAATTGCATTGGCAATGTGTGGTATCTTATAGTGAAAAGATGGGAGGGACTAGCTCTATGACCACTCCTCTAGGAGGGTCAAGGTAGTGGGTGGTTACACCCACTTCCCTTTGTCCAGTTTCGCGCCAGAGCAGGGGCAGGTAGCCCCTGAACCGGTTTGAGCTGGCATATGCACAGAGGAGCCTACTGCTCCCCCAGTGCAGGACTTCAAAGCACTCTAAGAGTGCACCCACCCAGCTCCAATACACTAAATCCTGTCTGGGAGGTGGTGACACCTCCCTGTGACAGGAAACCCTTTGTTGGGCTCCCTCCACTGCGAGTTTCGGTCAGCAGCAGGAGGGCAGCCCGGTGTCTGTGCTGGTGGCATCCATTTTGTGATGCCAGGGCTCTAGATGATTTCTACCGTGTAGTACAGTGGGTACATGTCGTCCCCTCTAGAAGGGTGGGATCCTACTCCCACACCAGTTACTGGTGTGGGGGTAGGATTCCAAGTTGTTTGACACCAAACACGACATGCTTTGATGCAGTCATTCCAAAGTTAGCATTTACCGCGAGGTTATAATGCACTTAAAAGTATATGGTTTAACCGCATCCACAAACAGCAGCAGAGAATAGACTCTGCCAGCTGCAGAGGGGTCCTGCTCAGGCAGAAGTACCCCCTCACATAGTAAACCATGCACCCTGCCCTTGGGATTGATAGGGCCTACCATAGGGGTGACTGATAGGTTTATATGTGTGTGTATGGTGAGATATAGGAACCTATACCTCAGTGAGGAGTGCTAACACTACCTCACACAGGCTGCAGTAGCAGGCCTGTGGTGTCAGATTGTGAATGCTTCCCAGGGGTGGCATAATACATGCTGCAGCCCCTGGTAGGCCTGTGAAGTACCAATGCCCTAGGTACCTAAGGTACCATATACTAGGGGCTCACAAGGCACCACAGTATCCAATCACTAGTGCATCTAATATGCACACCAAGTTGTTTAGAGAGATCAGTTAGACTGGGGCCCTGATTAGCAGGGACCCAGCCAGACTATAGCCAGAAACCAGTGTATACATCAGAAAAAAAGTGGGGGCAACACAAGTGCAGATCCTACTCTCCTACAATGCCCACGTACATGCTTGGTACAGAATATCTGTCCACTCTTTCTCTGCGAACATGTGTTCATACTCCGTTTCCCATCTTGACCTTGCTGGAGACAGTAAAGGGTTAGTAGTGGTATTCAAGAAGGAGTAAATTTCGGACAGCAAACATCAGTTATCGCTCTGTCAGGAGCCAGTGCTCAAAGTGTGTGAGGGGCCTGCTAGCATGGGGTCGTACGTCTGGCTGAGTCACCCAATGGCGGACTGCTGCATATCGCCAGTGCTCTGTGAGGCCAAAATCCTGCTGGATCCCTGAGAAGTCTCACAGTCCTGCTCATTAAAGGATCACCTATGCGCTTACAGTTAGCCTCTTGCCACCGAGAGAATGTTGTGCCGTGCATAGCCGGGGGGAAATCTGAATTCCCAATAATCGGGGTGAGTGGAGAGGTCTGGGTAGTAAGGCCCTTGGCAACGTCCAGTTTGTCCCAGACGCCCATAGTGACTCTGACTTCTGGGGAGATGTACACTCCTGGTGGGCTGTTCTTTCGCAGCAGCCAAAGTATCTTCCAGATATGGATTCCGGCCATTGCCTGATCTAGAAAACACCAGTGTTTTTCCGTAAGTGGACATTGCCACTCCACCAGAAACCTTAACTGCGCTGCCTGCTGATAACACATCAGATGAGGTATCCCCAGTCCCTCCTTAGCGACTGGAAGATATGCACGTTCTCTAGCCATCCTGGCTTTTACCGCCCCAAATGAAGGACTCCAGTGCTAATTGCAGCTTCGTTATCACGGTGGGTGGTGGATGCAATTGCAACGCCTGCATTCTATATAAAATTTTGGGTAAAAAAGTCATTTTTACGGCAGCTATTCGCCCCAACCAGAAAATAGGGCCCCATGCCAGGATTGGATGAGTGAGCGCACCGAAGCCAACAGTGTCTCATAGATGTGCGTGATAGATTTACCAATCGTGGAGAGTAACTTAATGCCTAAGTATGGAATACCCTGCGCAACCCAAGAAAAGGGAAATGTGGTTGCCAAGTACGTCTGTTCGACTCGCGGGATGGTGAGGCTGAGGGCATGGGATTTAGTGGCATTTATCTTAAAACTGAATGCTTCCCCAAATGGTGCTAATTCCACAAGTAATGGTGGTAACGACTGACCCAGTTTAGGTATTGTGAGCAGGACGTCGTCGGCATCTAATGCTATTTTGTGTACCTGGCCACCCATCTTCACTCCCTCAATGAGAGGGTGTCCTCAGGTTCGCTCTGCCAACGGCTCCATATAGAGCGCAAATAGGAGGGGAGAGAAGGGGCACCCTTGTCGCGTTCCTTTCGATAGTGAGAATATTGGGGATAGAATGTTGTTGACACGGACAATGGCCTTGGGGTCTATATAGCTTGCCCAAATCCACTGGCGAAAGCGGGGGCCTAGACCTATGGATTCCAGCACTTCTTGCAGAAAGGGCCAGTGCACCCTGTCAAACGTTTTTCGGCGTTGAGTGATAAAAGTAATGTGGGTGTCTGTGCCCGGTTGCTTTTATCAATAAGGTGAAATATCCACTTAGTGTTGTCCGCGCAAGTGCATCCAGGAATGAAGCCTTATTGGTCCGGGTCCATCAGACCGGACATGTACCTACCCAATCTTTTAGCTAGGATCCCTGTAAATAGCTTAGCATCTACGTTTGGGAGAGCGGCCCATGATCTCAGAGTGCTTTTGAATGACTCAACCTTGGAAATGTGTGGCAAGTAATATAGCTACTTGAGCCTTCTTGCTCAGTCCGGTCGACCAGAACTGCCGGTCAAACCATTTTGATCGCATACGACTCCAATCCTTTTTAACAAGGTGAGTCTACTGCAGAAGGCATATGTCACACTGAGTTGCCTTCAGTTGTGACAAGAGTGCTATTTTCTTGGCCAGAGAATGTAGGCCCCTCACATTAAGACTAACCACCTGCACCATGATAACGTTTCAATGTAAGGCTGAGCAGTGGCTCCCAGCTGTGACACTGTGTACCCTCGCAATATGGTGGAATGGAACATGTGTGGGTGGAAGTGGCGCATAGTTTTGCGTTAAAGAAAACATACAATAAAACATAAGTAACAAGGTCACCAAAAGGTGAAGAACTGGTAAATACGTAACAGGGTTCCATGTTGTCGACTAGCCTCGCAGGCCGTCTAGGATGTTGGCAGGTGGCGGAGTTCTCTGCCGACGCTCACTTATGTTAAGACTCAAACCCGGTGTAGATTCTGGTGTCCGGCTTACATCTGCCATAGATTGTGCCCTGCTGAGGCCTTCTGCCATCTACCCAGGGTCAGTTTATACCATGGTGTCAGGGTTCATGGTACTGATGCTGTCTCGAAGCCAGTTATTCGTCGTCTTACTCAGGTGCAGAATCCTGCTTGGTGAGGTGCTGGAGCAATGCTGACCGCTCCCTGATGCTTTCAGTTGTGGTTGGTTTTCTCACGATTTTTGGGAGTCCGTTTTTGGGGTGCCTCTGTTGGCCAGATCCTGGTGAAGGGGAGGGTGAGCCCCTCGTCCCAGTTCATTCTTCCTGCTCCAGGTCCAGCCCCAGAATTGCCACTGCTTCCAGGGAAGTATGGGTCGAGTGCGTTACTCCATTCCATATGAATATCAGGCCGAAGGGATGACCCCATATGTAGCGCACTCCTTTGTCCCTCAGGAAGTCTGTAATTGGTTTCATAGTGTGGTGGCATTGTAGAGTGGTGGAGGAAAGGTCTTGGAAGAGGCGCACCTTGAGTCTGGTCCCGTACTGCATTCATTATAAGTTCCTTATGTCGGTAGTTGTGTAGACAAGTAAGAATGTCCTGAGGAGTTCCTGGGGTTTGAGATGGATGACCCACTCTATGTGTAAGGTCCAGGGGGATCTCAACGTCCTTCAGTTCGGGGACGATCTGGCAGAAGAGCCGTGTGATGAGGTCCTCTAGGTGGTTGCCATCGGCCTGGAGCGGAACCTCTTTGATTCTAATAATGAATCTCCGAGACCAGTTTTCCACATCTCACAAGTAGTGGTTAAGGTCTGGGTTGCGATCTTTAAGCGGTACAAAAGGGGGTGGTGATGGATGGAGCATCAGAACCAATCAAATACTCACACCCGGTCAACAGATCTGGGTTTGATCCATCACCGTTCTTTAGCCCACTCTGCCACCCCAGTTCAGACATGGCCATATGCAAATCAGACTGACCCTGTGCCTCATGGGAACAGTCCAGCCCGAACTGCCAAGCCATGCCTTCCCTGGACCAGAAACAAGCTTCCTAGGACCGGTTTCTGGCATTTCAGCCGTCTTCAGCCAGGCTTGCTTGAATCCAGTGGCAAAGTGAGCAAGGGACTCACGTCTGAGCATACCCTGCCAACTTATGGCGAACAAAGCGGTACAAAAGGGGGTGGTGATGGACGGAGCATCAGAACCAATCAAACACTCACACCCAGTCAACAGATCTGGGTTTGATCCATCACCGTTCTTTAGTCCACTCTGCCACCCCAGTTCAGACATGGCCATATGCAAATCAGTCTGACCCTGTGCCTCATGGGAACAGTCCAGCCCGAACTGCCAAGCCATGCCTTCCCTGGACCAGAAACAAGCTTCCTAGGACCAGTTTCTGGCATTTTAGCCGTCTTCAGCCAGGCTTGCTTGAATCCAGTGGCAAAGTGAGCAAGGGACTCATGTCTGGGCATACCCTGCCAACTTATGGCGAACAAAGCAGGACAAAAGGGGGTGGTGATGGACGGAGCTTCAGAACCAATCAAACACTCACACCCAGTCAACAGATCTGGGTTTGATCCATCACCGTTCTTTAGTCCACTCTGCCACCCCAGTTCAGACATGGCCATATGCAAATCAGTCTGACCCTGTGCCTCATGGGAACAGTCCAGCCCGAACTGCCAAGCCATGCCTTGACTGGACCATAAACAAGCTTCCTAGGACCAGTTTCTGGCATTTTAGCCGTCTTCAGCCAGGCTTGCTTGAATCCAGTGGCAAAGTGAGCAAGGGACTCACGTCTGAGCATACCCTGCCAACTTATGGCGAACAAAGCGGTACAAAAGGGGGTGGTGATAGACGGAGCATCAGAACCAATCAAACACTCACACCCAGTCAACAGATCTGGGTTTGATCCATCACCGTTCTTTAGCCCACTCTGTCACCCCAGTTCAGACATGGCCATATGCAAATCAGTCTGACCCTGTGCCTCATGGGAACAGTCCAGCGATCTTTAAGCTCCAATATTTCGCTTTGGCATAATTCCAGCTCCTCTTCTCTGGTGTCGCTGGGCCTCTACACGGTGTCCATCCGCTGTTCCAGTTCGCCCACATCAGGGCGCGGTTCTTTCATTTCATTGGCCATCTCTGTTTTTAGTGTTGCGATGTTGCTCCTCAGTACACCAAAAGGGGAATCCAGGAAATTACTTGTGACTGGGTCCTCCTCACCTGCTTCCTGCACCTGCGTGGGCCCCATTGACTGGCGCTCCGGTGAGGTTTCCTCTGGTGCCTGTAGCATGCGCTTGGAGGGGGGTTTTGTGAAGAGATCCTTAATGGAGGGGTCTTTTTTGGTCCTAGTATTTGCCATTTCTCTGCTACCCGGTGGTGTTGAGTGTGTGAGCGCTCTTGGTCTGAAGGGCTATGTTTCTCTGTGCTCAGGATAGCCCAGGACCTGTTACGCAGCGCAGGTCACTCCTGCCACGGCCAACGGTCCTCGCCGGCTCTGCGCTGCTCTTTTGGAAGCACTGGTCTTCTGCCACAATGAGGGTGTGTGGCCGGGCAAGATACCAGTTCCGGCTTAGGGCCAGTTGCCCCCCTCAGCCTTATATTGTAGTCCTGGGAACCTCTGGACCTTCTCAGGGTTGGGTGCTGGGATGTGCTTCCACCCTGCTGGCTGTCTGTGTGGGCCTTTCCCTGTGGTGGGTGCACCTTGGCTCCTCCAGACTATTGCTCTCAGTAATTCCCTGATGTGCCCCCTGCCAGCTGCACCGCGTGGTGCAGCTACTCCTGGGCAGATCGAGGTGGGATCCTGCAAACGGCTGTTCCTCTGCCCACTTAAGGGTAGCTGGGCTGCATACATTCACTTGTCCTGGCGGCCAGCTCACAAGTATCTCAGGGCATAGATTGGTGTCTGCAATTGGGTAGCTTGCAAGCCTTTGTGCATCTGGGAAGTACATGTAATGCTGGAGGGCTGGAGCGGATGCCTTGCTCACTCGAGTCGTGGGTCATTACTGCAGAGTGAGCATACAGTGCCAGTGTAGGACCTCAGGTCCCAGTGATGCAGCATGCGGTCACTTTGACAAAGCTATTATCTTGGCCCCCAAGTCAGAGGATGGTTTCAGCTGGCACACCAGCCTTGCTCTAGTGTGGGGGGGGGAATCCTGTAGTGCAGAGGAGCCCGCACGGTCGGCCCGTCTGTGCAATCCTGGCATCGCTAGTGCAGGAGGGGCATAAAGTAACTGGGCGATCTCCGTGTCATGCTTAGGCAGCTTGCCTTTGCCAGACGCTACCTTTACGGCTGTCCTCTGCGGGGCTGCTTAGCTACGTTTCCCACTGAGCCTCGATTCTTCGCTGTGTTGCCTATGGGTGCTTCCACACGCCTCCCAATCGCCAGGCCTCCCGTCCGCCTGGCTCTCTTTTCCTGGCCGCTCCCTCTCGGAATCTCGTTGCGGGCTTCAGGGTCACGCTGTTGGATTTTGCACATAGCAGCAGGCACGACTCCCCTGGAGAGTGCCTTCCATGTGCCTTACACAGCGTGCTCACTTGGAGGTCCCCTCGCTCCAGGCGTGCAGCTGGCCGCTTCGCCCGATCTCTTTTGGGGGTGCCCCTGTCTGCGCTCTTGCCTCAGGCAGGCGTCTCTAACTGCAGACCTCGTGCATCGGCCCGCCACTTTAGATGGGGGAAGAGGCACCATCCCACTGCTCCGCTTAGGCCCGTGTTCCACCCGGCCAGGACGCCGCTGTCTCTGTCTCGGCGCCTACACTGGTCCAAGCGCTCTGCTGTTGGATGGCTTAGGCGGTCAGGCGTCGCCGCAGGCTCCCTCGGCCACCATTTTGACTTGACAGCTCCGCACCTTTTGTCTGCTGTTATTCTGCTCTCGCACCTTTTACCGTCGATCGGAGGAGCTAGCAGGTATCCCCCAGTGACTATGGTGCTGCGCCCGGGTCAGGTCTGGTCAGAACACCGGTAATCTGCTGTCTTGTTATAGGGGGCGGCAGAGCTCTGAGGAAATGGGTGCCATCTTGGACATTGTTGGGTTGCTTGCAGAAATAACTCTTCAAGACGGTTGGAAAGTAAAGAAGATTTAATGGAGAACGCAGCCTGGCATCCGACCACCTCGACGATCCAGCAGCAACTGGCAAAGATCGAGTGCCGTCAGCCTCACATTCTAAGAACACTAATGGTAGAACACTCCACATCAGGTAAGGTATTGCGGAGAACACGATGTCACAGGTAAGTCACATCACAACATATCCTCCTCCTTAATGAACAAATAAAGAAAGCGAAAAAAGAGAAAACTAAATTGAAGCATTAAGACTAAAGGAAACATTGAAAGAAAATATAAGGGAAATATGAGTCAAACAGTGACATAATCTTGTACATAGGAAGCTGGCTTCCGTGTTCTGACGCTGCACCTTAACTCAGAACCATCCACGACATCCTCAGACACACGAGAATCTGCACTAGACCCCGAAACAGGACCTCGCTCCCTTCTCTCTTAGTCAATGTTAGGATCTTTATCAGGGATGAACATCATACCAGAGCATCCCTCATCACGACCAAATTGCTCTGCAACAGAACCACTCCTCTGATAAAGAGCTACCCTGCGCAAATTCCATTTCCGCCCTCCTTCAACCACAACAAAATACTTGCCCACACTGATCACTGTGCGGCTACTCCTGGGCAGATCGAGGTGGGATCCTGCAAACGGCTGTTCCTCTGCCCACTTAATGGTAGCTGGGCTGCATACATTCACTTGTCCTGGCGGCCAGCTCACAAGTATATCAGGGCATAGATTGGTGTCTTCCCGGGATCAGTAATGTGTCCCATGACCTTCTGGTTTCCAACTTTAAGCCTTTTTTCGCTCTCCTTGCAAAGAGCACAATTCTCTACCCACCCACGAATCTGATCATCCATCCCTGGCCACCAATATTCTTGTTTGATTCTTCTAATTGTCATCCCTTGGCCAAGATGACCTTCATGGGCCAGTTTAAAGATATGCAACCGAAGTCCATCAGGAGGCACAAACCTGTCACCTCTCATAACCACATTTGAACCATTTATAGAAAGCTCATCTAAAAGTTTCCAATAAGGTCTGACCGCAACCGAAACCATGTTCTCCCGGGGAGCACCTTTCCTGATTAGAGAAATAACATCTAACAACGTTCTATCAGTCCCCATTTCATGCGCCCACTGAACTTTTGAAAATGTACCAAGACTGCACTCACTTACTTCACTCAAAGCAGCAACTGCTTCTTCAGACTCAGATTTCCTCACCAAATCCTTATCTACAATTTCCCAATCTAAGGACATCAGAGATAAACAATCCGCTTGCATACTCCTCCATCCCTGAATGAATTCAATCTCATACGAGTACTCTTGCAACCTGGCAGCAAACCTCGCCAAGCGAGCAGATCCTTTACCAGCTCCTCCCGCAGACAAGATTTTCATCAAAGGCTTGTGATCGGTCCTCAGAACGAATCTTGAGCCCCAAAGATACACCCTAAAGTACTCAACGCCCCACGCTGCTGCGAGTGCCTCACGCTCAATTACAGAGTAATTCCTTTCCGCTTGAGTTAATGTTCTAGACGCAAATGCAATAGTTCTTTCCCCCACACGTTGATTTTGAGAAAATACAACACCGATTCCAGTGAGACTTGCATCTACAGTAAGAAAGGATTTACACTCAGGCTTAAAAGGAGGTAAAATTCCTGCATTGCAAATCCCATGTTTAATGTTTGAAATGTTTGAAAAGGCTTCCTGCTGTTCTACATTCCAGACAAATTTGGCACCTTTACGGAGAAGACACCTTAAAGGCTCTGGGATATCAGCAAAACCTCTGACAAACTTGGAATAGTACTCGACTAGGCCCAAAAAGGACCTGAGCTGATCCTTGTCTCTGGGAGAAGGCGCGTCTTTTATCGCTTCCAGCAAGTTGCGTTTAGGAGCTAACCCACTACATGATATGGTATAGCCAAGATATTCGACCTGTTCCATTAAAAATTTACACTTGTCTTTTTTGACAGTTAACCCTGCTTCTTCAAGTTTCCAAAGAACTTGTCTCAGAAGGGCATTATGCTCTTCGACTGTCTTGCCTGAGACTAAGATGTCATCCTGGAAGTAGACCACTCCCACCAGTCCCTTCAATATGTTGGACATCATTCTCTGAAAGACACTTGCGGCTGAGGCTAGACCAAACGGCATGCAAATTAATTGAAATGTTCCCTCTGTAGTAATGAACGCTGTAAGTGACATGGAATCCGGATGTAGCCTGATCTGGTGATAAGCACTCCTCAAATCTATTTTCGAAAAAATATTTTCCACCACCAACAGATTGTAGCAACTCACTAATGTTAGGCAACGGAAAAGTATCCATCACTATATCTTTATTGAGCGACCTTAAGTCGATGCAAAATCTCAAACGGACATCGGATTTAAGTGTCAAAACCACAGGTGAAATCCATGACGATGCTTCTACGGGTTCTATGACTCCTGAGTTTAATAGATCTTGAAGAAGATCTTTCAACCCCTGCCTCATGGATAAGGGTACTTTTCTTAATTTGTGCTGCACTGGACTAGCATTCGGTTTAAGAACGATTTTGTGAAGATACCCTTTTACGCACCCCAGTCTGTCTTCAAACACCTTATGTGCACCTTGTAAAATGTGATCAACCTGTATGTCATCATCAACCACCATGATTTGATTTGGGGACCTTGGGTTAATGATAATGTGCAAGTCATACTGATGCATCCAACCAATGATTGGCGGACCTTCTTTAGCTACATACACTTTACCATGAGTACTCCTCGAACCAAATTTGATAAACCCGGACATGTAGCCCAAGATGTCTATCGATTCCCCCTGATAACTAACTGGATTGATGTCCTTATCCAGAAGAGTGACACCCTTCCACAACATGAGAAAAAGGGACTCCGGTATAATAGTGAACATGGACCCTGAATCCACCATGAGGGTTACATTTTCTCCACACACATTAAACTCTGCAGTAGGTCTAGTTATTCTACGTATATCTTGAATGGGTTCCCCTCCCAAACCATTGGTATTTTCTTCTAAAACTAACACACGGTTAATAGTTTGTGGAGCAACCGGACATGGTTGAACCACATTGACTTTATACTTAGCCTTATCCAAGGTCTCTGAAGATTTGCACATACGTGCATAATGTCCCTTACGACCACACTTCCTGCACACTTGGTCCACAGCAAAACATTTCTTAAAATCAGCTAAATGATATTGACTACCACATCTTAGACATTCTCTGTTCTTCATCCTAGGTAGCGAACTAGAGGCATGAACATTCTTTACACAGTTTTTAGAAACTGCCCCAATATCCACATCAACATCTTTGTTATTTTCAACGTTAGCAATATCATTGTTAGGTCTGTCTCTCTTGCTTAACTCCTTTATGCATTTCTGTGATTCTTCAATCACCTTAGCTAAATCTATCGCCTCATTTAATGAAGGATCTTTGGCAGCCCACAATCACTCCTGAATTTTCCTGTCACGACATTGTACAATGAGCTGGTCGCGGATCATTTCTTCAGCCATTGTCCCAAAACGCCACTTTACCGAAAGTTCACAAAGTCTGGCCACAAAATCATCAATGCTTTCACCTTCAGACTGAGGTTGTGTGTAAAATTTATACCTCGTCATAACTAGGTTTACTCCTTAGGCGAACCTTGTTTTAAGACGTTTAATCGCTTCTTTATATTCATTGTCCATTGGTTGTCCATTTGCACCCATGGCAACAGGAAGATATTTGAAGACACGTTGACCCTCACTCCCCAAAGCACTGAGTAATAAAGCCTTCTTTCTTTCTGGCGAAAAGTTAACCCCATCAAGGGCTACAATGTAATTCTCCAACATTCCTACCCAATCCTTCCATATAATATTAGGTGTGCCTGGGGAGGGTAAAAATGGAGGTGGCATAATAACGCTGGAATGTGATTCAGCCATGACAGAATGAACAAATAACTTGACTAAATTAAATCTGTGAGAATTACAATGCAGTAAGTGGATTTGCAAATGTACACTGGTAATAGATGTGCAAATCACCACTAATGTCTACACATTCGACATGAAAACACACAGTCAAAAACTTTTTTCATTTAAGCTTGTACTCGTGGAATAAATTGCACTAAAATTCACCAAGGTGTGCAGATCACCGTAAATCCAAAGTGCTTGCACACTTGTACTGAGTAAATGAGGCTAAAAAGTACTCTGCAGAAGTTGAAACACGCACAGAACAGTGAAAGTGCGCTGTTCTCAACTCACCCGTGAAGTTACTTGGCTGGTGTGCAGATCACCGCTGTATGCTGGAGTCTGCAATAATGCACAAGGAAATTCTCGGCTCGAAGCTATGAGGCAGCGCGATGTTGTGGAACAGCTGATGTACTGTGAAAATGGCGGCACGTAGCTGTCGTCATACGTTGCGCACAGCGTAACTCACGCACACACCTCAGTGCGCGTTCTCCGTACGCCCTTGCGTTTCACAGGACAGTGACGCAAGCGAGGCAGTTGGGCCGTTGAGTGTGCGCAAGGCCTGGAGAGAAGCGCGCGACTCAAACAGCCTGCGAAATATGGCTTAATTTCCCACATAGAAGAGCACAGAACCTTGGGTTACGCCGTGAAGAAGATGAAGAAAGATTCTTTATGAAATTGTGGGAAGATCCAACACGACAGGCGCAAGGAGACAGGAAACATGGATCGCCAGGTCGCGTTAAGGAGCATCGAGGACAACGAGGAAATCGTCGCCAAAATTGTTGGGTTGCTTGCAGAAATAACTCTTCAAGACGGTTGGAAAGTAAAGAAGATTTAATGGAGAACGCAGCCTGGCATCCGACAACCTCGACGATCCAGCAGCAACTGGCAAAGATCGAGTGCCGTCAGCCTCACATTCTAAGAACACTAATGGTAGAACACTCGACATCAGGTAAGGTATTGCGGAGAACACGATGACACAGGTAAGTCACATCACAACAGACACGCCCCCTATTTCTTGTTTTTAAAATCATTAGTAACGTCAAACAAATACAGAGTGTGCTAAACGGTAAATCTGTATTGCTCCTTACTTCTTAATTACTCCGAGTTAAATTTATACATAGAAAGAAAAAATGAATCCTAGGTTATACAGGTTACATTGTGTACAGTAATGCCTAATTGTAGCAGATGGTAAATCTTGTGTTCTGCTCTTCCATTTGATTGCATAGTGGGTCAATGAAAATTCAGACAGCATGTGTTTAACTCCTTTTAAGCTTGCTGGCCTGGGGCTATTTGTTTGTTAATAATGATTCTGAAAGCTAAAATGTAATCTGTATAAAACAGCTCTACCACTAATGTTAGCACATTCCACTATTTTCCTTGTAAATTTTCTTTCTGGGTTTGAGGGATACACCAAGCATGGAGGTGCATCTGTCCACTACCACGATTAATCTGGGGTGCAAAGTGTGCACTATCAAGATAGTTATCATTAATTAGGTTATTAGCAGGCTATTGGAGATTAAAGAGGACCCTCTTAAATCTTAAAGCATGATGATATATGGTGTTTATATTGTGAATCAAGATCAATTGCACCCCGTTTAGATTTTGTATTATACCAGCTGTGTGAGTTACATGCTGTTCTCCCTGGGTGGATCATTAATGGAGGCGTATACGTTCGCAGACGCGTACTTGTTGTGGCTATATAGTCTGCTTCATCACCACTTCTAAGTAGGCCCATGGGGCTGGACAATGAACTTGTTCTAATAAACCTGTCTTCTTGGTTTTCAGCAACTTGGTTTCCACTTGTGTGCAAATGTGAAACCAGACACACCAGAACCATCTTCACAGATCAGCAAAACACATACCCTAATCCCTATTCGAAATCTCAGTAAATTTTTGCACATACTGCTGAGATATGATCTAACATATTGCTCCCACATACTTATCCTATAGACTCATCTGTAGGTCAATGCGCCTACTATGGTGTTTGAGTGCATTTTGCATCTACAATCCTAGCGAAACATCTCCACTCTGACAGTTCCCGCAGTTTGGCATTTCTCTTACTGATGGTTAAAAATTGAAAGCTTGATAGACTCTCTGATTGGCTTTCAGTGTCAACAGTCAACGTATTTAAATGTCAAATAAAATATTAACTATAAGTTAAATATGAGACTGCACAAATATTGTGTATTTTGTAGTTTTTTAGAGCTCTACATATCATCTTTTGGTTACTTGAGAGGACTGCATGCGATGACCAAGACACAGGTCCATGCGGGCAAACAAAGAGTTAAACTCCGTTCAAGAGTCTGACTGACATTCTTTAATCACATTGTTTAAAAAGTTCAGCTGATGAACTTTTTGCTTCTATATACAAGTCAGTGGAAGGCTTTGAGACATGTTCAGTGTGGTTGCATTAGCAAAGGTTTAAGCACATGTTGGCTCTCTAGTTATTTAGATTTTGCAAAATGGCAATGTGTTCCTCTGGGAGATCCTTGCAAGTAAAACTACAGAAGTTCAGTCATTCCCTTATAAAGATTCTACATTGCTCCACTTTGAGGGCTTTATGGAGTAGAGAGGATTTTCAAACTGAAAGCAGTAGATCATTTAGTTAGGTTGTGGTGCAAACAAAAGTTCTGGTTCAAAAAATATCCCCAGGTTCCTTGCATTTGAACTGGTTGATGGAGGAAGTCTCAAAGGCCCTGAGGCCAGTAAAACTGTAATGAATTTGATTTAATCAGATTTTTGATTTTATAGAGCGTGAAAATTACCCGAGAGCATCAAGGCGCTATAGCCGGGCGTCCAGAGTTAAACCCTATCTATAAACACACCAGAGAAAACTAAAGACCGCCTATAGTGCCAGGTTTTGAGTGATTTTCTGGAAGGCAACAGCTTTGGGATAGTCCTCAGTCTTTGCGGAAGAGAGTTCCAGAGTCTGCTTGCAGCAATTGAGAAAGTTCTATCTCCCCATTTCTTCTTTCGGGTCCTCGGCACAGTGAGCAGGTTACGGTGTGCTGATCAGAGGGTTCTACCTGGATTATGCCAGTGAAACATATCTTTAATCCCCACTGGACTATGGAATAAAGGGGCCTTATGAACCAAATTGGCTGTTTCTCACATTGCCAGAATCACTGCTTTGGTTGCATTCATACAGATGAAGTTTTTCCTCATCCAGTGGAATCCACAGTCCAAACATTAGGTGATATTAGCTAATATCCCTGAGTTCACCTGGTACCTCTGAAGGAGCTGTGCCAAGGGTTGCACATAAATATTGAAAAGTAGACATGGGTGGGATGATCCTCGGGAGTACCACAAGACTGGGCGAATGGATCCTTCAACAGTCTGATCGATTGGTGAGAAACTATTAGCTCCCTGGCAGAGCGGGTCCGTATATAGTCACCAATGCTCCAGATTGTTTCAGCAATAGTATGGTCAACTATACCCTAAACAGTGGACAAGTGAAGAAGTATGTACGCTATTTTCATGTCTTCATCCACAGAGAGCATGAGCTCTTTACCAATTTTTGCAAAGGCATATTTGGCGCCCACTGCACACCGAATCATGACTGGCTGTCATGAAAAGATGGTTTATTTCACATGCTCATTGAGCTGTCTCTTTGCTTGTGTTTCCCTTAGTTTGCTGGGGCCTCAGAGGTTGGAGAGGCTCTGTAGTTGGAAAGTGTATGAGAGTCTGCAGATGTTTTTTAAGGGGTGATGGTGGTTCTCAAAAGGCAAGACACAACTCCAGAAAAAAGGAGGCTTTTATCATGGTTATCATTTTAATGTATCTGTTGCAGGAGAGTGGAAGAACTGTTTGAACAATGGGCAAATCATGGGACCATTGGCAAGATTGATGCTTTTGTCTTGAGAGCCAGATTTAGCATGTCAGAAGTCTACAATGGTTGGAATGAGGTAAATACATTGAAATAGTGGCTGTGAAGTTGGAGGGTAAAGAGGCTTTTTGTGAAGTGAGGTTTTTGGCTCGCATGATGGCTTTATGATAACTTCATCTGTGCTCATTGCAGACGGTTTTGCCTCTTTGAACAGGTACTAAAGCCACTGCCCGTTGCAGTATACACTTGGCCCAGTACAATGGCTAGTTCACCGGTGAACCACTTGTTGATTAAATGCTTGCCCATCTATGTTTTTGGGGGCTTGGCTGGCACTAGAATATCTAGCAAAGACAATATATTCTGATGGAGATTGTCAATCAAGATTTCACAATCTATTGAATCAGGCTGGTTGCTTTTTATGTTGCATAAACGTTTCTTGGGCATGTCACAATATCAACAAATGAGATTTTATTATGCACTGTGAAAACAACGGCAACCCCATTAGAGAAAATACATCTCAGGCAAAGAAAATCTCGTATGTGAAAACTCTGTGCAATCCTGACACTTAGAAGTGGACCAGGAAAAGGGTGGAAGCGACTAGGAGAAAAAAATTCTGATCAGCTGAACAATATTACTCAGATTAGACACAATCTCTGCCTCTCCTCCAGCCTCCAGTCTTCTAGGCGAGAAGCCTTTGTGTCAGCCTAAACTGGAGAGGCAAACTCAAGAGTCAGTGTCTACTGATTCAACACTTGATCACTAGCAAGTCCTTCTCCATGTTAGAAAGTCTCTGGCCGCCTCCGGATGCTTGAAAGTGTGGGACTTACCATCACAACTCACCTTAATTTGAGCACCAAACCAAAGTTAAACAGCACAGTTCAAAGCCATTTTTAGGTCTCGCCTGACCCAGCGCATACGCTGGTCTGGCGAGACTTATTGAGAGGGCTCCAAAAAGTGCCACCAGGCCAGCCTAGAGCTACAGTGCATATGCGCGGGCGCGCGCGCCGCGCTTTACCGCGATTACTTTCACTTTCGCGGCCGCTTTGCATAGCCAATAGGTCTCGCTTTTGGGACCTTATAAGTATTTAGTTATGCAACTTTTGCATAGCTAAACACTTATAAGGTCCCAAAGGCGAGACCTATTGGCTATGCCAATGCTTGTAAATCTTTTGAGGTACTTTCCTTCTTTCGGGGCTGCAGGACTTTGATCAGGTATGCTAAAATTTCACACCGGCTAAACATTGACGCTTTCTTGGTGGTTGCCTGCTACAGGGTGCCTAGCTCAATTGAAACTGTTCCTCCACCAGCGGTTCTTGTTCCAGCACCATAACTGGGCAGTCAAAGCACTCTGCGTAGCTCTAATGCAACAGTTCCCTCATTCCCCCTTTACCTCTGTTTGCAGAAAATTGAGCATTAGCACGTCAAAGTTGTTGCATTCAGAAACTGTGGAACTCCCATTACTTCCGGCGTGGAGGCCAGTGCCATATACTCCAATAGTTCCATTTGTTGCTGAAGACAAGCCACTAACATTAAAGCACAATTCATGGACCTTACATGGCTTTGTAATGTCATTGCTTGATGTTGAACTTTTGCTTACAGCTGCGTCACTCTGCAATCCAGGTCAGAAATATTATGCTCTGGTTTACTTGTGTGTTTGTATGCAGATTTTATATAGCGCGAACTCGACCCAAAGGTATTGGAGCGCCTTACATGAGCACCGGTTACGTTACACATTCAGGCACGGGGAGATTAAGTGATTTTGCCCAGAATCACAGGATATGGACGCGACCCCGAGGCTCGTACCCTGGTTTCCAGCACCAAAGTCGGCAGCGCAGCTGACGGACCACATCCTCTCCTCTGTGTTTAACTCATACTGATCAGCACAGAGGACACCTTCAGTCTATGAGGTGTGTAGTAGTGTAGAAATTCCAGCAGAAGTTGGTTCCCTTGGGCAGGAGCAGCAAAGTGCAGGTTCTCAGTATCATACGCCTCTCCACCAGTTTGTACTACTGAATATCGAAGACAGAAATATCTTCATGGACAAAATATCGAAGACCAAAATATTGAAAGTTGAGTACATATAGAGGAAGTATAGATTTATGAAGTAACTCCAAGAAACGATTTTAGCTTTAGCAAATAAGTTTATTCATGAGCCATGTACAAGCATGAAGCTCCCTCGCCTTCTCTCCATCAGCTGTCACACCTTTGACCAGATGACTCCCGCTTTCCATGGTGAAAAAGGAACTCTGACATCATGGCTACAGTAACCAGGCAGGCTGAAGCTGACATGTCCCTACATATTATAAAAAATGCCATTTCTTTACACAATCAAGAAATACTCTAGGTTTTGTAAAAAAAAAAACACAAAATATAAAAATTGAAATGACTTAAATTCATAAATAAATTGCACAAATGTAGTCATAAAATCCATAAATGTAACAACACACAAAATCATAAATATAACAACACATATGATCATATTCATAAACATGTTCATTAATAAAAACACAAATATATTCACTACTAAAAACATCCACAAGACCCCCATTTCCCTTCACAGTACAAATCATCTCCTTCCCCTATGGTATGGAAAACATCAATTCATTACATAATCTTGAAACTTGGCAGGAACGCAACATTGCCTGCGTTCCCCACCCCATATATTGACACCATTGCAACTCACTCCACTCATACTTCTTCTCATGTCATTCACCTCTACTCCTTCCTTTACATTTCTACAGCAACTCACTCTTGCTATCCCCTCATCACCCATCAACATAAATCCAGCACATTGCTGTTTTCCTCCCCTCAAACCTTACCGGTTTTCCTACATCACATTGTTCCTTTCACAGTAGATTGATACCCTCCGCGTGTTCCATTTTTGTCCATTATGCAACATGCTCCACATGCCATTCATGAACCTCTCATATCTCCATGGGTTCCGAACATTTGCTGAAACCATCACTTTTCTTACCCAATTTGATTTTCACATAGTACCCTTTCTTTTTTTTATAACAATTTTATTGAAAACAAAAACCACAACATTGCAGCAGTAATGACACTTAGTTAGCACCTCCACTGGCGAAGTATACATTCGGGCGTTGGAGACAACAGACAATATATTCAAGGCAGTAAGCATTGAATCAGACCAATTAGTGAAGCAGCACAAAGGTGGTTACATGTACATGTACATGTTAGGATTGGGGAGCCCCCCGTGTACAGCGTATGTCTGGTGGCCCGAAAGTTTCAGGTCACCGCGCTTGCCTCAACCTAATCCAATGTCGCCAGTCTCTCCCTCCTAAGTTCCACAGTAGGAGAAATACAGATGTCCCCCCGGTATTTGTTCCATCGTCCCCACTTGTGATCCCACTTCCGCGGGCAGCCACGACTTTTGTATACAGTTTTCTCCGCCACCATGGCCTGATCCATATCAGTGGCCCAAACACGCAGCTGCGGTATGGTATCTACCCCCCATTTCTGGGCAATATTCCTTTTAGCAATGGCCCAACCCATGGCCGACCATGCTTGCTCCGCCTGGGTGAGGTCCGTAGCTTCCCAAACATTAAGGAGGCAGAGCTGGGGAGAGGGGGATATGGGCTTATCTATGGACCTCGCCATCTGTCGGGTGACGTCTATCCAGTACTGCTGGATGTGGGGGCATTCCCATAGAATGTGTAGAAATTTACCTATCTGGTGACAGTGTTGTAGGCAGAGCGTATCCAGTCGCCTTCCCAATTTATACAACAGTTTCGCATCAAAATATACACGATGCAGAATTTTGAGCTGAACGTGGCGAAGTCGCATCGGCATTGCTACCTCTCGAGGGGAAGCTAACGCTTCAATCCAGTCCTCGTCAGTCATTTCCGCCAAGTCCGTCTCCCACCTAGCCCTTAATTTCCGCATTGGGTCGGTCCGGTTGTTAATTAACTTCTTATACGTCAAGGAGATAGCCTTGCGGTCCATTGGGTCCAGCAGCAGCCTATCCTCCAGAGGAGAGGAGGCTGGAAGGGGGGCACCAGTGGGAAAGGCGCCGTCGATAGCATGGCTAATTTGAAGATATCAAAAATACTCTGACAGTGCGAGCTGGTATTTGAGCTGGTGCTCCATGAATGACGCCTTTTTGCCTTTGATCCATACATCCCCCACCGTAGAGATACCGATAAGGTCCCATTTATCGAACCCTGCGCAGGTACTCAGCCGCCCCAGCCAATCAGGCTCCCAGAGTGGGGTGGCCCTAGTCAGCCACCCATACCAACCCATGCGCCGCTGGAGCCTGTGCCAGATTTCTACCGTCCGGGCCGTAGGGCCAGTCAAGCCTAGGTTTATATGGTTTGAGTATAGTGCTCTTTTATAACCTCCCTTTACCAGGAGCCAGCGATCAGTACGGAAATTGGGATCATCGTGGGATCCGAAAACCCACCGGTTGATTGCGATCAATTGCGATGCCTGGTAGTAAAGGCGTATGTCCGGCAATCCTATTCCACCATCATACCATCCCATGGTAAGTTTCTGCATTGCGATTCGAGGCGGTCCGGTATCCCATTACAAGTCTCTAATTGCTGCCTCGATCTGCAAAAAGTAGGATTCGGGGATCGGGATGGGCGTATGCTGCAGGGCGTAGAGAAAGCGTGGGAGGGCAAGCATCTTAAATAGGGATGCACGACCCAAGAGTGTGAGGGGCAATGTATTCCAATGGACCACGTCTGCCTTGAACCTCTGCAATGGGCCCGATAGGTTTCGATCATAAAATTGGGTTGGGTCTAATGATAGTACCCTCTCTTAATTCTAACTCCTTCAAGAACGATATCCCTCTTTTTCTTTGCTCCACCTTCCCTCACCCATTGCACCTTTAACCAACAAATCCTTGACTTCTACAGAAATCAGATCCACAGTCGCCTGTGAGACTTGTATCAGGTTAAGGAGCTTGATTAGTCCCGGAATGGCATAAAAATCTATCCTGAATCCCTTGCACTGTCTGCAAAACCCATAGATCTTTTGATATCAACTTCCAGTATTGCATAAACAAGGATAACCTGCCCCCTAGAAAGCAGAAAGCAAATTGACCTCTGGGTGCACTTGGAGACCACCTCCGGATTCACAGGCTCACATAATATCTTAGTCAAAGGATCTGATGTGCCCAAGAGCTTGTCGTAACAAGATGCCCAGGACCTGTCAACCCCCCTTCTAGGATCCTTGCCTCCCTTGCCAAAAAACATGCACTTTTTGGGGTAAATAGAAGGGTTAACAGCAGTCTTATCTGAAATAGAGGGTCTAGGGCACTCAGCCTACCATGGTTGCCATAGCCATGGAACTCTTAAACCTTGATTCAACATAGTAATCCAGGAATTGCGGAAATCACTTCACCGAATTTGAGTTCTGGAACAACCAGGGTCAAACATAGGCTTGCCCTTAGGATCCAAAATAATAGTTTGCAGGTTCTTTTCTTTCAACCTTTTTGCCCTTATTATGATTATCATCCTGATCATTCCAATTATCATCATAGTATAAATCTTCCAAATATACATCAGAAATGTCACTGAATTGCCTCTTAAAACCACCAATCAGATTCAAACCCCAATCATACCAAGCAGTATTTATATATGCATCAGTATGCGGAATTGATCCGCTGTCAAACTTATTATGCTCCTGATCATCACTCTGCACAACCACTAGCTTATTTTTCATGCATTTTTTACTTTTGAGGCAGTCACACAGCTTGTTATCACTGTAGACTCTGTTTCCTATATCCATGGCCACAATTTTAAAAGAGGATCCTGCTTTTCTTGTAGAATTGTGTCTAAAAGGTCACATAATTTTTTCTTATTTTTTTTTCTTACTCCTCACTGACAGTATTTTCAGAATTATCTTCATTACCCTTGTTTTATTCTCACTTTAGGGAATTCAACCACCCACAAACAGTGAAATGCAATTCAGGTAAAGTTATTGGTAAATAACAACCACACAGTAAGGGATAACAAAAACCTTTTAAAACAATACAGTTTTAGTAACAATTTCTTTCACATTAGACACACAATTTACATTTGATAAATAAAAATCGAATGAAAATAAAAATGGAAAAAAGGAAATGAAATTCAAATATAATTCAAATCGTATACCCTGCACCCGAGCTTGAACCCCTAAAGGCTGAGTGTTACCATTTACCTGAAACCTAGTCCGAGGCTATATGCTTTGTTTCGAAACAAGCCCAATTAAAGAAGATATGCAACTGCAATAGAAATACAACCAAAGTAACTGACATGAAATGGAAGGGAAGGGAAACTGTCTCTCTGAACTCCCACAGATGCAAAGTAACACTCCCCCAAGCCTGTGAACATGAGCAAGAATAACAATTTGCTAGCATTCGCACCAATAATTTTCATTTCTATTAACCTCTTCAGTTCCCCGCCCTTTCCCCGCCCTGTGCCGGGCCTTTCATTAGCGGGCGGGGTTCATGACGAGATAGTCTCGTCATGGGCACAGCGCAACCGCGCTCCATGACGAGACTATCTCGTCATGGGCACCGAAGGGGTTAAGGACGGAGGCGAGGATTATTGCTTTCTCTTTCTTTACTGCAAAAACACAGCAGCCAATGAAAACGTGTTAACCTTACAAACAAACTACATTTTCCATGATGCCTTGCCTACAACCACCAATCATAGCTCAGCAGACCATATAAGAGTCACCATCGCCATTATAAAAGCCTCTTTCTCTGCTCCAAACAGTCTGTTAATCCAACTGTGTCAACAACAAACAGCACCCATAGGCCAACTTCGAGGGCCATCCAACAGGAGAGCAACCACTCATCCAGGAACTGGAACACAATAAATCACCTACGACAGGAAGACAGGACAGAATCATTCAGCTTTCTGGTCTGAACCTAGAAGAAAAGGGGGAGACCCGTAAAAATCCATATAATACAGAGTAAATATATACAGGTGGGGCAAATAATAACAAGTATATGATGAAAAATCGGCGGGATAATCCTCGCCTCTGTGTCTTTAATAGAAGCATAAATAAATTATTGGCACGAATTCTAGCAAACGTTTTATTTTATTTCAGGACAGGAGGCTCCGATTATTGCTAGTTGAACGCTTTTCAAATACCACAGTAGTACTATCGCCCACAGATTTATTGCAAAATTGTTTGAATGTAGACTCAGATGACCACTCAGCTGACTTCAAATTATCCTGAAAGTTTGAACCCAACATAAACGATTTAGAGGCCATTGCCCCTTAAACAGAATGAGCGCCGAAGACATGCGTATCAATACGAGCTGTTGCCATGATTGATTTTAACCATCTAGCAATTGTGGCAGAGGATACAGGTTTGAACATTTTTTGCAAAGCAATCAACAGTTGTGTAGAACCCACAGGTTGCAAAGAACATGTACATTCCTCGTATGCTTTCAAACATTGAACCACACATAGTTTAACATTAGCAGGAAATGCATTATAAAACGAGAAAAAGTTATTGTCCTGCCAGTTATTGTAAAAGAAACTCCTTCCGGAGTAAAAACTCTACCTGTTAAGTCCAGAACTCTCACATCCGACGTATGTCTACAGGCAGATAAACATAGGAGCACAGCCAATTTAGCTGGCAACTGTAATCCATGACCCACAGTGCCCTTGGTCGGAGAATATAAGACTGTGGCATCCTTATATAGATGACGTCCTGTTGATATGGAAGGGTGACGAACAATCAGTCAGTCAGTTCCTTGACTGGTTGAGCCAGAGAAACCCCCTGCTTCACTTCACATCTACTGTAACCAAGACAGGGCTCACCTTCTTGGATTTAATGATTGAACCAAAGGGAGGTAAACTCCAAACCAGGATTTATCACAAACCCACGGACAAAAACGCCCTGATAGCCTACGACTGCTTTCACCCCAAATCCCTCACGGAGAACCTGCCTGTGAGTGAATTCTTTCGATTGAGACGGAATTGTACGGAGAGATTTACTTTTAAAGAGGAAGCTACACTCCTCTCCAAAAAACTCGTTCAGAGGGAATATCCGGAACGCACCATCACGAGAGCCAGAAAAAGAGCAGGTAATGCCAATAGGGACAACCTTTTGGAGAAAAGAGAAAGTCCAGAAACAGACAAACCAGTATGTGTCACTACGTTCAATACGGCTTCCCACCAAATCGAACAGGTGATACTAAGGCATTGGAGTATACTGAACTCTAATGGGATGAACGTAGAAAAAACTCTGTTCTCCTTCAAAAGGAGCGCCAACCTGAAAGATCTGCTAGTGCAAACTAGACCTATCGCACCAAAGCAAAGGAGAGTAGCAGCACCGGGACAATTACCTCCCCTACAAGGTCACTCACGTTGCGGGTCTTGCAACTTATGTCATCTGACGAACAACACGAAAACCATCAATGTTGGACTCAATTCAATGCAGTCTTTATTCGATCAAAATTAACAATTGATCATAAAAGAATACATAATATATCTTAGCTTCCCATTATTACAATACAATTTAATTCCCCAATTCGTTAAAATGCACTTTTAGTCCCCAATGCATTAAAATCACAGTCTAAAATCATTAGAATTCTCTCATTAATCACCCCCAGTTTAAAAACCCTCACAATATATACATCAATGAATATTATAAAAATCAAGATACTGATCTGACGTCCATCCCCTTTCTCTTCCTCCAGCATGCCCATAAAAAAGAAGCCATTGAAAAACAAACAAACGGGTCTGGTAAAGACTTTAAAACATATAAAGCCACCCGACACTGTGTGAATCTTGCTTTCTTTAACAGTGGCTTTAGATAAATTTCCCTTTCTTTTTTATATAAAGTACAAAAAAGAATTAAATGCATCTCGGATTGTTCTGATGCATTGTCACATGGGCAAGTGCTTAACTCATTAATACTATAGGTTTTAGCGCCAGGACGCCTCAGGGCAGCAGTGCGCTTTACAAGACGCATACATGTACATTTACATTTAT
The DNA here is from genome assembly GCF_964204655.1 of Triturus cristatus. Lineage (NCBI taxonomy): Eukaryota > Metazoa > Chordata > Amphibia > Caudata > Salamandridae > Triturus > Triturus cristatus. The sequence continues at coordinate 1,033,550,319 of NC_140594.1, forward strand.
CAGGATAGCCCAGCATGCACGGAATGAGGTTTGTTCTAAACCTTAACAGAATATATCGATGTTGTGGCATGTAAATGTAAATGTGCTTGTACTTATATAGCGCACAGCTACCCCGGTTCAGGGTTTCCTGGCGCTGTACTCATACCACTAGGGAACCCTTCCTGGCTTTTTCCCTGTGAAATGTCCACTCCTGGGCATCCCCAGGGTGAAGCCTGGCATCCCAGCGCTGTTGGGGCCGTTGTGGAGATTAAGCAAGCTATTGCCCAGAGTTGCAGTGTGGGACCCATGATTAGAATAGACACTGAGGCGAGAATATCTGGTCCGCGGAATTTTTATAGCCCGAGACCCTGCCGCGACGGGAATCGAACCCTGGTCCCGGACCAGTGCTCTGCATCGAGGTCTACCGCTCTAACCATTGAGCCACACTTCTCCATGTTAGATGCGGCTAAGTAGGAGAACTGGCCCTCAGTGACTGGGGTGTTTTCGCAATATAACTGAAAAGTCTGTTTACCTTTAGCCAATTCATTCCTCTTATGCTCGGCCATCTTACAAAACCTATTCGTTAGTTTCTGCTTCATAATAACCTTGCATGTTGTTGGACTCACTTATCCATGGGAGTTGAGGTCACAGACCAATGGTAACTCCGACTTCGTGATCTATCTCATCACGTGTCTCTGCTGCATGCAGTATGTGAGCATGACCACCCGCAAAGTAAAGACATGCATCATGGAGCATTGGAGTACGATAAGGTGCTTGAGGTCCAATACTAAGCTCACGGCACACTACCTGGAGAAACACCACACGATTGATGATCTGATTTGGACCATAATCGAAAAACCCACTATGAACCCTTCCACTGGGGACAGGACAAGGGCCCTCCTCTTGAGGGAGCAAAAGTGAGTATATCGTCTCAGGAGTCACTTGGTTGGCCTCAACGATGAGATTACGTGGCATTGCCTTAACAGATAGATATCACCTCTTTTGATTTAAAAACTCGGGAGGTCTCGGGTGCAATTTCTCCTTCCGAATCAGCTACATCCATACTCAGAGTTGGTAATGTGTCTTGGTAGGGCAGTAATACCCTATGCGGTAATGAAGCGATCCCCCTTTGGGGGCAATCTGGAGAGAAAAAGGAAAAAACACCCTCGGTCACCATGGCCAACACCCTTATCTCACCATTGTTACATGCCCCTCACACCTCTTAGAATGCGAGAAGTTAGTGAAGGACCCTTGCTTTTAATGAGGGGTTTACATTCATTAAATACAATTTATGAATAGTTCCAACACATATACACCTGATACCCTCATGTTTTACGTGAGGAGTGAAATAATGACTTCAGGCATTATGGGCATCCATTGGGGCAATGGATTGGGGCACCATGATTCGTTTTCTTCAACATTACAGAATTGCAGCTAGAACTACTCGCTACCATGAGTGCTCTTTCTTAAACCCAGCTACGGGGTCACCATGACACTGGGCCGCCCTGTATCAGAGAAGCGGGCCCGTTGCTATGACCTGGTTGCCCTGATGCCTGACTGAGACTACTCGCGCCACCCACGTGACCAGAACCTCTCTGGACATTCGATGCGCAGTGCTGATAAAAGCGGTATGGACTCAATGCTCCCTTCGCATACCTACACGGCGGGAGCAGGCGAGCAGCTATCGGGAGGAGCACCACCCTTGGAGTAGTAAGGAGAAGGAGAGAGAGGGGGTGCAGGGGTCGAACCTTTTTGGGCATTCATCACCGGTTACTTTTAACAGTGGGGGTTATTTGGTTCCTTCATGAGGACCTCATAGCTGCAACTCTTTTGGAGTTACTAGGAGTAAGAGAGATGGGTGTGCAGAGTGGGCACATCCATTTGGTTGAATATCGCCGTTTCTATAAATAAGCACCTCAAAAATGGGGCACTAGGTTTTATCGCATGAACTTAAAAGCTGCATCACGTTGTTTAGCGGCGACACGCGCAAGTGCAGCCTCCCTCGTATAAGTCGCACATATCCTACACACTCGAGCTGGGGGTACTTCGGATAGTGACAATGTACCATTTACTAACCAATCGCCTGTAGACTATCCGCCTCCAGTGGGTGACTGCAACGCTGTTATGTCACAGGGTAGCTCACTATTTTCACCTACCATAGAACTTCCACAGTGGAAGTAATACTGCATGTTATCTACTCTCATATTTTGTAGCGAGTCTGAGGTAATGAGTCTTTAACATTCGATCAAGTAATATGTGTTTATTATCCACACAGAGAACACCTTCACTATCAAATTGTGACTGTGAACAGTAAACACTACGATGTCTTTCCTCCTTATGATTTTGCCTCCCGGAGAGTGAGACAACAGGGGATCTCTCCTTGCCGACCACTAGTTCTAACATGACTTAGGGGTAAACTTGGTAAGTAAGATCAACCGAACGTTGTGGGTTATATGACTTTACAGTATGTAAGTGGTGCTGAACTCTACACCTACCAAAAGGGTAGCAGTTCAGAATGGTTAATTGAGAATGAATTACCTTACTGTGAGGAATGAGTCTCCTGTTTTCGGGTGATGCACCAGGGTCTTTGGTGGAATTGGTAATAGCATAGATCATGCATGTGAGCGTGCGCGTATGGATGTATAATTACATAATTCAGATATACGAGGGGGATTAATCCTTCTAATTCCTCTATCTCTTATGTCTCCTATCCCCTTATTCCTTGCAGTAAATCCACAAATTTTCTAGAGGAAGTACCTCTGCGCAAGGATTAGGGTTCCTGACACCCGCGAACTTCTAACGGAGGTTAGAGCACAACACAATATATTGGGACCAGCTGAGTCCTGAAGAATGCCGGTGTGATCCCAATCGTAGGGCACAGAAACACAGCCGAAACATGTCGACTACCTGGCAGTAAGGAGGGGTGTAAGGAGCACATTATATCTCCCTATCACCACCATTCTTCAAGTTTTTAATCCTGGCCGGAGGATCTAGAAAAAAAGTATAGGTATAGAGACCTCTCCGAGCTAGTTTTAAACCCACACCACACTGCACTTTCACTTCTGGCGTTCCCAGTCACTATTGAAAGCATTGTTTCTCTCTTTTGTGTTGTGTTTGTCTTCCTTTACAATATTGCTCTACCCCTGGTGATGGCTACACCGGGGTGTATTGTAAGCAGCCCTATGATGAAGCATGTCACACACCTGTGTGAGTGAGGGCAGTATTGGGAAACACAGCACGTGCCACCACTAGACCACTACACCACGATCTTTACTCCCTACTTCTTTTGGTGTGCATAACTGTTTCCTGAAAACAAGAGAATTGTCCAGCCATCCTTCAAAAATACCTAGGACCACCAATTCATCCCACAAAAAGGAATACTTCGCTTTGGGAGGGTTCGCTACCCTGATGCCCTTAAGCAGTTTACAAACCACCTGATGCATACTTACCGGTTTACCATCCACTTGGGTAGGACCTGCAGAAATGGTTGACCGAAAATTATTCACCAATCAGTAAGACAAACCAGTCGAAAGTTTGTCAAGACAGAAAATTCATAACTTTGGATAGTTCTGCCCCCAAGGGATCCACGTGCCGTTCCAAGCATCAACCTACAAAGCAGCGCCATGCTGAGGAATATTTTTTCCTGGTAGAAGGGGCCCAGTCTTGTTGTATGAAATTTGAAGCCATGTCTGAAATGCCTGACAATTCCCACTATGTCCTGACTGCCTCCAGAACATCAGAGACAACTGCTTCAACAGTATCATCGGATGCAGTTCTCCGTGAGGGCCTGGGAGCATCGTCTGAGACCAAGGAAGGAGCCAGGGACAATCGCACTCCATTTCCAACAGTATCGCAAACCAAGGCTGGGATTTCCAAAGAGCAGTCACCAAGACTACCTCCGCAGATTGCCGGGAGATCTGGGTTGTCACCCTGGGAATGAGAATGAATGGGGGAAACACATAATTCAGATTTTTTCACCAGTCCTGTGAAAAGTCATCTGTCGCCCTTGCTAGCGGATCCAGCCTCCAACTGAAGAATGTCTGTAACTAGTGATTCAACCAGGAGGCAAACAGGTCTATCGTGCAAGGACCCCAAACTACTATCCACTGGAACAGACGCGGATGGAGCTACCTGTCGCTGTAGTCCATCAGATACCTGGAATTTCAATCCGCAACAACATTGTACTGACGTGGAATGTACTCCGCTATCACCGATATTTGATGACTCAGTAGGTCTTTGGCTATCTCCACCAACAGGGATGACCTCGTATCTCCCAATTTCTCACTGCTGAAATGTTGTCTATCCTGAGAAGGATACAACAAGAAAATTGCTTGGAGGAGAGGGTCTGTATCACTAAGGACCCCACCAACAAGTCCAAACAGTTGATGTGAAGAGACAATTCCTGGAGTGACCACCTGCCACAGGTGGAGATATCTCTGCCTCGCACACCCCAGTGCCACCGGCTGGCATCGGATTCTATTATCACTTACGGTTGGTACTCGAAGATGGCCCGGCCGTTCCAAGCATCCATGTGTCCCAACCACCAGAAAAGTTCTTCCCTTACTTCCTCTGTCAAAGGAACCTGATCTGTATAAGACAGACCGATCTGGAGAGGTTGAATTTTCAATCGCTGGAGTGCCTGGTATTGAAGAGGACCCAGGAAAATCGCTTGGATTGAGGAAGCCAACAGGCCCACCAAACGGGGCAATCACCCATAAGTATACCATCAGTCGAGAGAGAACCGAAGTCAGTTCCTACTTTACATCCCGCAATTTGGACTTGGGAAGTTTCAACTGTGTTGACTGAGAGTCAATTACAAACCTGAGAAAATCTATCATCTGGGATGGCGAGAGTAATGATTTGGGTCCGTTGATGACGAAGCCCAAATCTTGCAGGAGAGATATTGTCTTCTGTAAATGATGATTGGCTAGTGACTGGGATTGAGCCATGATGAAACTATCATCCAAGTGAACTTTAATGCGTACTCCCTGCTCCTTGAGCTAGGCTATCACCGGCTTCATCACTTTGGTGAAACACTATGGTGCCTAAGAGAGCCCGAAAGGACGGACCAAATATTCAAACCACCTGTTCCTCCACCGGAAGTGAAGAAATCACAGGTGAGGAGGAAAGATGTGAATGGTTAGATATGCATCTTTGAGGTCGAGCCGGACCATCCAACCCGCTTTTCGTAGCAGATCAGTTAACAGATCCATCTTGAAATGTTTGTACAGTATGAAGTGATTGAAATCTCTTAAATTTAGAACCAATCTGTTACCAACTCCCCATTTCTGCAGCAGATCCTCTATTTCTGCATCTATAAAAGCACACTCTTATTGGGAAAAAGTAAGTGTCGAGGATAAAACTTTGGTGAGGAGTTTGATAAAACTCCAGATGAAACCCCTGTACCGTCTGTAAAATCCATTCATCTTGCAACAAATTCTTCCAATTGTCGAGGAAAAATTCAACACGACCCCCCAAAGGCATATCTGAGGTCAATAAGAAGTCTTACCTGTGGAACCCTGGGATTGAAATCCGTTCGATGTCTGCCTCTGTTGACGCAGCGTCTGGAGAATCTTTACCGGGTGGGGTAGAAGGTGCCGGCTCTAGACGAGTCCCAGTCACCTTTGCCCCAGCCATATCCACCTTTGGGGGGACCTTGATAGTAGGAATGGCCTGGCGAGCGGCCCCTGCCTCGCCCGCCCTGTTAAAAAGGTCAGCCTGGAAGATCCTCTTGATATTGGATTGGGCTTAGTCCACTGACGTAAAAGTACCCACATATTTAAACACATCTTTGACAAATTTATTTCCGAAGAGATTGCCTCCAGCAAAGAAACCCGCTTCGGCTGAAGCGAGCTCAGTAAGTTTAGAGTGCATTCGCATAAGGAGTGAATTACTCCGTTCAGTTGACACAGCACAATTTGCATTCCTGAAAAAGCATATCGCTCATTGGGTCCAGCCAGTCAATATATCAGGATTCACAGGAGCAGCTGACCCCTTTGCCATAAAGGCCATTTCCAAAATCTTAGCTAAAGGCCCAGGAACATCCAGTAGCTTATCTTGGCAGCTGTGCAAGGCACTGTCAATACCCTTTTCCGGATCGTCCACAAACTTTTTCAAGAAAGTTAGCATGCTTGGGTCTATTTACCGGTTTTCAGTGACCTTATCAGGTACGTCTGGCGTGGCACATTCTGCCCGAAGACAGTTCGGCACCTCATTATCGAGGCCCTTTCTCGGATTCTCATGAAGGTACTGTGACACTTCAGGAAGAGGAGCCCAATCAGATGAGCGGGGATGGACAATATCCACAGGGTTGAATGTAAAGGGATTGGAGGGCCTCAGGGGCGTAGCTGGGGCAGATTTCTTTGCCTTTTTCTTCTTAGGCAGTTCACCATGATCTGACTGAGTAGAATCTGTATCAGTAGTGTCTGTGTCAGTGTGAGTTTTATCTTTGCGTCTGGGCTGCGCACCCCCTGAAGATGATGGGCCAGAATAACCATATTCACCCATATGAGGTAGAATCGCCAGAACACCTGCATGAGGCCACGCCAAAGACTTAGCTTTTCCTTTACGAGTAACCTCTGAGGAACCTGCTTGGAGATCTGGTGTTGGAGGATTCTGAAACCTATCATGTTTCACAAAGCTCTCTAATTGCGTAGTGATCGGTTTAAGGGCAGCAGCAAGAGTCTGATTCACTGTCATGGGGACAGCAGCCTCAATAGCCCTGTTGACTGACTGCTGGTCCGAAGCATCCAGAGCGTCAACCAAATTATCCTCCAAGAGGGGTCCTTGTTGCTCCTCATAATAGGACTCGTGCTCCTTCTCCTCAAAGGAAACCTAATCCTCCATTATTAGGCAGATTATTAACAAAATGAAAGGTAAATGCCAAGCCTATCCAACCAAAGATCAGTAAATGGTAAGCCAACCCCACGTGCACACAGCTTAAAATCATTCCAGCACTTAGCCCCTCAGCACAAGCTGTAGTCACCTATTACTGCAGCCCCAGAAGTCCAGGACGTCACAAGCCAAGAATTTAACTGAGCGTGAACTCACTCCATGGGGCAGCTTAATTTTTACAGCCAAGCAGGTGTCAATAAAACACGCTACATTCAGGATGCAGCAGTAAGTCAAGCGCTGATAATTGCTCCGGCGAGGAGGGAGTATTTAGTAGGATCTTGCATAGCCCCAAAATGCCCAAACCAGCCCAATTGGGCTACACCTGTCCGTCCAATCAAGGCTTAATGACAGGTCGGGCCCAATATGATGGAAGGCTCCAATTTGTGTCACTCGAGGACCATGATGTCAAACAGGCAAACACACACCAAATAAAAGCAAGGCAAGCGCTCTTGCAGCAGCAGCCGCAAAGGTAACGCAAGGAGAAAAAAACTCCAGAAGACAGGGACAAATTAAAGTACAGACAGCTTGTTCACCCAGGCACGAGGGATACAGCTGCCCAGAACAATTATATTAAGAGTAAAACAATATACATTCACGTAATATAGAAATGAAGAGCCACTTATGTCAGCTGCGAGCGGCAAAGAAAGAGGCTCTTATAATGGCGACGGTGAATCTTATATGGTCTGCTGAGCTATGATTGGTAAAGACACACAGATGATGGACGGAACGCAGAGCAAATCAAACATTCACACCAGTCACCAGTCAATTGATCAGGGTTAAATCCATTGTTCTTTTGCTTACCATGCCACCCCAGTTTAGACCCAGCCATATGCAAATCAGTCTTAACCCTAAGCCTCATGGGAACAGTCCAGCCTGAACTGCCAAGCCAGGTGCTCCCTGAACCAGAAACAAGCATTCTGGGACCGGTTTCATGGCATCACCCCTGATCAGCCAGGCTAACTTGAATCCAGTGACAGAGTGAGCCCGGGACCCACGTGTGGGCATACTCAGTGCACTTAGGGTGAGAAAGTAAAAGACACACAGATGATGGATGAAATGCAGAGCAAATCAAACATTCACCCCCAGTTTAAACTGGAATGGCATGGGCAGTAAAAAAACGATGGATTTAGGCCTAAATCTCTCAACTGGGGTGAATGTTTGACATTGTTCAACATTCTGTCCAACGATTGTTCTTTTCGCATTTTTCACCCCGTGTGGAACAGGTATGCCCAGACGTGGGTCCCGTGCTCTCCATGCCACTGGAGTCAAGCTAGCCTAGCTGATATGGGGTGAAACCCCAAAACCGGTCCTAGGATGCTTGTTTTCCAGTCCAGGGAGAACCTAGCCTGGCAGTTCAGGCTGGGTCAAGACTGATTTGCATATTGCTGGGTTTAAACTGGAATGGCATGGGGAGCAAAAAAACAATGGATGTAGTCCCAGATCTCTGTACTGGGGTGAATGTTTGGCATTGTTCAATATTCTGTCCATCAATTGTTCTTTTTGCATTTGAGCTATGATTGGTGGTTGTAGGCAGGGCATCATGGGAAATGTTGTTTTTTGTAAGGTTAAAACGTTTTCATTGGATGCTGTGTTTTTTCAGTTAAGAAATAGAGAGCAATAATCGGAGCCTCCGGTCCAGAAACAGAATCCAACAGTCCACAGCCAGCAATTCACAAACAGCTACAAAGTGGCACTTCCCAATAACACGCTCAATTCAAACACCAAGATTTAACACATATAGCAGCAACCCACTTGGAAAAAATATCTCAGCAACAAGTAAAGAGAAAGTGATGGGTGGGGCTGCCCTATTTATGGTGTGATGATGAATTTCTTTTGCATTACCACTTCCTGTCTTGAAGAACATGATTGTGGGAATTGTAGTTGTGTTTAAGTGCTGTGTGAACAAACAGTAAGAAAAGACACTGCATAACATGAGCCTCTTATCTTGTAATAAAATAGAGAGTACATGAATAAAGAAAACATTTTTTAAGGGTGGTGTAGGTCTGCATAGTGGGTGACCTTATATGGAAGTCTAAGAAGGCATGTCACTTTTTCAGAGCTTTTATATTTTTGCAGAGAGGGCGACTGCCACTTAATGGAGGTGAGGTGACCGGTATGCTTTCCGCGTAGTTGTTCTGCCCTAACTGACCACACCAGACCTAACCACACAGAGCACAGCACCCACTCCACCTTTCACTCTCTCCTGCACCATCACAGTTCTTGTACTTATTTGAATTACTACTTTGAATGAAAGTAAATATAACACATCTGTTGTAGTTAGTCGCGGAGACTGTAGTAAATGAGCCCTTCAGGTTTATTCTCCGACAGCTCATGGAAATGTGGTGCTGCCCTCAACAGACAACGGAGACTGACAAGGCTGCTGAGCTGCGAGGGCAGCACCATGAGAACTGAACGCGGAAGAACGAGAGTTCTACAAGTGAACACATCGTCATTAAAGTAAAATCACAACATATCTCCCTTCCTTCAACATAGAAGGCAGAATAATGAACTTGCAAAAGACTTCATATCAAAGGAGGAATTGATGCAGAAAATAAAAGTAACGCAAACTAAGTCTTCTGCAAGGGAAAATAAAACAAGCAAACACAAAAAGACAATAAAAGGTCTAACAGAGGAATGAGAATAACACATTTCACAGCATATTCAGATAAAGTTGAATATATAGATATTTCCAAACAGTGAAAACAGGATACCACTAAAACGAGCTTAACCATTGTATACAAGATAGTCATGTTATTCAAACTTTGCATAAGAATGTTCCCCTTATGCAAATGACAGCAATAAGACAGACATTAAATGACCTACTGCAGTCTCCTGACTCACAGGGTCTCTGACGACATGATGTATCCTGATAACCAGGTATAACCTGATTCCCACCATCCACACAGTGATTACACCTTGAATTGTCACCAACTGGGCCCACAACTCTCAAACTTCCATTCACTTGAGAATTGGCCAACAACTGGTAGTCCTGTGCCAACACGTAGCCAGAACACGCACCCCCACCTTCTCTTCTCCTAGGTGATTTGTCACTTGAACAATATTGGGCTACCCTACGGCAATGCTTTAAATGGGAAAAATCAGTGCAGGTACTCATTAAAATGAGCTAGAGGTGTGGCAAGTGGGCGGGGCTAAGGCCACGATATGATGATACATAATAACTTCTATACCAGTTGCAGCACATATCAAAACACACCAGAAATTCATCTATGTTAACAAAACAGGTTAAATCATTACACAAAATGAAAGCCAAACAGGATAATATGTTAAAAATGTCCTTGTTTTGTAATATTTGCAACTACTTAATGTCATACCGTTATTTGTTGTTGTTTGGCACAATGCTATATATCCTCAAGCATGCACACACACACAAAGAAACAAGCAGACATGTACACAAAAGTGGCTAAGCTAAGGACTACAGAAGCGCCTTGTCTGTCAGATACAGCGGGCCCGATTCACAGAACTAACTTAAGACAAAATCCTAAACTTACTACCATTTTGGTATTCACAGAAGGCACTTACTCATTTCGGTATTCACAGAAGTTAGGAGTCCTAACTTTAGGACTCCTAAATGCCTTCTGTGAATACCAAAAATCTTAAAATTAGGATTTTTGTCAGTTTAGTAGTAGTATAGTTAGGACTCCTAACTTTAGGACTCCTAAATGCCTTCTGTGAATACCGAAAGTCTTAAAATTAGGATTTTTCTCAATTTAGTAGTATTAAAGTTAGGACTCCTAACTTTGGGACTGTTAAATGCTGAGAAAAATCCTAATTTTAAGACTTTCGGTATTCACAGAAGGCATTTAGGAGTCCTAAAGTTAGGACTCCTAACTTCTGTGAATACCGAAGTGAGTAAGTGTCTTCTGTGAATACCAAAATGAGTAAGTGCCTTCTGTGAATACGAAAATGGTAGTAAGTTTAGGATTTTGTCTTAAGTTAGTTCTGTGAATCGGGCCCAGCATCTTCTCGGACAGCCTAGTGCTCACCAGCACTAGCAGCAAATGAGCTAACCTTTTTATGAGTACTGATACTCTCCTAGGCAGTAGCAAAGTGCCGGTATTAACAGTGATAAAAGTAAGAAGTGCTAGTACTCAGTACCTGTGAGTACCGGCCCATTTACAGCACTGCCTCAGCCCTTTTCCCTACGGCCAGGCTCTTCCTGGTTCAGTGTCTTTACATCTACATCTACTCTGCATTCACGATTAACCTCTCATTTTTACCCAGGCTCTAACCTTCTCTCCCTGGTTCTGCTACTCTTACTGCCACCTCTTGCTTACTTTCTCCACAAGTCCCTTACATTTTGTCACAGTTTTTCCCCCTCTTGCCTCCTCTTCTCCCCTCCATGATGTACCCATACCCTAAATTTGCCACCTGGCCAGTCATTTGTTGTTCTATATTTCATTGTTTGTGTTGATAGAGCACACTTACTGTTGAGGCCTGTATTTTTAAATAAAAGTTTGCAAAAAAAATCTTGTTAAATGAGGATTGATATTTTCCAGTAAATAAAAGCATAAATCATTTATTCACTTCCATCGTACAAAACTATTTCCAAGCTGTGAAAGTGTGTGCGTGTGCGCTTGTGTGCGTGTGACTGTGTGACTGTGTGCATGTGTGTGTGACTGTGTGCATGTGTGTGTGTGTGTGTGTGTATGTGTGCGCGCACGCTCCGCTGTGCCCTGTAAAATCTGCAGGGCAGCGTTTTAAACTAAATTTCAGGCTAATGGTTAGTTCATTTCTCTTGATCATAGGCGATTCAATTGAAATTGCATGTGGTTCATCAATAGCTAAACCAATTACTTCAAGAAATGCAGCAGATTTGAAATTGTGTTATAATACAATTCCTAGGCACCCTCTTCAAAACTAAACAAATATCTGGTATTTTTATCTGAAAAAAGTGGCAATTCTAACTTAAGCTGTCTCCTCACTTTTATGCATTCCTCCCTTCCCCTTCCTTCTATGTTTATCTCGGTTCCCCCAACCAGATCCATTGCCAGTTGTCAAGGGAGCTCGTTCCTGGGGTGCTGCAGCGGTCCCTGCTGTGCATTGCTCTTTGGGCAGGATTGCCTTCACACCCAGGGTCCCTTGCTGTGATCATGTTAATGCAGCCATTAGTTTTGATGGGGCAAAAGGAAAGCAGCTGAAAAAACACAAACATAAGAAAACCGGCTTTGGGAAAGATGTAGGCTTGTGTTGAACTGCCTCAGGCTTTAGTATGGCCAGTGCAATACCCTATATGGACTGGATCACTGACTGGCAGCCCCAGGCCAGGCCATTTCACGCACCTGACAGAGAGCGGGACAAGGGGGCAGGGGGGGCTAAAGCACTTTTAGCAGAATGGGTGTTGAACGACAAATCAACAGTGCAGGGTCTGCCTAGACCCTGTCTTGTTAATAACAGCGTTAAGCAAGCCCTCCCCAACCCCTGCAGTCTGGGGAAATTCTAATGGGCGCTACTGGATGTTAGCTGCATCCCTGCAAAAGGCTACTTCAGGGGCTCAGTTCGACTGCGAGATCCAGAAGCAGAGCGGCAGTTGTCCACATTGGAGGCGATACCAAACCTTAGCCTGCCGTGCCGTCAATCAGGGTATCTGTACTCTCCCTGACTGAAGAAAAGTGCCGGTACTGATGGCTAGAAAATTTGGAAGTGCCGGTACTCAGTACCATTGAGTACCGGTGCATTTAAAGCATTGCCCTATGGAGATTCCAGCTTACCCCATTGTCTGACACCACATTCCACTGATGAACCTCCTTGACTTGGAAAGGACCCCAGACTTTGCTCAAGCCACTCCGCAAACGTCCCGACCTCACTTTGACCCAATCACCTTTATGGATGCTCAATTTACTCCTATCTTCACCAGGAGGACAAAGACTAACACTCTCATCTCTGATACTCTCCCCTTCCCATAGACCAATTTCTTTATCCAATATAGTAAAATTTTTGTTGAAGGTTTTCTCCTTCTCATAGCGACAAAATGCACCATTTTAAGTGGTGCGGTATGCCCACACCAAGTCACAAATGTCTTCTTCAACATACAAATTATTCGCCAGAGCCAATTCGATAGCACCTGAATACCTCCAGCAAGACTTTTATAGTAACCCGGGTAGTGATTTCAGGCAATAAGCACACCACCAACCATCTGGAATCAACAGTCATTAGAACAATACCAAATCTCTTGTTATGCTTGACCCCAGCCATGTCCAATGAAGTCAAGGCACACACTATACCACACCTCTACAGGATCACCAATGGAACAGTGTACACCCTGTGCCCCAACTTTCAACCTCTTCTCACACTCACTGCATTCACGTCATCTTTCAACCCACTCTGCCATTTCACTGTCCATTCCCGTCAACCAAAACTCACACCTCAACCTCTTCATTGTTAGTCTGATCCAAATGTCCTTTGTGGGCTAAATCAAACAATCTCCTGCAGATGCCAAATGAAGGCATCATTTTATCACCCTGCATAACAATTAGATCAGCAACAGTCGACAACTCTTCCACCACCGCATTAAACAGTCTCACGCGTTGTGGATAAAGTGCTCTCTCTCCTTCCGCCCTTAAGAATGAGGTGTAACACTGCCTTCAATACCTCATCCTTCTCAATAGCAGCCATCCACACAGCCTTGCCGACAGCTCCATGACTCCCATCGCACCACATCTTCCACAGTGGCACTCTCCCTTGCACACTTAGTCACACCTACCTCATCCACGCTCTTGCAGTCCAAGGGCAGATGTGACAAGCACTCTGCTTGTACATTCTGCCAACCAGATATATATTCCATCACAAAGGTGTATTCCTGCAGCCTCGATGCCAAACAGGCCAATTGGGCAGACCCTTTGCTCGCCCCACCAGGTGACAACATTTTTAATGGCAGCTTATGGTCAGTGTGAAGAATAATCTTGCGTCTCCACACATATGTCTTTAAATACTCCACACCCCACCCTAAGCTGCAGCTAAGGTCTCTTTCCATATAACAGAGTAATGCATCTCAACTGCAGTCAGGGTGTACGATGCAAAAGCCACACTTTTTTCTCAGAGACAATACTGCCCAAAAGTGGTGTCACTAGCATCCACCGTCCCAATAGTGTTATCCTTAACGTTGAAATGTACATGAATGCATGCACCACAAATCTCCTCTTTTATCACTTCAAAAAACTTCTGCTGCTCCGCTACCCACTAAAAAACTTGCTCTTTTCCTCATGAGCACCTTTAACATTTTGGTTTTACTTACAAAATGCTTTACAAACTTTGAGTAGTATTCAATTAGACCTAGAAATGAGCGCAATTGGTCCTTATTACATGGACCTGGGGTCGATCTTATTGAGGCAAGTAAGTCTTTTCTTGGCTTCACACCTTCAAATGAGATTGTGTGTCCCAAATATTCCACCTCAGAGACCAAGCATGCACATTTCTCTTTGCACAATGGTAATCCTGACTCTAACAGTCTTGACAGAGTCTCCTTTAGAGCTAAGTTGTGCATGCATACACTATCACCGAAGACCAAAATGTAATCCTTGAAAAAGATAACATTCCTTAAACCCTTGAAGATATCCCCCACCATTCTTTGAAAGATACTTGCAGCCGAGGACAGCCCGAATGGCATCCTGGTGAACTGAAAAGTGCCCTCCATCGTAATGAAAGACGTCAAGTGTTTAGAAGAATCATGTAAACAAATCTGTTGATACGCAAGCACCAGATCTAATTTGGAAAAATACTTTCCACCTTGCAACAGCAAGACCAACTCATTAATATTAGGTAACAGAAATGTATCAGATACTATGTTCTGACTAAGGCTTCTCAAGTCAACACAGAAGCGCAACTTGCCATCAGCCTTCTCAGTGATGACAACTGGAGAAATCCAAGCTGATGTTTCTACTAGTTCTATAACACCACTGCTCAACAATTTCTTTACTTCATCTCTTACCATTGTTGGGACTCTCCTAACCTTATGCTGAACTGGTATGGACCCTGGCCTGACTTCTTTCTTATGTACATACCCCTTCAAGTGCCCTAATTATTCCCTGAACACTTCCTTTGCACCCTCCAAAATATCTTCCACATTCAACTCATCTACTACCATAACCTGTTCTGCAGCGTGGGGATCAATCCTGATATGAAGATCATACTGATGAGACCATCCTAAAATAAGCAGCCCTGACACAGCTATATATACTTTACTTTTGACTGATCTGTTCTTGAAAAAATATCCGTAAGCATGTAACCCACAACATCTATCTGCGCATCGGGATTTATGTCTTTTGGCAACAATCTCACATTGGGCCACTCTTTTTGAAACACATTTTTGGGTAGAATGGTACATAAGGATCCTAAATGAAACATTTCCTAGTTAACATGAAGGAAAGTTTTAATTCTATTAAGGACGCGGAGGCGAGGATTATGCATTTCTTTCTTCTCACTTTATTAACAGCACGTTCAAAGATAAAGTAAAAAAACAACATATCACTGAAATAGAACTCCCATGAACACTTGGAGTAACCATGGCCACCAACAGTCCAATCACATAGCAGTCCGATAGTCCATATAATAATGCCAGTGTTGTAGTCCTTCATCTTTCTTCGCCGGAAGAAGTTAAGCCCCGTTGGATCTTATTCCGCTTTAGAATCCAAACCTAGGAAGAAATGGATAAGGTGTTAAAAGAAAAACTCTCCTTTAAACCTTTTAACCATTGTATCTCATATTCAAGGCAAACAATCGCACATCAAAAGAATATCATTAGACATGGCATAAATATCAATTGAATACAATGAATATTGTAATCCCACCGTACGTTAAAGGGTAACACGGGAACTGGGAACCGTAGCAAGCAATGTCAATACATCATACACAATCATAGCCATAACCCACATGAGAAAAAAATTCATTACTTAGTAATCGTATCGGTGAAGGGTTTAGATTGAGAACAGGAAGCAATGGCGCTCTTGCATGTACGCTAAAATGTATGATGAAAATGGAAACGCACGGTGCAAAAACAGGTCAGGGGAAAATAAACCCAAAGGAAAAAAACCCTGCAAATGTGTAGGCGAGGCACTACACAGTAGATATAGAGCAAAGTCCTGTGCACACGTATATAGATAGTGGTTTTCGTGTTAAAACCAATATTGGAACTTTCTTGTTGCTGGAAATATGAGCATCGACATCAGAAGTATCTTAGATGCGGATTTTAATATCAATCCAGATCAATACCAAGTGAAACAAACCAGCCGACACGTGTTTCGTCACAACGTGGTACAATTGTGACTCTTCAGGGCTGTATTAATGGCAATAACATGGCAGATCGCGGTACCTGTGATAATTCCGACCCAGTGTACGACACGGGTTTGATCAAAATGACACGATCTGGAAAAAGGAAAATCAACCTCTTCCTGCGTCCACAAGTTAAGGGACGTAAAGGCACAAGACGGGTGCGTCTGTGAGGTATAGACTGCGTTCAGGATCCTGGTAGCAGATGATAGGAAGAGCAAGCTCCTACTCCATCCACCTACCTCCCATGGAGGTTGATCCGCATCTGGCGCTCCAGCCCAGGCGACTGGCATCCGACTCTATGACCAGATTCGATTGAGAGCCAAAGATTGCCTGTCCGTTCCATGCTTCCATGTGGTTGATCCACCACTGGAGCTCCGTTCTTCCTTCGTGTGTCAGAGAGACTAGTTCGGAGTAAGTGAGTCCCCTCCAGAGATGGGATGCCTCCAGTCTCTGCAGGGCTCTGTAGTGTAGCGGTCCTGGGAAGATGGCCTGTATCGAGGATGATAACAAACCAACAATCCTGGCCAGCTGATGTAAAGAGATTCTGTGCCGCCTGAGAACCTTCCTCAGCTCCTTCTTGATCTTGACAATCTTCTACTCCGGTAGATTCAGGGTGGCCAACCAGGAATCTATCCTGAAGCCCAAGAATATCATGCTCCAACTTCTGTTGGTTGATGGTGAACCCCAGACTCTGGAGTAGAGTTGTGATGATATTCAGATGGGCTATCAGTTGTACTCGAGACTGATCCATCAACAGGATGTCGTCCAGGTAAATAATCAGCCTGATGCCTGGGTCCGTAGGTGTTCTACCACTGATTTGAGGAGTTTTGTAAAGCACCATGGTGCTGATGACAGTCCGAACGGGAGGGTCCAAAATTCGAAAACCTGTTCCCTCCACTTGAATTGGAGGAACCTGCAGTGAGGGGTACAAATGGGGACAGACAGGTTGGCGTCTTTGAGGTCGAGACGCGCCAACTAGTGGTCCTGGAGCAAAAGGTCCCTGAGATGGATCCCCTCCATCTTGCAGTGGCGGTACACCAGCCACTCGTTGAAGGACCTGAGGTTGATAACTGGTCGGAAATCCTTGTCCTTCTTTTCCAATAAAAGCAGGCTGCTTAAGAATCCCCTGGGATGTAACTCTGAGTGGCATATTGCCCCTTTGGTCAGAAGATCCTGGACCCCCAGGTCTATGAGGGATTTGTCCTGAGAGGAAAAAAACAATGGACGGGGTTTGGCTGACTGAACTGAAGTTCTGTAGAACTCTATGTGGTACCACTTTACCATCTCCAGCACCCAAGGGTCTGAGGGGATCTCTGTCCACTTGCGAAAAAACAAGGTTTTTCTCCCCCTTAACCGAAGAGGTGTTAACTGATTGGTGCTTACCGTTGTATCCACTGAGTTGTTGTGGGATCCTCCGCAGCCCGGTTGTTCTTTCCTTTTCCAACACGGTAGGGGTAGAAGGTTCCTTGTCGGCCGTCCTGCAAGCCATTGTTTTGTCTTGCCTGGTCTCTGCTAGGGCCGTGATTGGATTGGCGGCTAGAGGAGTGACCCCTGCCTCTTCTGGCCCGTCAAAAACCTTCCAAGGAAAAGCTTTTTCGTTGATGCCTGGGCTTTGTCAAGAGCTGAAAACATCGCCACAAACTTCCCTAGCTCCTTGACAAAGGGGTCGCCGAAGAGGGAGCCCTGGGCTACGGGATCTGCCTCAGATGGCGAGAGTTCCCCCAACTTAGGATCTATTTTCAGGAGGAGAGAGTGCTGACATTCTGCTGAGAGGGCGCAGTTGGCATTGCCCAGGAGGCATACCGCCCTCTGCGCCCACCCCTCTACGTCGTCTGTGGGAAAGGGCTGACCTGACTCCCTGGACCGCTCTGCCAGCTCTATGATTTTCATTAATGGTCCCACCACGTCCTGGAGCTTGTCCTGGCAGGCTCTCCAGGATCTATCGATCCCCTTCTTGGGGTCCCTCATGTATTTACTGAAGAAGGTAAACAGCTTGGGGTCTATCTCGGGGGTAGGTGTGATTTTGTCGGCCAGTGACGGTCGAGTGCATTCTGATCTGAGGCGGGCTCTCACCTCCTTGCTGAGGGGCTGTCTAATTGTATTGCCGATGTACTCGGCCACCTTCCTGTCCGGGACCCACTCCGCAGAACGTGACCTAATAATACCTTCGGGGTCGAGCATGTCAGAAGGGGCGCCCTCCCCCTCACCAGGGTCGCAGTTGGGGAAGCCTAATTTGGAGACACCTGCCTACCTGTTGGGGTAATCTCTTGTTGCTCTACATTCTGCCATCGCCGCCGCAGCTCCTGGGCTCCCTTCTGCTGCGTGTCTCCCCCGCCGCCGCCACTTCACATCGCGGACGAGAGCGGGGGGAGACTACAGCCCCCAGACTCCCTTGCTGACGCCGCCAACGCGCCCGGAGGCGCTTAAAAGATAACGGCTCCCACGGGGGAGCGGGAAGCCTAATTTGGAGACACCTGCCTACCTGTTGGGGTAATCTCTTGTTGCTCTGCATTCTGCCATCGCCGCCGCAGCTCCTGGGCTCCCTTCTGCTGCGTGTCTCCCCCGCCGCCGCCACTTCACATCGCGGACGAGAGCGGGGGGAGACTACAGCCCCCAGACTCCCTTGCGGCCGCTGACGCCGCCAACGCGCCCGGAGGCGCTTAAAAGATCACGGCTTCCTCCGCGTCGCGGGACGCGCGTGGGCGACGCCGGGCTAGGCCCGTTCAAGACCGGGTAAGACTGGACTGGGCCACCCCCTTTATATTTGCTGCTGGAACTCTTGTGTCCCACTGTTGATCATTTGATATATTTGAAATTGATTGTGTGGGAGTGTTTGAGCACACTAGTACTGTTATGATGACTAGAGGTAGCAAGACTAAAACCATACCAGGGGTTACAAACGCAATTGGCCCAATTGACCAATATATTACTAGGGCTAATGAGGCAATTAATCAGGGTATGTCTCTGTTGGAACGCAGGGTGTCCCAGGATCTGGCCTTAGCTAGACGTTCCTCCCTAGGCCTTTTGGCATTAGCCAAAACACCTACTAGCCACGGGGAAATTAGGCCCCTAATTGAAGTCCCAGTGGAATTACACGGTGTCCCAAACGTGGTTGATCTCTCAGTATCACTGGCACTCTCGGACACACAACTAAGCGAGATGCCTGAGAAGATACTGCAACCAATTATGAGCCCAATGAATGAATGAATGAAAGGAGATTTGTAAACGTGCTACTTAGCCCGAAGGCATCAAGGCGCCTAACCAAAAGCAATTCAAAAGAAAGGCAAAAATCAAGTCTAAGTGTAGGCATTGGCAAATAGCCACGTCTTAAGGGCCTTCCTAAACGCATGCATGGAGGGAAGAGATTTGATCTCCAAAGGCAGAGTGTTCCACAGCTTAGGGGCCAGAGTTGAGAAAGCTCTGCCACCCCACTTAGCTTTACGTATCCGGGGAACTAAGAGCAAGGATTTATTGGCCGACCGGAGGGTTCTAGAAGGTGTATAAGGGACCAACAAGTCCCTCAAGCCTCCGGACCTGTTGGTGGCCAGAGCCCTGTAAATCAGAGACAAGGACTTAAAGGATATCCTGGCCTCGATTGGAAGCCAGTGTAGGGTCCTTCTAGCAGTGTGGGAAGAGGCCCGTTTGGGCAGGTCCAGAACCAATTTAGCAGCAGCATTCTGCACCATTTGGAGACGGGTTAACAGGCCATTGTTAATGCCTAAATAAAGAGCATTGCAATAGTCGAGTCTGGAACCTATCAGTGCCAAAACAATTTGTTTCCTGGCCTGAAAGGACAAATAGTGCCTGATCTTCCGTAGGATGTTTATAAGGCCCCAACAGGTGGAAATGGTCCTCTTTACCTGTTGGTCCATCCTCAGGAGGGGGTCAATCAAGACTCCTAAGTTTTTGGCCAGGGTCGTCGGTATAGGACACACACCCATAGTGGAAGGCCACCAGTCAGCCGACCAAAAATCCTCCTTTCCCCCAAACACCAGAATCTCTGTCTTTTCCCATTAAGCTTCAATGAATTACAGACCATCCATTGAGCGACTGCCTTCATACAGTTTTTAAAATTGGAGGCAGCAGAGATGACAGGTTGGGCAAAAGACAGCAGTATCTGTGTATCATCGGCATATGAGATTACCTCCATCCCAAAGGATCTAATGAGCCTGGCAAGTGGGGTCACATAGATGTTAAAAAGGGTCGGACTTAATGCCGACCCTTGAGGGACCCCACAATGCACAGGAAGGGATGGAGACAAAAACTCCCCCAGCTTTACTCTCTGTTCCCTCTGATTCAGGAAAGATGCCAGCAAACTAAGTGCCGGCCCTTCCACCCCTATCTCTCTCAGCCTCGATGTTAGGACTGAGGGAGACAGGGTATCGAACGCAGCCGAAAGATCCAACAGGATGAGGAGAGTAGTCTGTCCCTTATCTACCCTGGTGCGGATGGTGTCAAGCACGATGGTGAGGGCAGATTCGGTACTGTGTTCTCTCCTAAATCCGTGCTGCGAATGATCTAACCGATCAAAAGTTTCCAGAAAGTCGACAAGATGCTGATTTAGGTGTATTTCCAGCATCTTGGCGGGAACTGGGAGCAGCGAGATGGGGCGAAAGTTTTTAAGCACGCCCGGATCAAGTGTGGATTTTTTTAAAAGAGGTTTGAGCACCGCTTTCTTCCATTGAGGGGGAAAGGTCCCTTCCTTCATTGCCCCGTTCATAACACCCAATAAGGGAGGCAGAAGACAGTCCTTACACTGTTTAAGAAGTTTCAGAGGGCAGGGGTCTAGAGGAGACCCCGACCTAACCTTAGACAGGAGGACTTCAAGTTCCGATAAGGAAAGGGATGGAAAACTGGACAAACATCCAGGGGGCACCTCCTCAGGTAATGGTAACGGGGTAACGGGAGAACGTGTGGAGGTAGATAGAATCACCTTTTGTAGCTCTAACGCTGAGTGAATATCCACAATCTTAGTATTAAAGAATTGTGCAATATCGTTACAGAGCTGTTGTGAGCTGACCACCGGGTCTGGCATCTTTAGTGAGATGAGCGTGTCTACGATTTTAAAGAGGTCTTTAGGTGAAGAAAGAGAGGAGGTGAGAGAGGTGAAATATTCTTGTTTAGTTCTTATTACCTCCTTCTTATATTTCTTCAGAAGGTCTTTGTGTCTGTCCCTCTCACGCAAGTCCCAGCTAGACCGCCAAAGACGTTCCTGTCTCCGTAATCCCTGCCTGAGCAATCTTAATGATTCAGAGAACCAGGGTACTGAGGGGGTTCTTCTAGTAGAATAGCACAGAGTGGCCGGTGCCAGTTCATCAAGAGCTGTTTTGAAACCGTTCTCCAACCTCTCCACTGCCGAGGTTACATCCTCCCCAGGGGAGATCAATAACCCTGTAAGTCTAGGGGCGAGCACGTTGTTCGTTAGATTTTTTAAGTTGCGTCTCAGTTCAAACTTACTAGACTTATTTCCCTTATTGCTGGCCGAGGTGGTTGTTAAAACCAGGGGGATCGCATAGTGGTCGGACCATGAGAGAGGAAAAGGCATTTCAGTGGCCAACCGAGTGTCGTTGGAGAATACCCCATCAAGCGTATGGCCAGCCGTGTGGGTGGGGCCTTTAACTAGCTGTATCAACCCACACCCAGAGAAGATATCCAGAAGAGATTGAGTTTCAGTTAAATCCGAATTCTCCAGATGAAAGTTTACATCCCCCAGGACAGTGAAGTGGTCACAACCAAAATGTGACTCTAAGATCTTAAGCACCTGTCGGCCAAAGTCGGTTTTGGTCCCTGGGGGTCTGTAAATAAGAAGGCCCTTGAACGGCACTCCGTATGCTCCATTAATGGAGAATTGGAGAGCCTGAAAAGACTCCTGGAGATCCTCTAAGGGAATAATATGGCAGGACAGATGGTCCCTATGAAGAATGCCAATCCCTCCCCCCATCCGACCCACTCTGTCCATTCTCACTAAGGTGTAGCCTTCCGGGACTGCCTCCACAAGATCCGGACCTGAGGAATCCTTTGCCCAGGTTTCAGTTATAAAAACCCAGTCCGGGACTCTAGACAAGACAGGAGGTATTGACTATTGAGCAGTCAAGAGGGAAGAGGGAGGGCGCTGTTCCCAAACGGAAGAAGGCCAAGGTAGTGAACAAATATAAACTTACTAAAAAAATCCCAACTGCTCTTAAGCCCACTAAGAGTGCACTACCTCAGAGCACTTCTAGCAAAGCTGTAGCTGATACGACTTCCTGCTCTGCGATCCTTAATAATTCTAGCGGGTTGGATAGCTCTGGTGAGGGTTGCAAAGTTTGTGAGATAAATAATCAATTACTACTTCGGCTGGGTGAACTTATTAAGGTTCATCTGTAGCCCTTACAACTTTCACTCTCTATCATAGAAAAGCAAATAGCTTCCCTGAATGCATCCCTTATGATCCAGACGAAGGTTGTCCCAGCCCATCCAGGCCAACCAAAAATAGCCAATACAAACTTAACGGCAGGGCCGAAAGCGCCTAGTATTACCCCTATTGGCCCCAATTTAAGCCTAAAGTCACCCCCTGCTCTATTGAAAAAGGGCAATCAGCCATGTGAACTTGCTGTCCATCCTACCATTACTACCATGGAATCTGAACCTGCTAAACAAGTAGGCCCCTTGCTCCCTAATACCGAGAGTATAGATATTAGAGGGCTCCATATCCATCTACCACCTGAAGCAGGCCCATATGTTGCAATTATGACCGGGGTCCCTAAGCTAAATCCAAACACTGAGGAACCGACACTGTCCTTAAAAAATAAGGTACTCCATTGGCTTACCACCAATAGACCGCTCCCAGCACACTGTCGTAGCAAGATTCTAATGGTGCGTAGGGTACCCTGGCTAGGTAATGAGATGAAATTGATCCGGGGAGATTGTGTTATAGTTAATTTTGACGACCCACGTACGGTTGACTATATTTGCCATAGGGGTATGTGGGATAAGACTGATGGCATAGAAATAAAAAGGCTCTCTTTCTTTTACCCTCCTATAAATAGGTATATTGATAACCTGGCTAGCAACCGGCCCCATATTAGTACGCGTGACAGTAGAAGGGAATGGGACAATTGGTATGTACAGGAAGCTAGAAATATAGCCCCCCCTGTAGGCTGGAAAGGTGCTCCAGTTACCAATAGATTCAGTTGTCTAGAAGCAGTGGATTGACCACCACTGCGATTAGGATATGGACTTGAGGGCATTAATCAATCTAGCACCAAAATTTTACAACCTCTAGAAAGATCCACAATTAAGGAAAACTCTGATAATTGTTATAAACCTCTGGTTTCCCAAACTAATAATCAAGTAATCTTGCAACCTGCAGCTCTATGTTCCTCCCCTTCTTCTCATCCAGGGCTTATTGATGCCCAGTTTTCTTTTCCTGCTGAACCTAGTCAACCAGCCGTATTCCCGTCCTCTATTGACCACTTGGGCACTGTTATTAAGACTGCCCACGATTCTATGGGTAGCCTTAAGATTCTTAGCTGGAACTTAGCTGGCATCCAAAGGAAACTGAGCATCCCTGACTGGAATGTTCTAGTGGGGAACCATGAGATCTGCTTATTCCAAGAGACTTGGAGTCTGGAACCCCTATATCGAGTTGGCTATACTACGCATTTTGTTCCAGCAGTGCCACCTAGAAACGAGAAGGGTCGTCCTTCGGGAGGCCTTCTTATCTGGGTAAGCATCGACTTAAATTGCAATATAAAACCTAAGCAAATCAATAGCCCTGATATCCTAGGAATATCCTTGAGAGGCCCCAGTAGAGGCCTAAAGCTTGACCTGTATAACATATATGTTAGAGGTACCAAACATGGGTCTATGTCCCCGATAGTGGCAATCCTAGAAACGGAGCTTAGAGAATATACAGCTGGTGCTCAAGTCCTGGTGGCGGGTGATTTTAACTGCACCTATGAGCCATTACAGTTGGGAGACTCCTTTGACTTGGGCGAGGACGATGCTAGATGGGGAATTCCTGCTCTAACAATCCCCCCGATCAAAAAATGGTCTCAATGTGCGATCCAGCTCTATGCCCTTTCGTTGGAGTTTGGCTTACGAGCCACAAATGGCCGCACAATCTCAGACACCATGGGTGCCGCTACATATAACAGAATTAATCACACTTCAAGGATCGACTATATCTTGTTAGATTTTAAACTTTGGGGTTTGGTACAGGATATGGTAGTTTTACCCTCAGTTGAAAGCGACCACAACTCACTTTCCCTATCCCTTAAAAATCCTTGGATTAGTAATTTAATTAAAAACCCTTCCAAACTAACCCAGAACATTTCAGTCTCCGCATGTGGGAGACGACTAAAGTGGAATATAGTATTAGTAGACGAGACCAAACTCAATACTATAAATACTGTCCTTTTAGCCTCACAGACGAAGTTGGACAGTTTTGATTTGGCTTCGTCAAATCCTGGAAAAGCTACATCTGTTTTCGAGGAAACACTCACGATAATTGGGAATGTATTCCTGAAAAGGGAGTCCTCTTCCAAAAATGTGGTAACTCGAAATCCAAGAGCGACAAGCGAATGGTACACATCGGCTTGTAGGCACGCAAACACTCTCTTGATTGGGGCTATAAGAAGTAAATCCCAAGTAGCTATACAACGAGCTAGAAATAACTATAAACAACTATTAGTTAGTTCTAAGAAGGACTGGGAAGAAGGTTTTTGGTGCTCTCTAAAAGAGGCAAGCCATGGGAAAGATCCAAGGCGCTTCTGGGACATAATCAGGAAAAAAAAAAGACCAGACTCTGACCTTATAACTTGTAATATCTCTAGTCAAGTCTGGGTCAACCACTTTGCTAAGCTGTACTCTTCCCCTTCTAACAACACTATTATTGGCACTCCCAAGGATGACCAGGAAAGGAAGGTGAATTCAGTAAATTGCGACCCGCTAACAAGAAGAGCTGAGTATGCTACTGATACAATTGATATTATTTTAGCACAAAAGGATTGGGAGCTAGATCTAGTAGACTCTGATTCCACCTTCTCCATAAAAGAAATAGAGTATGCCATTAGTACTATTAAGCCCCAAAAGGCGGCGGGGCCAGACGGTATCCCCGGGGATCTGTTACGTTCTGATGTCCCGAAATGGGCTAAATTTATTCACTGCTTGCTCATTGCAATTTCCAAGGGTGCTCGAATCCCCTCATCCTGGAAAGGGGCTGAGGTCGTACCCATCTTTAAAAAAGGGGCGAGGGACGACCCAGCTAACTATAGACCCATAAGCCTGCTGGACATAACCCAAAAGGTGGTCGGTAAAGTATTGTTGCTTAGAATATCACAATGGATTAGTGATAATAACATCCTTTCCGACTACCAGGCAGGCTTTAGAGCAGGTACTGGCACAATAGAACAAGCATTTAGACTTCCCCTAATATATTAGAAGGTGGTGGTCATAGGCAAAGGCAGTCTTTATCTTGCGTTTATTGACCTGAAGACTGCCTTTGACCTCGTCCCTAGGGTGACTCTTTGGAGAGTGCTTGGTGACATGGGGTTACCCCATTATATTTTACGATTAATTGTAAGACTCCATGAAGACACTTTTGCTCAGATTAGATGGGGATCAGAAGGCGAGAAGACCAGTAGAATTCCGGTTGAGAGAGGGGTCCGTCAGGGATGTGTTCTTGCTCCCACCCTTTTTTCACTATATGTCAATGGAGTGGTCGAGCATCTGCTGAAAGATCCTTCAGACGAACCTTCCCTGGCGGGTGAGCGCATACCGACCCTCCTCTTTGCGGATGACACGCTCTTACTGTCTAAATCCCCGATGGGCCTCCAAAAATTGCTTAACAACTTCCAGCATTTTTGTGTACAAAGGGGCTTGATTAGCAATACTGAAAAAACCAAGTTCCTGGTGATGAACCCCCCCCAAAAAAAAATCTGTTCGTTCCCCACAATTGAACGCCATACCCTTGGGGAGGGTGGATGTATTCGACTACCTGGGAATCCGATTGTCACATAATATGCAGTGGGCTCCCCATCTAAGCAAAATGTTACTAGCACACAAGAGGGTAACAGGGGCACTTTTGAAAGAGCAGCGCGCTTGTGCATCTAGACCTATTGCCCCTGTCATTGAAATCTATGCTGCTAGGGGAGTCAGTTCTGCTCTCTATGGGGCCGAACTCTGGGGCTCATATAATATTAGTGAGTTAACAAGATCTGAGAGAAAGTTCTATAGAACGATTATGTCACTTCCTCAGGGCACTCCAATGATCCCGTTGTTGTTAGATTTGGGTCGCCAACCCATTAGCGATCTAGCAAAACTTCGCCCACTACTCTTATGGGCCAGGTTTTGGAGGGCCCCTCAATTGGCAAAATATGCAAAGGGCCTTTCCGAAGTAATGTCATCCCCTGGGTGGCACAAGATAAAATGGCTGAGAGACTTGAAAGCCCTTTTATGTGATCTAGGTCTAAGCGAAGCCTGGGAGAATAGGTCTTCTCCTCCGAAAGCGTTTTTGAAGAAATTATTTTGGAATTGGATCGCGACCCAGCGGAATACTAATAATGCCTTGGGCAGCCTCACGGAGGACTTCCTGAAATTCAAGGACTTACCATTCCGGGAACCATACCTATATATCATCGAAAGACCCTTTGATAGGTCCCTCTACTTCAAATTTAGAACTGGCTCTCTTCCTCTTCGCGCGTTTACTTCTCGGTGGAAATCCAAAGATCAGTCCACTGATCTTTGCCCATTTTGCACGTTCAGAGAAGAGACCGTGGCACACTTTCTATTTGAATGTAAGGAGTATGCTCACCCAAGAAGCAGATGGCTAAAGCATTTGTGTCGCTTGTTGGGAACCAGGCACCATGCTGAAGCATTGCGCATTTTAATGTCTGACTCCCGCCCTTTTTATGCTTGTGTTTTGTCAAAATTTTTATCATGGGCATGGGCCATAAGAAGTAAAAGGCTAAAAATACTTGTTTAATTCCTTTTAAATATGATGATGTATTTTTTTTTTTTTACTGAAAAGGTATATTTTTTGATGAATTTATAATCAAATTTCTCTGTAAATTTTTAAATTGTGATGCTTTTATGATAATTTTTATCGAAATAAAGCCTTTTTTTTTTTTACTTGACTTCTTTCTTATCTACATACCCCTTCAAGTGCCCTAATTCTTCCCTGAACACTTCCTTTGCACCCTCCAAAATGTCTTCCACATTCAACTCATCTACTACCATAACCTGTTCTGCAGCGTGGGGATCAATCCTGATATGAAGATCATACTGATGAAACCATCCTAAAATAAGCAGCCCTGACACAGCTATATATACTTTACTTTTGACTGATCTGTTCTTGAAAAAATATCCGTAAGCATGTAACCCACAACATCTATCTGCGCACCGGGATTTATGTCTTTTGGCAACAATCTCACATTGGGCCACTCTTTTTGAAAAACATTTTTGGGTAGAATGGTACATAAGGCTCCTAAATGAAACATTTCCTAGTTAACATGAAGGAAAGTTTTAATTCTATTAAGGACGCGGAGGCGAGGATTATGCATTTCTTTCTTCTCACTTTATTAACAGCACGTTCAAAGATAAAGTAAAAAAACAACATATCACTGAAATAGAACTCCCATGAACACTTGGAGTAACCATG
The DNA here is from genome assembly GCF_964204655.1 of Triturus cristatus. Taxonomy (NCBI): domain Eukaryota; kingdom Metazoa; phylum Chordata; class Amphibia; order Caudata; family Salamandridae; genus Triturus; species Triturus cristatus. Next base: position 1,033,578,118 of record NC_140594.1, read on the forward strand.
GCCACCAACAGTCCAATCACATAGCAGTCCGATAGTCCATATAATAATGCCAGTGTTGTAGTCCTTCATCTTTCTTCGCCGGAAGAAGTTAAGCCCCGTTGGATCTTATTCCGCTTTAGAATCCAAACCTAGGAAGAAATGGATAAGGTGTTAAAAGAAAAACTCTCCTTTAAACCTTTTAACCATTGTAACTCATATTCAAGGCAAACAATCGCACATCAAAAGAATATCATTAGACATGGCATAAATATCAATTGAATACAATGAATATTGTAATCCCACCGTACGTTAAAGGGTAACACGGGAACTGGGAACCGTAGCAAGCAATGTCAATACATCATACACAATCATAGAAATAACCCACATGAGAAAGAAATTCATTGCTTAGTAATTGTATCATGAAGGGTTTAGATTGAGAACAGGAAGCAATGGCGCTCTTGCATGTACCCTAAAATGTATGATGAAAATGGAAACGCATGGTGCAAAAACAGGTCAGGGGAAAATAAACCCAAATGAAAAAAACCCTGCAAATGTGTAGGCGAGGCACTACACAGTAGATATAGAGCAAAGTCCTGTGCACACGTATATAGATAGTGGTTTTCGTGTTAAAACCAAAACTGGAACTTTCTTGTTGCTGAAATTATGAGCATCGACATCAGAAGTATCTTAGATGCGGATTTTAATATCAATCCAGATCAATACCAAGTGAAACAAACCAGCCAACACGTGTTTCGTCACAACGTGGTACAATTGTGACTCTTCAGGGCTGTATTAATGGCAATAACATGGCAGATCGTGGTACCTGTGATAATTCTGACCCAGTGTACGACACGGGTTTGATCAAAATGACACGATCTGGAAAAAGGAAAATCAACCTCTTCCTGCGTCCACAAGTTAAGGGACGTAAAGGCACAAGACGGGTGCGTCTGTGAGGTATAGACTGCGTTCAGGATCCTGGTAGCAGATGATAGGAAGAGCAAGCTCCTCCTCCATCCACCTGCCTCCCATGGAGGTTGATCCGCATCTGGCGCTCCAGCCCAGGCAACTGGCATCCGACTCTATGACCAGATTCGGTTGAGAGCCAAAGATTGCCTGTCCGTTCCATGCTTCCATGTGGTTGATCCACCACTGGAGCTCCGTTCTTCCTTCGTGTGTCAGAGAGACTAGTTCGGAGTAAGTGTGTCCCCTCCAGAGATGGGATGCCTCCAGTCTCTGCAGGGCTCTGTAGTGTAGCTGTCCTGGGAAGATGGCCTGTATCGAGGATGATAACAAACCAACAATCCTGGCCAGCTGATGTAAAGAGATTCTGTGCCGCCTGAGAACCTTCCTCAGCTCCTTCTTGATCTTGACAATCTTCTACTCCGGTAGATTCAGGGTGGCCAACCAGGAATCTATCCTGAAGCCCAAGAATATCATGCTCCAACTTCTGTTGGTTGATGGTGAACCCCAGACTCTGGAGTAGAGTTGTGATGATATTCAGATGGGCTATCAGTTGTACTCGAGACTGATCCATCAACAGGATGTCGTCCAGGTAAATAATCAGCCTGATGCCTGGGTCCGTAGGTGTTCTACCACTGATTTGAGGAGTTTGGTAAAGCACCATGGTGCTGATGACAGTCCGAACGGGAGGGTCCAAAATTCGAAAACCTGTTCCCTCCACTTGAATTGGAGGAACCTGCAGTGAGGGGTACAAATGGGGACAGACAGGTTGGCGTCTTTGAGGTCGAGACGCGCCAACTAGTGGTCCTGGAGCAAAAGGTCCCTGAGATGGATCCCCTCCATCTTGCAGTGGCGGTACACCAGCCACTCGTTGAAGGACCTGAGGTTGATAACTGGTCGGAAACCCTTGTCCTTCTTTTCCAATAAAAGCAGGCTGCTTAAGAATCCCCTGGGATGTAACTCTGAGTGGCATATTGCCCCTTTGGTCAGAAGATCCTGGACCCCCAGGTCTATGAGGGATTTGTCCTGAGAGGAAAAAAACAATGGACGGGGTTTGGCTGACTGAACTGAAGTTCTGTAGAACTCTATGTGGTACCCCTTTACCATCTCCAGCACCCAAGGGTCTGAGGGGATCTCTGTCCACTTGCGAAAAAACAAGGTTATTCTCCCCCTTAACCGAAGAGGTGTTAACAGATTTGTGCTTACCGTTGTATCCACTGAGTTGTTGTGGGATCCTCCGCAGCCCGGTTGTTCTTTCCTTTTCCATCACGGGAGGGGTAGAAGGTTCCTTGTCGGCCGTCTTGCCAGTCATTGTTTCGCCTTGCCTGGTCTCTGTTAGGGCCGTGATTGGATTGGCGGCTGGAGGAGTGACCCCTGCCTCTTCTGGCCCGTCAAAAACCTTCCAAGGAAAAGCTTTTTCATTGATGCCTGGGCTTTGTCAAGAGCTGAAAACATCGCCACAAACTTCCCTAGCTCCTTGACAAAGGGGTCGCCGAAGAGGGAGCCCAGGGCTACGGGATCTGCCTCAGATGACGAGAGTTCCCCCAACTAAGGATCTACTTTCAGGAGGAGAGGGTGCTGACATTCTGCTGAGAGGGCGCAGTTGGCGTTGCCCAGGAGGCATACCGCCCTCTGCGCCCACCCCTCTACGTCGTCTGTGGGAAAGGGCTGACCTGACTCCCTGGACCGCTCTGCCAGCTCTATGATTTTCATTAATGGTCCCACCACGTCCTGGAGCTTGTCCTGGCAGGCTCTCCAGGACCTATCGATCCCCTTCTTGGGGTCCCTCATGTATTTACTGAAGAAGGTAAACAGCTTGGGGTCTATCTCGGGGGTAGGTGTGATTTTGTCGGCCAGTGACGGTCGAGTGCATTCTGATCTGAGGCGGGCTCTCACCTCCTTGCTGAGGGGCTGTCTAATTGTATTGCCGATGTACTCGGCCACCTTCCTGTCCGGGACCCACTCCGCAGAACGTGACCTAATAATACCTTCGGGGTCGAGCATGTCAGAAGGGGCGCCCTCCCCCTCACCAGGGTCGCAGTTGGTAGACTGTGGGCACCAAAATCTGCCCGAGTCCTGTGTTTCGTCCGAGGAACCCTCTTCTTCGTCAAAATCACCCTCCCCATGTCAGGGAACCCCTCCTCAGGGTCGAAATCTGTGGTGACCTCGTCGCTGGTAGGACTGGGTATGTCCTCCTCCCGGGAGGATGCTTCTTTAAGTGTTTGCGCACTCTTGTGAAAGACTTCAGCCAGACGGCTGAAGCCTTCAAGGTGCCCCATGTCACGCTTACCAGCCTTACCTGGGTGCGCCGAGGTCACCCCACTATGCCCAGCCCCACAGTCTCCTTGTATCCCCGTGCCCTTGAAGACCTGGGCAGACAGCTTATCAACGCTTCCCTTCAGGGGAGCCAGCACCTGGGAAATGGCCCTGAAAAGGAGCTTGTCCACCCCTGCAGGAATGCGCTGTTGGGGGGGCCATTCCTCCTCTGAGGAAAGAGAGGGAACATAATCGTGGTCCCGCTGGGACTGCATCATTAAGGAAGGTAAAAGCACAAATAATATACGCCCAAAAATTAAGGAGGGTAGCCCCCTCGCCGATGCTCTCAAAATTAGACCACAATTGTCAAATAGAAAGGTAACCGGTGAAACCGGGTGAAACTGCAATGTGTGAGAAGGCAATGTGGATACAAAACGTGAATGGGCTAAGCCTGTCTTTCTTACCGCTTTGCGGTGTCAGGCGAGGGTTGGGAGGGAATTAGGCAAGAGCGGAAGGCCGCTCTAATCCCCCAAGTGCAAACGTGACCACCGGAGCGCTCCTGGTTTTCTGTGGTGTGATGCGAGGTGTGAAACAGCGCCACCTAGTGCACCTGCGCAGAATAAAGAAGAGATGCGCTCGGGCCAAAGAGCCTACTGCGTGAGGAACTGAAGCTGAGTTAAAACGCTGCGCAGAGTTTTCTGACAGAGCGATAAACAAATCGATAAATCAAGCACAGTTATAAGGCCGCTCTAATCCCCCAAGTGCAAACGTGACCACCGGAGCGCTCCTGGTTTTCTGTGGTGTGATGCGAGGTGTGAAACAGCGCCACCTAGTGCACCTGCGCAGAATAAAGAAGAGATGCGCTCGGGCCAAAGAGCCTACTGCGTGAGGAACTGAAGCTGAGTTAAAACGCTGCGCAGAGTTTTCTGACAGAGCGATAAACAAATCGATAAATCAAGCACAGTTATAAGCTCAATCAAATCAAATCCCCAAACTATCTACCGAAGGCAGGAATGAGTGAAGGGACTTAACTGATGAGGCAGCATTGAAGAAAGAGGAAAGACTATGACACCGGTATTATTATATGGACTATCGGACTGCTATGTGATTGGACTGTTGGTGGCCATGGTTACTCCAAGTGTTCATGGGAATTGTAGTTCAGTGATATGCTGTTTTTTTACTTTATCTTTGAACATGCTGTTAATAAAGTAAGAAGAAAGAAATGCATAATCCTCACCTCCGGTCCTGACATAGAATCCACCATCAATTCAACCTTCTTGTCCATAATGAAGAAATCTGCCTTCGGTCTAGTCCTTCACTGCTCCTCTATAGTCGACCCTCCTGCAAACAAAACCTCTTCTATGACCACCTCATCCTCGAGAGGTGACCCAACCCATAGAACCCTGTTAGGCCTGATAGCATAATCCCCACTAGATACCTCTTCTGACAACATGGCTCCCTTGCCTTTATTAGTTTCTCTACACATCCTAGCATAATGACCTTTACAGCCACACCTCCTGCAATCCTTCCCAATCTCCCAACAGCTCTTTGAATCAGCTGTATGATGGCTACTCCCAAATTTGTTACACATCTTGTTTCCTGTTTTGCTTGCGAAGTTCCTATTTCCTGAAAAATACTTTCCACCATTTGTATTTGAACTGGTGAACACCGCTACTTCACCATCCACCCTGTCCATCACTGAGGTGTCCCCCTCACTCGTGGTGTTCATCTTGGAATCCCTGAGGTCCATCTCCTCCATGCAGTACTCAGATTCTTCAACAATTTTTGCAATTTCAATTGCAACCTTCAATGTGGGATCCTCAGCTGCCCACAACCGCTCCTGTATTTTTCTGCTCCTACACTGGACTATCAATTGAGCACGTATCATCTCCTTCGCCAGTGCTCCAAACCTACACTTGACTGATAGCTCTCCCAGTCTAGTGATGAATTTGTCTATGGATTCACCCACTCTCTGAGGTTGATTGTAAAATGTAAACCTTCTCATCACTACATTTGTCTCCTTTGCAAATCTTCTCTCTAGCCTCTTCCGTGCTTCCTCAAATTTGCCATAATTGGCTCTCCACGATTATCCACTGCCATCGGGAGATACTTCAATATATGTTGACCCTCTTTTCCCAAGCTTGTGAGTATCGCCCTCTTCCTGCTCGAGCTAAAATCTTGATCATCCAGGGCTTCCAAATAGTTATTAAAAATATCCACCCATTCAATGGATGGAGAGCCAGGTTTTGACAAAAAATGTGGCGGGGCAGAAAATGCAGTGACATCCAAAGTTGTGGAATCCATGTTAATAAATGTATAGCTACAACAAATTCCGACGTAAACAGTCACATCAATTGTATAGCATATCTCAATGAAATTTACAAAAAAAACAGAGTAAAGATCCACTGAGTGCCTATATTACACTGCCCTGGATGTCTTTTTTTTCTTGAGCTCTCAAGACCCAAAAGAAAATACCAGTGGAACACTGAAGATGCAAAATGTCCTTTCCTTTTTCCAAAGTTGACCTTTAACAGTACAAGATCCTGTGTATTGCTGACAATTTTCCGTGAGGCCCCTTTAATACTGGCAGCCCCTCCCACAGTGGGCGTGTCGAGGCACAGCCAGTCTCGTGTACTTCACAACTATTCCACTAGGCACAGAGGTAAGACGGAAGTCTCTCTCTGCCATTCGACACTCCGATCAGCTGCATTTCCCCATGCTAACGCTGCCTTCCAACTACTGTGCAGCGCTGACACACAAGATAATTGGCTCCACTACAGCAGTAGACCTAATTTGAATGTTCACCACAGACGATAGCGATCGTGACAGCCACACATAAAATCTTCGGTCTGTGCGCAACAGTCACTTTGAGCAGGCTGTATTGCTCAGTCACATTGAGCGGGCCAATGTATTCATCATGCGTCTCATAAACTTAGGGGTAAAGACACAGCAACAGTCACTCCCACTTAAATGTCATACATTTATGCACTTTTAAGCGATAAATCTATACACGTCCCATGAGAGTAACAACTGCTCGACTGAAGACCTTCGCCAAAATATGTTGTAGTTACTCACAGAGACTGAAGTAAATGAACACTTGAGGTTTATTCTGCGACAGCTCATGGAAATGTGGTGTTCCCTCAAAAGCCAGTGGCAACTGACAAAGCTGCTGAGTCGCAAGGACAGCACCATGACAACCGAACTCTGAAGAACGAGAGTTCTACAAGTGAACTGTGAGAAAGTGCCATCTTTCTTGCATGGTATGCCCCCACTTTTTGATGAATTGCTGAATGTACTTGGACTGAGTGTGCCCTGGACTCCGTGCCAATCAGGTGCCCAGGGCCTATGTTCCTTCCCTAAAACAACCCAAACCCAAATTGGCAAAGCCTGGCCACATGTCAGCCCCTGGTAAATGGTACCCTAGGTACCCAGGGCCTTGTGACCAGGGAAGGCCTCTAAGGGCTGCAGCACTCTTTGTGGCACCCTTAGAGGCCCTGTACCCTTACACACACACACTGCCTTTGCAGGGTGAGTGCTTGGGTGCAAGACAAAAACAAAGTCGACATGGCACACATCCCTGTGTGACATGCCCATCACCTACACTGCCATGGCATACATCAGTCACCCCTCTAGCTGGGTGCCTTATGCCAATGGCGCGGGCACAGGAGCAGGAGCCCTGTGCCCCTACAGTGCCCAGGTCCATTCCTGAGCACTGTAAGTGCAGTGCTGCCATTTAAAAGTACATGGTGCTGAGAGCTCGTCAAACACGAATGTATGTCGATACATCGCGCACCATTCCATCGTGTGCATTTACCACGCGTTTATTACATCGCACAGTCCACAACATCGTCAACTTTAACATCGCACGTTGTTGCAACGCCAATGCGTTGATTGCTATTGGTCAGTACATAACTTCGCAGACCACGAAAACGCACGTCCTGACAACGCGTTCTTTGTGGCCTACCACAGTTTTTGCATTCTTTTGGCCGAATGCGTGATCCCACCTCTAACCCCTGGCCCCCACTGCCACCCTCCCCCACCCTCCGGCCATCCCAACGACGCTAACTCTTTCCTTTCTATTTTTCCTAAAAACACATTTTTTGTTTCGTTTCTGTTAATACATAGTGCAATAGAAATTCACCAAACGTCATCAAACGTCCTTAATTGTGAAGCCCACCGTACGCGTCCCGCTGTAGATTTCTCTTGTAATTGGTAAGTAATGTAATGAAGCACTATGAATCTTATTAGGTATTATTATCTGCGAAATGTATTCTGTCTGTCACGTTGTTGCAGTCTTGTGGGCCGCTGATTGTCTGATCATCTGCCAAGGAATATATAACGTAGCACTCTACGAACATGTTTTTGTTCCCATAAAATTCAGGCAAAACAGCTTCTAACTTTTTCCCCAAACACAAGTAGCTAGTTGAAGTCTAGCATTCCAATTCTTCTATCGCCATCGCATAATGTCATAATCCGTTATCTCCCATCTCCCATGTCATCTGTCCACTCGGATACATTTGTACTATCCTGGGTTTACAGTATGTGGAGCTGCACATGGGGCAAATGGCGAGTGGGAATAGAGGCATCTCACTCCTGTCCTCCCGCCGGCCATTATAAAATAAACATTGACAACGCTAAAAAGATTTTCTTTTGGGGTAATGGAAGTGCATTATTGACTGGCTGTCATGAGTGGTTGTGTGAGTGGGACAATATATTAGGGTAAGAATCAGAATATATGATTAACTGATTGGCTGAATGAGGGCACATCTGGTAAGTAGAAGAGTGACTTTTAGTCTGCATTGATGAATGAAGGAATGAGTGGATAAACCGCACTAGCCGTTCTGTCCAGTAACAGAGCCCACACATATCGAAAGCGCTTTCCTTTAGGCGAGCACTCTCCGCACTGCAGCGGGCGCACTACATATAAATAGAGTGTGTCCGCTTTATCTGTAGGAGGTTCAGCATTGCAGAGTGCACGGTGAATGCCATAAATCTAGAGAGTGTGATGTCATCTGTTACGCAAAATCCGTTGTCTTTCCTTTTCCCATGTCATCTCCCCAGAAAACTAAACCAACCCCATGTCATCAAGCAAGAATCACGCTGAATGCTATAAATCTAGAATCCGTCGTCTTTCCTATGCCATTAATCATGTCACCTCCCCTGAAAACTAAACCAACCCCATGTCATCAAGCAAGAATTCAAATCAAACCGTCATCTCCCATCTTCCCAAGTTCAGCGTTGCCGAGTGCACGCTGAATGCCATAAATCTAGAATCCGTCGTCGTGCCACCTCCCATGTCATCGCAGCACGCGTTGTCATTGCTAGCGATGTAAATGTCTATGCGCATTACTAGCATGCGTACTAAAAGCATGCGATGTCAAGCCTCCTGCGATGTGAAAGTCGCGTTGCTATGGCAGCGCGTGAAAAGACCGTCGTTGTAATGGGTGTTTCCCGTCAAACACGAGCTCCACAGCACCATAATGGCAACACTAAAGCCTGAGAAGTTTGGTATCAAACTTCTCAGCACATTAAACCCACACTGATGCCAGTGTGGGATTTAATGTACCCAGCACCCCAGAGGGCATCTTAGAGGTGCCCCCTTAAACCTAACCTACAATCCACGTCTGCTCTGAGGCTGCCTAGGCTGCCACCCAGCAGACATGTTGCTGGACCCCTGGGTAGGAGAGCCCCTGCTCTCCTGGGCCTGCAACAATGCACATCCTGGGCGAGGTGCTGAATCTCCTCCCCCAGGATGAGCAGGGGGAAGCTTCAAAGGCATACCGCCTCTGTGAGCTTCCCCAGGCCCCTGCAACCCCCCACTCTGGCGTGAAGCTTTGGCCGGAAACCCCAAATAAGGACAGGGGATGTGCCGGCCTGCCAACCCCACCCCTCAGGTGGGGGAGGCGAGGTGAAGCACATCTCCGGGCTCTCGCCATCTTGAAGATGGGGAGCCCTACCCTATCAGGACTAGGCTACTGCCCCCCTCCCACAGGAGAGAGGCAGGATAGGGGGTGTACCCATCCCAGGACAGGGACCCGTTGGTCCCTGTCCTTCACCTACGTGTAACGCCCCTAAATCTAGTATTTAGGGGCCCCCTGAACCTTCCTTCCCCAGATTCCAGATTCAAAACTACAAAGAGCAAGAAGAAAGGAGACCTGCCCTCCAGCTGCTGAAAAGAGGAAGACACCTACCGGCCTGTCGACCCTCGAACCTGCTCCTGCTCCAACCCGGCATCTCTTGTGGCCAGCAACCTCACAAACCCCGGAGGACCTGGCTACCTTTTGGCTCTAAGCCCCTGGGACTCCCATGAGTAGAGTCTCTACTCAAAACCTACCTCTAATCCCTGGCAGCAGCCCGGAACCGCGAATCCAGCACACTCTGCACCAGCCAAGCCTGGCCAGTGCCGGAGTGAACAAAGACCCTGAGGACGACCCCATGGCGACTGTGACCCCGAGTCCGGCACCCAAGGACCTCCCTCGACACTCCTGAAGAAGCCTGCAGCCTCAGAACAAGGTGCCCCCCCAACCGCGATCAACAGAGGGTAAGATTTCCCGACACCAAAAGGCACCCCTGCACGCGGCGCCCCACGGCCCCCTGTGCCCAATCCCGGGGTACCTACCTATCCTCCAACTACCCAACTTACCTCTCGAAGTGGTGGTGACACCTGAAGAGTCCTCGTCCCCGAGCTTGCAGTCTTTTTCTAAACCGGAGATTTCCCATTGAAATCAATTGAGCGCCAGAAGGCTCAAAAGCACCCTGCACCCAGCCGCCCGAGTGGCCCTGGCAGTGAAAACTCTACACCTACCTACTTCTCCACTTGCCCTGAGTAAGTGACCAGGAGCCCAGCTCCCACAGCCGCGTGGCTTGCCAGTCAGCAGCCACCAACCAAGGCCCCCCCTATCCCTCATAGGATAACATTGGGCCTAACTCTCTCTGCACCCGGCCGCCCTAGAGCCGCTGAGGGTGAACCAACTGTACCTACCTGACCCTGGGGGACCCCTGAGTCTATGCCCAGAACCTCAACTCTGCCAGTCGAGTACTTACCCTTAAACCGCTAACTCTATTTTCCTCATAGTGTAACATTGGCTGACTTTTTCCTGAAATTTCTTCTGTGTGGACTTTTCAAATCTTAAAATATTCACCAAAAATCGGCCGAGTAACGAAAACGAAATTACTCACCTGTTCTAGTAGGTGAGCTCCCAGTGCTGGATCTTGGTGCCCAGCACTGACTCTGAAAAATACTTACAACTGTACTTACCCTTAACCCAATTTTCCTCCCTAGGAAACCATTGACTGTTTTTCTGTGGAATTTCTTCTAAGTGTCGATTTCTGCAATCTTTAAATACTCTTCAAAAATCGTATAATATCTGAAAACGTAATTACTTACCTGTTTTGGATAAAGGTCCCAGGACTGAGTCTAGGCACCCAGTACTGGATTACAAAAGTAACGAGAACATACTGTACCTGCAACCTGAATTTTCTTCCATAGGGAATCATTGACTGTTTTCTTTGAAATATTTTCTAAGTGTCAACTTTTAAAATAGCTAAATATTGTTTAAAAATCATTACAGTAATTAAGTCGACTTTCATCACTTGATTCTGAGTACTGACCCAGGACTGAATCTAGAATCCAGTCCTGGAATTCCAAAAGTAATCTAAAAAGTAATCTGTTGCAAATAACTTGAATTTACCATTGAGCTCAATGTATTATTGTGTTTAAAAATAGAGTTGCCTACTGCAACCACTTGTAACTGTTTACAAAAGTCAATTGCATATTGCAAAAGTATTTATATAAAACATCTCATGCTGAGAAAGTATATTTTAAATCCAAGTGTTGGTTCTAAAATAAAACAAGCATATATTTTTTATATATAATCCATTGGCCTAGAGTTCAGTTATTGAGTGTGTGAGACCATTTGCTGACTGAGTGTGTACAACAAATGCTTTACACTGTCCTCTGATACTGCCTTACTGCTCGACCAAGCTACCACTTTAGAGAGTAAGGTTATACCTATTGAGGAACAGTATATACAGAGCCACTTTCTCACATGAACACATCGTCATTAAAGTAAGATCACAACAAAATCCTTACCCCGTCGTCCGATACCAAACTTTTGATTCTTCTAAATCACACTTCTAAATCACAGTGAGCACAGCTTTCTGTTTTCCGCATTCAAACTGTAGAACAGATGATTCTGACTGATTTCACTTCTATTTCAGGCGATGAGATGAAAGTAATTTACTTATAAAAATATTGACATGGGGGCGTGGCCAAGATGGCGGTAGGATTAGACGTGTCTTTGTGTCTCTCTGACTCCGCCGAACCACAGCATTAACATAACTCCCTTCCATGTGGCTCTGCTGACGGAGAAACTCGCTGGTCTGATCCTGGAACCTCTGCTGTGGTAGCAGAGCCCGTGGGATAGCAGAAGGGTGGGATACCTGGGCTCCAGACGCCGGCTGAGAAGACAGGCGCGGCCCAGGCTCACGCCGCGGAGGGGAGTACAATCCTCTGGGGCTTCGGGTTATGGGCAGTGGAGCAGTGAAACCTGGCCTCCCATACCGTGCCGTACGAGTATACGGCAGAGCCGACAGCCCCTGGAGATATAGGGCAGCGCCAGAGAGACCGACAACTAGAATGCTGTAGAAGTGAGGAGTACCTACACCAGCTATCAAGAGGAAGCAGGCAATGGAGTGGGCCTAGGGCAGACGGCGCCCGGACCAGAAGTGTGGGGCGGGCTCGTGCCCAAACGAAGCAGAGTGGAGCACTAAAGCATCGGGCACTGGGTGGCGGAGTGGTGGGACCCTCCTGCCCAGCTGTGCCCAGACGGGCCTGGCAGCCCCCAGGAGGAGTGGATCAGAACTGGAGAAGCCGCCACTCATAGCACAGTAGGTGCAGCACAAAAGCGTGGCAGACACCGGGTAAAGCGAGCACCGGAACAAGGACGTGGGCTCAAGCTGAATGGCCCCCAAGACTGTGGCCTAGCATGGGGCATAGGAAGCCAATAAAGGTGAACACCATCTCCTGAGACTGGCCCTGCGGTAGTGAATGGGCGGAGCTCCTGGGATTATTGCAGTGCCCTACATTAGCAGATACCTCTGCGACGAAACCTGCCAACAGAGGGAGCACACTGTAGTGCCCACACGACCTACTCTAAAACTTAGTAGGAGGCTTTGCTCGACTATAGAGGGCAGGCGTGCTCTGTTCTGCCCCCCCTTGACTGCACCGGCAGCAGATCCCCTCTCCCGGGCCGTGGGAGCGCGTTGTTCACGGTGGTGGGTCATGCGGGCCTCCCCCCATTAAAAGTCATGAAAGCTGCACATACTTAGAACTACTAACATGTTCCAGATGGCTCTGTGCACTCGAGGGAGAGGCTTACCCCGCTGAGGTGCTAGTTTATAATCAAGAGTCCTTGAGTCTGCCAGATACAGAGTGCCTCCCTCAAGCAAAGACAAGCGTTGAATTGATCGCACTGGCGGCCCGGCGCCCGCCTCACCCAAGTGGACAGGGAGATGACATGGTGCAGGAGGGCAAAGCAGCAACTCATGTGATCAGAGACCGTGACCACGGACCACGAGGAAGTACGCCAAGCCCGGAAGCCAAGCCATACATAGCCACCCACTGGGATATGGCTGTATCATGGAAAATCAGCACTCAGCTGCCATCTTTGGGCAGTCGTGGGCCTCGGCGACGCGCACCTGGGAGCGAAAGGAACCCCTCGATATAGCGGACCATAGCATCTGATACTAGCATATGAAAGGACCCAGTGGAGCGGCTACCTGCTGACAAGAACATTGAGGTCTCCCCCACCTGAAACAAAACAAAGGGCAGACACCAAGGCAGCGGCTCGGACGAAAAAGGAGCGCTCCGTGTAAGAGATGCTGATGAAACAGCTCGTGCCGGGTACCCCCTCCAGGGCAACTCAAGACGGAGAGGGGCAACAGGAGGGGATGGAGCGTGCAGATGCCTCGCCACGAAAGCGTTTATGACACTGTTCACATCCCTCAGAGAGGGCCTGCAAAAAATGAAATGACAACTCTCGGCCGACCTGAAGGAGATGAGGCACAATCTGGAGGAGGTGGGAGACTGAGTAACGGTCTTAGAAGAATGCAACTCTGGCAGAGACGAGGAGATCGAAATGATGCAGCAAGAAATCACTAAGCTGAATTACCAGCATATTGAGCTACAAACCCAGGCAGAAAACCTAAAAAATTGCTCCAGAAGAAACAATGTCTGGAAGGAGATATTCAGGCCTACATCCTAGTCCTCTTCCGTCATCTACTGAACAATGAACATAGCTCTGACATCCAGATTGATTGATTGAGTGCACCAAGTAGGCCAGCCAAGGGGTAGTAAAGCTCCCCCAGCAGACACACTAGTGTGTGTACATGACTTTCAAGTCAAAGAAACCATTATCCGGCGTGCACGAGACGCCCACCCAGTGCAGTTTCGAGGGCACTTACCAACCTTCTTGCCAGACCTATCCATGACCACACTTTATAAAAGGGGAGAATTACAGTCAATTATGACCCACCTTAAAGAAAAAGGGATTTCATACTCATGGGGACACCCCTTCCGGATCATCTTTTGCTACGAAGGAAAAGTAAGACAGCTCCGATCCCTGAGGGAAGTCCAGGAGGTCCTGGGGATTACAGAATCCAAGGTGCAGGATGAGGGGGGCAGGCCCCCAGAGAGCTCCAGAAACAAATATTCCCTCTGGCATAAGATTGGGAAGCCCTCCTCCACCCTTAAAACAGACTGGGAGACTATGGCGAAAGAAAGGGAAGCCGTAATTAACTCTCTTTCTGGATCACCGGACCAGTTGGTCTCCACCTGACCTGAACTGCATCAATGAAGGGATATTTCAATCCAGGTGGGGTCGGGGGATGCTCCTACCCTACGCCAGGTCACCCGCGAAGGACTCTGTGAAGATACTCTTGTAGATGGAGGCTCTGAAGGTACACAGAGGACCACTGGCTGATGACCCCCGAGGGCTTACCTACCTTGACGAACTGTTGTAAATTCTTGTTAATGGCATGATTCTTTTGTGTAGTTTAGTTTGGGGTTTTTATTCATTGTTGGTCAGATTTCATTTTCCTTCCCCCCCCCCGCATCATTTCCAGGCAGAACTTCAAGAGAGAAACAGGCTGACATGCTTTTGCACATACCTCCCTTATGCAGCCTCAAATCGTTTAAGCAGCAGCAGTTCCCTTCCACACAGAAAGGTACAACACAGGTAAAGACCTGAAGATCATGAGCCTCAATACCCGAGGCCTTAACCACCCAGTGAAACGCACAGCGATCCTTTCCCTACTAGAGAACTTGGGAGGAGACATATGTCTGCTGCAGGAAACGCACCTCCTATCAAGGAATACAGCAGCTTCTCTCACCAATTCTGGTCAAACCTCTCTTAAAAGAATGGTGTCACCATCCTATTAGGAGCGATATTCAATGGCAAAGTAGTCTCTATGATATTCGAGGTGAAGGGACGCTTGCTTGCAGTTAGAATCCAATTGGGATCCATACATTTCTCTCTAGCTAATATATACGCCCAAATACACAAGAACCCTTTATCGTTAAGGCCCTTTCAGACGTGTTGGCGTCCCCCGATGCAGCAATTCTTGTGGGATGAGATTTCAACCCAGTGATGGACGCTGTGCTGGACCGCTCATGCCTGCGGTCTGCGCAGACAGGGGCCTTCAGTACACCTGGTGTCGGTAACACCCTCGGGCACGATATTACACCTTTTACTCAGAGGCACATAAAACATGCGCGTGCTTAGATCATTTTTTAGCATCAACCGTGCTAGTCCCTAGATTGAGGAAAACTTCCATTGAACCGAGATTGCCATCAGACCACGCGATGATCACGGTCATGATACAGGCAGACACTGAGCAGCCGAGCCCTTCGAGATGGCGACTGCAGGAGGGCCTCTGACGATCTTGTCAGAGATGCGTGCGAAGTTAATAGAATACCTACATACAAATGACATAAGAAACACCCCCTTGGCCGCAGTGCGGGAAACACTCAAACTGGTAATGAGAGGGGAATTTATTGCAGTATCAGCAGCAGAGAACTGAGAGCGCCAGGAGAAGTGCCAGATCTTTGAAAAAGAGGTAACAGAGATGGAATCCATCCACAAACGTACTGGGGCACCGAGAATATGGAGGGAACTGGAAAAGAAAAGGCACCTTCTGAAACGCTCAGGCCTAGATAGGGCAGAGTATGCCCTCCTCAGACTCCGTCATAAATATTATCTGAGTAGTGACCGATGCGGGCAGCTGCTCGTGCAAAGGCTTAGAGCCAAGACGATGACTGCTGAGATCGCCCTGACTAGACGGCCTACGAGGGAGGAAGTGCATTCAGACTTGCAAATAGTAGAGACGTTTAAAACTTTTTATCAGACCCTGTACTCCAACACAGACTCTCCACATCAAGAGTCTATATATTAAAGACAGCCCAGTTACCCGCCTCCCGGAAACAATCGCAACCCAACTTGACCAGCCGATACAAATCGAGAAGGTGATCACAGCAATTGCTCACATAAAATTGCACAAAGCGCCGGGTACGAACGGTTTCCCGGCACAATTCTATAAGGCCTTCTACCAGGAATTGGCGCTGCTCCTGATGCCGTTGTTTAACTATTTCCTTGACACAGGTCCACTCACAGAGTCCATGGTGGAAGCCTCGATATCAGTGATTCTCAAGCCCTCTAAAGATCCCAGCGAATGCGGATCCTACCGACCTATTTTCTTACTTAACATTGATGCAAAACTCTTCCCCAGGATCCTGGCAGTCTGGCTAAACCCACTGATCTCAGGTCTTGTGGACCCGGATCAAGCAGGTTTTATACCTACACGCCAGGGGGAAGCTAATACCAAAATAATTCTTCACCTCATGGACGGTATCCATAGATCTCGCAAAGAAGCACTGCTCCGGTCCATTGACGCTGAAAAAGCGTTTGACAGGGTGCGCTGGTTGTATCTCTTTGACACACTACGCCATTTCTGACTCAGTGAAAAGTTTATAAAGTGGGTTAGCTGTATTTACCATGCTCCACAAGCTTTTGTCCAAGTGAACGGGACGTAGTCCGACTTGTTTCTGATTGCCCGTGGCACGAGGCAGGAATGCTCGCTATTTCTCCTTCTTTGCGCACTTTACATGGAGCCGCTGGCACAAAGAATTCGGGATGACCCACGGATTGAGGGTTTCATATTTTGGAACTACACACATAAAATCAGCCTCTATGCAAATGATGTGATTCTCTCGATGACGAACCCACTGACTTCTCTAAATCTTGGACGAGTTAGAGAGCTTCAGGAAGGTCTCGGGTTTCAAAGTCAACCTAAACAAGTCCCAGATCCTATATCTCTCGGTGCCCCTTGCCCATGAAGAGAGTCTTTGGAGCAAATTCCAGCAATCCTGGGCGGACCAATCCATACCTTATCTGGGCGTCCTGCTTGCCCCATCCATACCAAAGACCCTAGCATTAAATTATGCGGCACTCTTGAACCAAAAGGTTAGGGCCCTGGATAGGTTGACCCGCATGAAGCTGGCTTGGTTTGGGTGAATTGCGGCAGTCAAGATGACGGTGCTCCTGCGCATTCTTTACATTTTTCAAATGCTGCCGTTGGTCCAGCCGCCGAAGGCTCTACATATTCTACAACTTGCAATTAATACATTTTCTTGGGGGGGAAACACGATTATTCCTAAGCTGATCTCGAAAATAGAAGGACTACAGGATAAGGGAAGTGAGCTGCGGAGCCCGAATAATGGGGGAGCCAGATGTTGAAGTAAAGCGGCCCAATAATATAAAGAGAGACTAGGGACTGACCAACCTCCTCTGTCCAATGTAAGGATCATCCATTTAGCAGCTCTTCGAGGCATATGATAGCTCCACATAAATCTGTTACAGCATCTTTCTGCGCTATTAAGACTGGCCTTCGAGAACTCCAGGGGTATAGTCCTAAAGATGTATAGAAATTTTGGCAAGATCAACATCTTTAGCACATTCCTTCTGCCAAATAAAGAAAGATGGAGATTGTCTAGCCTACGTAGAGTGAGATTGGCTGCATCAATAATAGGTAGAATATTCATATCTGGTATTTGTTCTACTGCTGCTGAGATTTTAACCCCCAGATATGTTGCAGTCTGTACCACCGGGACTTCCGTAGGTGGCATAGATGAGGACTGAATAATCTGAGTCTTCTGGACGTTAAGTTTATAACCTGAAAGCCGACCAAATGACTGCGCTAAGTTCTTAATAGCGGAAAATGCCAGAGACACATCCCTTGTTATAATTATAATGTCATCGGCATAAGCTAATGCCTTAAAGTCAACTGCATTGATCTCAACAGGTAGGATCCTAGTGGATAGCTCTATTTTACTCAAAAAGGGATCAATATATAGAGCGAATAACAAAGGCGAGCAGGGACAGCCCTGCCTAGTACCTCTATTTATTGCAAATGGTCTTGAAAGATTACCTGAGATTGACAGACTTGCTTGAGGAGCAATATAGAGTGATTGGAGAGCCTGAATGAAGATAACGGAGAAGCCCTTCCACCGAAGAACTCTCCATAAAAATTCCCAAGCTACCCTGTCAAACGCCTTTTCGGCGTCCAACAGGATAGCTGCAAGAGGGGAATGCCTAACCTGCGCCCAGTCCAAGAGAGCAATGACACGGCGTACATCGGCGTACATGATCCGCCGTGTCCCTTCCAGGAATAAATCCGTGCTGGCGGATAGAGACCAGGGGGGTTATAACCAAAGCCAATCTACTCGCCAGACAAGAGGTCAAGGGGGTACTTCTTAAGGTCCTCGAGCCGAGTTATTATAAAAAAACAAAATTCAAGGTCATTATAGCAATGCATTCTGCCTGGAGGAAGATCTCTCGAAAATGGGTAATACCTAAAATAAATTTCTACACTCCATTGACTGCTGCTAGGCTGCTACCATCAATCTTCCAAGACTCAGTCACAATTAGGTGGGGAACCCAAGGGATTCTTACGCTGGGGGACTTACTCTGTGAGGGAAAAATGGCCTCTTTTGCATTCTTAAAAGATAAATATGCTTTGATTGCGTGTGATTTTTTTAAGTATTTACAGCTACGCAGCTACATAGACCGTCTTCTGATCAATTCCCCTAATGCATTAAGTAAGAATGCTCTCATGGAGTTAATCTTAAGGAGGACTCGTTTGAGTATCCTTTACCAAACCTTGCTAAATGGTCTTCCTGATGATCTTCTGTCCCAGACGGCTAAATTAGGAAGCAAATTTGGAAAGGTAAATATAGATATCGCTTATGCATTGGATCTGTCTAATTCTGTATTAATTTCAGGCAGTTTACGTTCACAAAGTTATATGGCTATGTATGATTTATATTTTACCCCAGCCAAGATTTCTAAATGGGGTGGTGGTGGTGTTCAGGGGTGTCCTAGATGCGGTTTGGGGGCAGCAAATGATGTTCATATGTTCTTTTCATGTACTAAACTGTATAGCTTTCTTCAGGATATCCAAGTGTTTATCAATAATTCACTGAACATTCAGGTAGAACTTTCTTCCGAATTAGTAATTATGGGCTATGTGACAGATCCCAGTATGGATAGACAATTTTTTGAATCTGCCTTTCTCTGTATTGCAATGTCTGTAGTTCGCTTATGTATAACTTCTGAATGGATCAGCCATTTAGCCCCGTCTTTTTTGAATTGGAGAGCGAGAATGCTGGCCCTCTATAATTTGGAATTAGCAGTCATTTTAAAAAGCGGGAGAAGAAGGCGGGATAAGGGCCTAAAGATTTGGGCCCCTTTTTCGATTTGGTATAGCAAGTAAATTGGTTGGGCCAATTGCTATATTTTTTTTTTTTTTTTTTTTTTCTCCTGTTGAGACCGCTTGTTGTTGTGTTCCGGACAGTGATTTTATATTTGGTACTGTGAACCATGTTTGCCGAAGCTTTGTGCCCTTCTGTTCTTTTTTGCTCCTTGTTTTGTCAAGCGAAAATTAATAAAAAAATTAAAAAAAAAAAAAAAAGGGAAACACGATTATTGATCGCTCAAATGATGCAACCCAAGTGAGAGAGCGGTGTAGGACTACCACTAGTCCACAGATACCTACAAGTGGCACACCTCCGTGATATAGTTGAATGGAACCACTCTCTATCTGAAAAATAGCAGTTCTTCTTCGACCAAACAGTGGCGGGAGAAAATATCTGTCGAGAAGTCTGGTTCCTACACAAACACAGAGTATGGGCATTGTACTCCTCCCCAGTAACCTCATCAACTCTGAAAGTTTGGGATGCAGTAGCCGGTAAAAAGGGCCTAACAACATTCCCTTCCCCGATGTCCCCAATAGTAAACAGCCTTGACTTTATGCCGTGACGCAGCTTGGATGTGTTCCAGAGATGGAGAGAAGAAGGGTGTAAAAGAGTTGTCTCCCTATTTGACCCCAATGGGATCATTCCTTTTGTGCAATTAAGGCAGGACTATGCTCTTCCACTGACCGATGCATTCCTTTACCTCCAATTGCTTCACTGGGTCACCTCCCTGGAATATCAAGCAACGGCCTCATGACCACTCACTGTCTTAGAGAAGTGGCTGATGCTCAAAAATGACGACAAACACCTCATCTCTAAGCTTTATGCAATGCTCTCCATGGGAAAGGAGGGAGGGCGAAACAAAGGACAGCTTCGATGAAAGGAGGCGTTGGGTCGAATGCTCGCTGATAAAGAATGGGCAGACATACACTATAGGCCACACCACGGCGCACAGCACTGCAGGGACAGAATCGGCCCACAAAGTGATAACATATTGGTATCTTACTCCGACTCATATTCATAGCTGTAATAAAGGACGCTAAGAGAGAGGCTGGAGGGAATGTGGCCTAGCAGGCTCTCTGGTGCACTTGCTATGGCATTGCCCAAGACTGGTTCGCTTCTGGGAGCAGGTTTTGGATGATATAGACAACGCATTCGACACCACACTCCCCAGCATATGTTATCTTGAGGCTGCCAAAACCTTTAACTTTTTCCCTTTACTCCCTGAAGGGTAGACAGACCGCACTAGCGTTGTTGGCAGGGCGCCAGGTAATCCTGGCCCAATGGGGCACCTCGAATAGCCCTGACCACTATGCATGGCTACAAACTTTGGTTGACACTGGCAATAGAGCATGTCCTTAGTTGTGGAGCACAAGCGGGATACTTATGCGGAGCTCTGGGCCTCCTTCCTTCAGATCCTCTTGACAGAATTACAAGAGATAACATGCCCCAAATACTTACAAATACTGCAACTACTCCTGTATTGTGGGGCGGAGTCAGTATCAACCCCACGGATGGAGACCGTGGAACAACACATGTCCTTGATGGAGCAGGTAAAGCAAAATTTTGTATACCTCCTCTATTTTGCATGAAAATACTAATTATATAGCCTACTTATATTATAATTTGACTAACGGTGTGATGTGTTATACTAATCAACCTTTTGCAAATTTTGTAAACACCAATTACACGTGGAACTTATTGCTATTTGCTTGGCAAAATAACTCTAATAACTAAATTATGTGCGCATATTAATAGTAGTACATGTGGTAATAGGATATCGCATGATTTATGTTGCTTATGTGACGTTTGCGTTCCCGTTTTGGATCGTAAAGATGAGTATTATTGCTTTAAATGTCGCTAAAAGCTAGGAAAATACTAATACATAAAGGGATTAGTGAGGGTTTAACATTAGAATCTTCATTTCTTTGTATTAATTACTCTTTTGTGTTTGTTTCGCTTAAGTTGGCATTTGGGCCTACCAAAATATGGCGTCCGAAATGGAGTTCAGAAGTGGCCACCGTCTCGTGAGCGCGATGCCTACTGCGCAGACTCGGATGGCTCCGTAGACCTCCAGGCGACCCCAAGTCACAGTGTTCCTGGTCAAGGATAGCAACATGGAGGACTTCCAAACCTCAGTCAGTAAAATCTGGTCTAAATGAACAATTGGGACATACAAGCAAATCTTCTACAATGTTACATAAGGGAAACATGGACAGAGGAAGTGAACCAGCAAAATCCATGAGCACCTCATAATGTAAAAATCGGACATTTCTAACTAGCCAATCACCTGCCTTCTTAGCCTAAAAATGTTTCATGTTATCCCGAACTGTATTATAAAATGAGCAGTAGAATAGGGAGGAGTTTTAGAATGGAGATCGATTGATTCAGATGCTGCCTTCTTACTCGATGACCGCAAACCTCTATTGACCCCACAGGCAATGACAGATGCTTGCACGATTTCTGGTCCTTTGGAGATCTTTGGGACTGTAACGTGCTGAGCAAAGAACTTTTGGACTTTGAGCTTTGGCCTGCTTTATTTGGACAATTAACGGCTAAATTCGGTTATGCAGAGCCAAATGAATTAGAGAAAAATCCAGATAGCAAGAATAGGTAAATATAAATGTCATGCGATTTGTGCTAATTGAACAAAATTCTAAACTTTGATCGACCAAAAATGCTAATATTAATTGTAAACAATATTTAGATAAACAAATATTTGATTAACAGAAATTACGAGTTTGTGGTTTTTGAATGAAGAGAGTAGAGGATTCTGAGTCTTAAATGTGTTTTAGCTGGTTCTAAATCACCATCAAACAGTCCAACTAATTGGTCCGTCGACCAAGTGGTGGAGTGCCTTGATGTTTAGGGTTAGGAATCTATAGGTGGTGATGCTAAAATAACTTTTCTTCCCTATAGGTAATAAGGTACCCCCCACATGTCCAGCGCAAAGTCATCATCCCTCCTGTGTGCAGACTCGTGAGTGGAGACATGCGAGTGTTGGTGTTATGGGCCCCACCAATGAATGCGTGTGTGAATGAGCTAGTGTGATGTTGGGTCTGCGACGCAGGGAGGATAAGTTGTAAAATTTGCCTTTCTCTTTTCCCCCTGGTTTCTTGCGCTGGAACAGTTTTTCTGGTAGCAGGATGATGGTTTTATTGCATTGGTTTGGTGATTATTGCTTATGGATTTGATTATTGCTTATTGATTTCTGAATTTTTAGTATTGATTTATGTATTAACATTTTATGTTGAGTCGCGTTGCGTTCTATGTTGTTTTGAAGACTTCTGGGATGTGGGAAGTCGGATGGCCTGTGGCAAGTGAAGTCACATGATGAATTGTTTGTTGCCCTGTAGGTACACGGGGAAAACGTGTGACGATTGGAGTTGCACGACGCATTGTCTGGGTTCGATTTGGTAACATCGCCGTGTGTTATCGTTAGGGAAATTTCTGTATGAAAGTGGTGTATGGGTAGCGAAGGCCACCTGTGAAATTTTGGTGTTAAGTAACAGGAGTCCACGTGAACTCTGATTACGCTTATCACTGGAAAGGTAATATGTGTTCCCTAAGCTTGTAAGAAGGGTAAAGTAGATGCTACTTTATTAACAAGTGTAATAATTCTGTAGTAGGGAAGAGGTAAGCGCTGCTCTCGGGAAAGACAGGATTCTGTGTGAATGAGCTACATTTTCCGTATGAATGTGTGTAAATGAAATAGCATTCAACTTAATTGTGAAACTCTTGGTTTATTTCTCAGGAGCAGTGCATCTCCAACAGGTGTCTTATTTCCAGTGAAACGGTTAGTTAATACTTGCTAGAAGGGTAAGGTAGAGGGAAGTGCTACTTTATCGGCGAATGTAATGATTCCGTAGTAGGGCAGAGGTAAGCGCTGCTCTCGGGAAAGACGGAATTCTTGTGAAAAAGGTCAAGACTATCTCTTGTGTTAGCGAAACAGATAATGGTGGCGTTTGTATGTAGTTACTAACAGAATTTGAGTAAAAGAGAACGTGAGAAAAGTTTGCCGATATATTTTGTAAAGGAGGGGTCAGCAGAAGCAGGAGTAGCGAGACAAACTGACGTCAGAAAAGACCGCCCTGGGATTGGCCAGTCAGTAAGAAATGTAGAAGCTCCTGATTGGTGCGTTAGTGTACGCCACGCTAGGAGTGGAGAATTACAGGGTGACGTAGATGCTCCGGATTGGTGCGTTGGTGTGAGTTGCGCTGGGATTGGAGAATTGCAAAAGAGACATATACGCTCCGGATTGGTGCGTTAGTGTAAGTCGCGCTACGATTGGACAAAACAACAGAATAGTCGTAAGAGAAATCTAGCGATACTGAGAAGAGAAAATGATGTATTACGATCACCAGAAAAAGAGTAAAAAACCTGGTTCGGAAAGATCAAGAGTTTATTTAAAAAGGACAAACCGATTGTGACTAGAGAGGGACAGTTGCTTCCTCCACCAAAATCACCTGCATCCTTTATGGTTGCAAAATATGGCTACCATACATGTATTTGGTTAGACAATTGGGCGAAGTATACAAAGGATGATGGAGTTCTAGCATTTCCGGAACATGGTTCATTCAATTTAGCGGTATTGAGGAATTTGAGAGAAAGAATGATGAAATTTGAACCAAGACCTAGACCTACTAAGTTTGAAGCATTGACAGAAAGGGAAGATGAGATGTATGACAGAGAACGACAGCGGAGTGGCGGAAGGTACAAATATGTTTGGTAGACCGTGTGGACAAGAGAATCATGATGATAGAATGAGGAGATGGCAAAGTGCAAATATGGCTGATGGTATGTTCCCTATGAGAAGTGCTGAAGAGACTAGTAGTAGAAAATGTACAGAAAAGAGAAATAATACAGGATCAGAAGGTTATAAGTATGGTGTGCATGAGTCGGAGGATGATGTTCTTGAGGACATGTTTTATAAAAATCCACCCACATATCAACCAAATTCCACATTGTTGACACCAAGTGCCCCAGTAAAAGAATCACCACAAAATATAAAGTTTGAGTCAATACAAGAGGTAGGAAGAAATAATCCCTTCAGAGAAGCAGAAAATACACAACCTTGTAAAATGACAAATGAAAATTCAGCCGAATTAGCCAGAACTACCTTAGAGTTAACTGAAAAGATTAGGGAATTGACTAAAAACATGGAAGCTGTAACTGTTCCTGTAACAATAGGACCTGTAATGCCTATTTTTGATAAGCAAAAGGATAGTGAGCATTGTCTGACGATTCCTTATAACATTAATAAAAATTGAAACAGAAAGAAGAGGTTCAAGAGAAAATCCATGGGGACAAGTGGTAGGAACTTCTGAACAAAGTACTCCTAAAAATTTGACAGTAAATCAGAGTCTAGCGAATAGAGCAATAATGACGACAGAATCAGTACCAGGGTCACCAAAAAGTTTAGATCAAACACAAAATGAAAAAATTCCTTTAGGTCCTACTTCTGATGAATTAAGTGAATGGTTAAGGAGTCTACAGCAAAAAGATGCGGAACCTCGACCTTTAGATGTGTCCAAATTAAAAATAGTTTTAGAAGAATTAATAGTAGGAACTATTCCCAAAGAAAAGTTAAAAGCTTATCAGGATGAAAAATTTATGTTTCTATGCAAAAGTATAACATGGAGAGAAAGAAATTTACATGAAAGATTAGAAGAAGTAGCAAGTGAAATGGGTAGCGACTTTGAAAAGGTAAAGTCATTACAAAAAACATACAGAGTAGACTTTTCTGAAAAAGACATTGAAAATTTGAATACTGCAGGAAGAATAACTCAGATTAAAGACTTAAATATTTTACTGAGAAAATGGGGTGATGTAGACAAATGGAAAAGTAGATGGTTTCGAAAACGAGACAATACAACAGACAACACGTTTGCAGCTTTCCCAGTAAGAGAAAAAGAAAAAGTGGTAACTGAATGTCCCATGAGGGAGATTCCAGGCGGAGGCTATGTGCATGTCCCCTGGACCAGACAAGACATTTCATCATTCACCATTGCCTTTCCTCGCTTGAGCGAGAAGCCGGTTGAGTGGTACAGGCAGGTAGACAGGTTTGTAAAATTATCAAAAGTACTATGGATTGATTTAAATAGTTTATTTGACATAATTGTACCAGCAGACCAATGGGCAGAATGTAAAATTACAATAGGTTGGCCTACTCAAGAATACCCTAGAGATCCAAAAACAGGTGCTCCTGATCCAGAAGTAATGAGAAAATATGAACAAGTAGTTACCTTTCTGAAAAATAAAGTGCCTCCTAAAGAAACTGATTGGGTTAAAAGTATTTTTTTTTTATTATCTTTTGTTTTTTGTAATTCTTTTTATTAACAGTATGAATCAGAGTTACAAGGCAAGAATACAATGCAGTCAGATGTCTTGGTTGAACATGATACACATATTGGTACAAAGCATAATCAGTTGGTTACAGGTGATTTGTGCATTTACTATAGTGGTTCCTCTTGAGCTGGTAATAGTGGTGGGGTGCATATAGTCCCTCTATATTCATTCCACTCGTTCCAAATGTGGACCCACTTCTTAGGACATCCCCTGGCTACATAAACATATTTTTCCCGGAACATGCACCAGTCCATGTCTTTCTTCCAGGCACACACTGCTGGAGCCTGTGATGCCCCCCATTTCTGGGCTATGTTACGTTTCGCTATCATAAGCCCCAATGTAACCCAGGTCATCTGTGTGTTGTTTAAGTCAGTGGGCTCCCATACATTCAGGAGGCATCTCTTAGCTTCCAGTGGGAGAGCCTGATGTAACACTTCACCCATAACCTCTTGTATTTTCTTCCAGTACCTCTGGACCAAGGGGCATTCCCATATTATGTGTAGGAAGGTGCCTTCGTGTCCGCAGCCCCTTCTACACCCTCCATCTGGCGCTCTACCCATTCGTACCATCCCAGGTCCTGTGATATAGACCCGGTGTAAAATTTTGAGTTGTATTAGCCTCAATTTTGCTCCCATGGCCACTTCCCGCGGTGAAGACACGGCTGCCATCCAATCTTCCTCGTCTAGGATTATACCATCGCCTTCCCACTTCTCTCGCAATTTCATTAGGGGGTGTACAGAATGGTTAACTAACTTTTTATATGTGAGCGAGATGGCCTTTGCTGGAAGATAGCCATCCAGGAGTCTGTCCTCGAGGGGGTGGCTTCAGGGGGGGTCTCCCCCTTTGGGAGACAGGAGTATAAGGCGTGGCGGACTTGAAGGTATCTAAAGTGTTCTGTAGAGGCAAGCTCGAACTCTTGCTGCAGAGTGGGAAATGACTTGACCTCCCCCTTTGCCCATAGGTCGCCCACTTTTGAGATGCCTATGAGGTCCCATTTGTCAAAACCTTTAGTGGACCAGAGGTGCCCGAGCTGTTCCGAGGCCCATATTGGCGTTGCCAGGGTTATCTTGTGGTCCCATCCCGTACTCCTGGTGGCTGCCCTCCAGACCTGTACTGATTGTTTGGTTAGTCCGGTTAATTGGCGTTTCCTGGCATTCGAGTAAAGCGCTCTGTCATAGTTCCCGCTAGGCAGTAGCCACCGATCCATTGCGTATCCAGGATTGCCCGCTTGTCTATAGGTGCCATGGTTAATGGCAGCCAAATGTGCTGCCCTGCTGGAGCGGGTAGTACAAAATGTTGTATACCCCCCCCATTCTGCATGTTTATATTAATCCGAATAATTAATTAATTGTAATATTATTAATCTGTTTGAAGTGATAACTCACCAACTATATTAACAAGAGAAATACACGTGGGAATTGCACTTTGCATGGCTATATTAAATGTGAATTAACTAGTGTACGCATATTAATAGTAGAAATTTAGAATATTATATGTTATATGTTGCTTTAAGTGATGTATTGGTGATTTGTGCTTTATTTAGTAAGTATAATCCGCTCTGAGTGTTGCTTCTGCTAGATAAATACACACACATATGGGTATTAGTAAGGGGATAACATTTTATTAATAATTTCCATCTTTTAATTACGTTTTTGTGTTTCTTTTGCTTAAGTTGACCATTTCGCCCAATACAAGATGGCTGAACGAGACGTTAAACGGGACTGCCTTGACAACACGAGGTTCTGGGTGAAGTGCGCATGCGTCACCGCCAGCAACAGTGGCCTGGACCTGACCCCGGGTGAACATGTACCCTCCAAGGTCATTCCGGGAACCCATCCAAGACTAAGAGACAATGCTCAATTTAAAAGCCGGAACAAGCAAGTTTGATGACTTTATCTTCGACACCCTGAGAACTGCTCATCGCCAGTCGAAATTGACCAATTAGAACTCTCTAAACCCAATCTTGATACAATTTTGTTAGTATTTTCATTATAAAAGTAGGTAGGGAATTAGGGTAGGCTCGCTCGCTCTATCTCGACGCTACGACCGGCTCGCTCTTCTTTGACGAACTTGATTTCCTGACGTTATGCTGACGGAGAGGACGGTGACACTGCTGGACAGCTGTTATCCTGAATCTATGAGAGACTGAATTGCGGCCTAAACTTTGCAGAAAATTTCTCTTTGTCTGATTGACTTAGAGGACGAAGTTAGCCAGAATAGGTAAATATGATGCTCTGAAATGCTGATGATGATTTCAACATTTCCTTCAATTTTCTTAGATAAAGTATAATTGATTAATTGACAAATGTGTTGTGTCGATTATTTGAAGAAGAAGATTAATAGAAAAGAAATAAAGCATAGGTAGACGAGCAAATCATCAAGTACCAACTCAACTAAATGATCTATCTCCGTATGGGAGGGATATCTTAGGTTTAATGTCAATGTGTTAAAGGTGAGGTAAAGGTATTCCTCTCATGTCAGCGTTGTGAAATGTATTTTCCCTCAGAAAACAGGCCAACTGAGTGTAAGTATATTGGTGTTATGGGCCCCACCAATGAATGTATGTGACTAAATTGAATGACGAGGTAGTTGGTCTGTGCCGAAGGGGGAATTTGACGTTAAGCGCTGCAACAGTTTTTCTTGTAGCAGTATGATGGTTTTTATTGTTTGGTTTGGTGATTATTGCTTGTAAATAGCTTATTGATTATTGTTTATTGATATTGATTTATGTACTAACACTCTATGTTGAGTCGTGTTGAGTTTTATGTTGTTTGCACGGCTTCTGGGATGTAGGAAGTCGGAAGTTTGTAACGGTTCCATAGTAGAGCAGAGGTAAGCGCTGTTCTCGGGAAAGACGGAATTGTTGTTATCCTGTAGGTACACAGGAGAAAACGTGTGACGATTGAAGTTGCACGACGCATTGTCTGGGTTCGATTCGGTGAAATCGCCGTGTGTTGCCATTAGAGACATTTTCTGTGTGAGAGAAGTGTGTATGATAGCAAAGGTTACCTGTGAAGTTCTGGTCTTAGGTACCAGGGATCCAACTGGCATTCTGATAACGCTTATCACTGGAAAGGTAATAGGTACTCTCTGAGCTTGTTAGAAGGACAAAGGAGAGGTAAGCGCTGCTTTGTTAACGTGTGTTATAATTCTGTAGTAGAACAGACCATTTGCTGTTCTCGGGAAAGGCAGGATTCTGTGTGAATGTACTACATTTTTTCTTGTGTGAACGTGCGTGAATGTAAAGGCATTCGGGTTAATTGTGAAACTCTAGTTTTATTTCTCAGGAGCATTGGGTCTCCAACTATGTGTCTTAACTCTGGAGAAAAGGTTAGCTAATGCTTGTTAGAAGGGTAAGGTAGAGGGATGTTCTACTTTATCAACGGAAGTAACGATTCTGTAGTAGGGCAGAGGTAAGCGCTGCTCTCGGGAAAGACGGAATTCTCGTGGGAAAGGTCTATTGCTATTCTTTGGTTAGCGAAGTGGACAATGGAGACGTTTTCATGTTGTTACTAACAGAATTGTAGAAATTGAAACAAAAACTTACTGAGCAGATTTGCAAAGGAGGGGTAGACAGGAGCAGGAGCTGCCATAGCGGCTGCTGACGTCAGAACGACCGCGCTGGGATTGGACAGTCGGTCAGAAACGTAAAACGCTCCGGATTGGTGCGCTAGTGTGTGCCGCGCTAGGAGTGGAGAAATACAGGGTGACGTAAAACGCTCCCTATTGGTGCGTTAGTGTGAGTCGCACTGAGATTTGAGAATTGTGACAGTGACGTAGATGCTCCGGATTGGTGCGTTAGTGTGAGTTGCGCTGTGATTGGATAGAATAGTGGTACAGCTGTAGGGAGAAACTAGTGAGACACGAAAAGTAAGGAAAATGTATTACGATCCACCAGAAAAAGAGAAAAAGTCATGGTTCGGGAAAATTAAGAAGTGGTTTAAGAAACACAAACCGATCAAAACTAGGGAAGGACAGTTACTTCCTCCGCCGAAAACCCCTGCATCTTTAATGATTGCGAAATATGGATATCACACCTGTATTTGGTTAGACAACTGGGTTAAGTATACAAAGGAGGACGGAGTATTAACTTTTCCAGAACATGGTTCATTTAATTTGGCTGTTTTGAGAAATTTGAGAGAGAAAATGATGAATTTAGAACCGAGACCTGGACCGACTCAATTTGAAGCCTTGACGGAATGGGAAGACGAAATGCATGACCGAGAAAGACAGAGAAATGGTAGAGGGTATAGGTTTCTGTTTGGCAGATCGTACGGGCATGAGACGCATGATGATCGAATGAGAAGGTGGCGGAATGCATGTATGACTGAGGGTTTGTTTCCCGTAAGAACTGCAGGTGAGCATGAAGGACGAAAGTGTATAGAAAAGAGGCATAATGTGGAGACGAAAGGGTATGGAGGGAATTAATCCGAGGATGATGTTCTTGATGATATGTTCTATAAGAATCCACCACCATACCGACCAGAACCAGAAATATTAACTCAAAGTGCCCCAATGAAAGAAACAGTACGAATCATAAAATCGGAACCAGAGTTCCAAGATTTAGGAAGAAACAATCCTACTAGAGAGGTAGAAAAGAAGTCTGGAGGAAAATTGGATGGAGAAAATTCAGCAGAATTAGCCAAAACAACCCTAGAACTAACGGAGAAAATAAGAGAATTAACTAAGAATCTGGAAGCAGTAACTGTACCAGTAACGATAGGTCCAGTAATGCCTATTTTTTGACAAGCAAAAAGACAGTGAACATTGTTTGACAGTATAAATCGGTTGAACAACCAAGAGTGAGTCAGAGTGAGAATCCATGGAGACAGACTATGAGTATGATTGAACCAAATTTTTCAAACAACCCGTTTGTAGGTCAGAACTGTGTAGAGAAACGTATGACAATGATAGAGACCATGTCAGAAACACAAAAAGATTTTGGACAGGGAAATGTAGAGAAGCCAGTAGGACCATCTACAGAGGAATTGAGTGAATGGTTGAGAAGCTTGCAAAAGAAAGACAAGGAATCTCAGTCAATAGATGTAGCTAAATTACGAATGGTACTGGAAGAATTAATAGTAGGAACTATCCAGACAGAGAGGTTAAAAATGTACCAAGATGAGGAATTGTTATTTCTGTGCAAAATTGTAACCTGGAGAGCGAAAAATCTTCATGAAAGATTAGGAGAAGTGGCAAATGAAATGGGCAATGATATTGAAAAGGTAAAAGCCTTACAGAAACCCTATCGAGTAGATTTCACTGAAAAAGACATTGAAAACATGAATACTACAGGACGAATAGGTCAGATTAAGGATATAATTATTTTGTTGAGAAAATGGGGAGATGTGGACAAATGGAAGAGCAGATGGTATCGTAAGCAAGACGAAGTTTCAGACAAAACATTTTCAGCCTATCCGATGAGAGAAAAAGAGAAGGTTGTGACAGAATGCCCTATGAGAGAGATTCCAGGAGGAGGATATGTGCATGTCCCATGGACTAGAAAGGATATTTTGTCATTTACGTATGACTTCCCTCAACTGCGTGAAAAGCCCATCGAGTGGTATAGACAGGTAGACAGATTTGTGAAATTATCCAAAGTATTGTGGATTGATTTGAATAGCCTGTTTGATATAATTGTACCAGCCGATTTATGGACAGAATGCAAAATAGTAATAGATTGGCCAACACAGGAATACCCAAGGGATCCTAAGACAGGAGCTCCAGACCCTGAGGTAATGAAGAAATACGAACAGGTTATGGCATTCTTGAAGAACAAAGTACCCCCTAAGGAGACAGATTGGATGAAAATTGACAGAACACATCAAGAAAGCAAAGAATCAGTACATGCCTATTATGAAAGGTTAATTTTAGCCTTTAAACAATTCGGTGGAGATGAGAATTTGAGTGACAAGGATTTGAGTAATTTCGTATACAGGTTTGTATATGGTCTTCGTCCAGAAATTAGTGAAATGATAAAACAGCATACAGTAGATTGGCAAAACAAGAAAATAGACAAAGTATTGAGACATGCTAAATATTTCAGTGATGAAATTAAAGCAAAACAGCGAAAGCTAAAAGAGAAGGCAATGTGGGCACAGGTAAAAGTAGCAGAGAGACAGGAAGCACAATTAGTGGAACAAGCAGGGTCAAAAACGAGATTTAATCCTGGGAAAAATAAAGGGAATATTGAGGAAGCTAAAAAGAAATTTCCGTGTCATAATTGTGGTAGGATTGGGCATTGGAAATCAGAGTGTAAAAATCCACCAAGTACTAATGATGAAAATTCATCCTTGAATCCACAGGTGCAGAATGAGGTGAGTGGCCAACAGTAACGACAACAGCAGGGTGTAACACAACAGAATCAGGTGCCAAAACCACCTTTTCCACAGAACAAAAATTGCCAGAAGTATAGTAAGGAGAATGGATTCTACAACGAAGAACAGGTAAATAAGAGGCAACGCGCTAGCGCTGCTTCGCAGTATTGGCTCCAACGCGATGAAAGCGATTCTGAAGAGGGTTACTGACGGTGCCGAAGGGAGGAAGAAGAGTGCGTACTTGGCGCAACTCTAGAAGTAGACCAGACAGGCCCATTTGTAGATGGAAAAGTTAATAATGAAAATATTACTTTCCTAGTTGATACTGGTGCTACTCGATCAACTGTTAGATCAGCTGATGTTAAGAATCTTCCTCTCTCGGATGAAATGATCCAAGTAGTTGGGGTCTCCAACAGACAGATTAAAACTTACCTTACAGAACCAGTTAAAGTTAGTATAGGGAGATTTTCTGAAATGCACAGATTTGTAGTGTGTGACACTAGTCCTGTGAACTTGTTAGGTAGGGATTTATTGTGCAAGATGAATTGCACTATATTTTGTACTCCAGATGGAATAGTCTTTGAAACACCTGATGATGATGTGCTATATAAGATGACATTGGCAAATAAAGAAAAGGAGATTACAGGAGCCTATGCTGTATTAAATCTTGACAAACTACCAAAAGAATTTAAACAATCAGTAAAAGCAGAAGTTTGGGACTTCACAGGAGAAGATGTGGGATTGATGAGGAATATAGATCCAGTAAAGATAACTGTAAAAGAAGGAGTAAGTTATCCAAATGTTCCACAATATAAATTGACTCCTGAAATAATCAAAGGAGTTACTCCTGTGATTGAGAAAATGATAAGGCAAGGGGCCCAGAGCGAGGGTAGGACATCGGCAAGTTGCTCGTCTACCGCCACCCCGGAGCAACTATTGTGCTCTGTTCCTCCCCGTCAGCCGGAATTAGGTCATTGGGGGTCTCGGTACATCCCAGTACCAGTTCTCCATTAACTTCCTCCTGCCGTAATTAGCAACTAGTGCTATACGGTGGTGCACTTAATTCATACTCACTTGGTCCTGACGAAGTGCCATTGACCCCTTCTGGGGCAGTTGGGGCACGAAACATGTTGACCACACTCACTCAAGATTAGCCCTTAGGGAACATTATTTCCTACACAGGGCTTCTACACAATTTTAATAAGGTTGGAGCTACCTCAATAATTAAAACTTGAATTTAGTAGGACTGCTCAAAAACCTTTTTTATCCATCCCACTCCTAGTGCACTACCTGGCCCTCACACCCACACGCACCCATACGGCTTCTTCAAAAGATCCCCGATAAAGAGCCCCGGTTCCGGGAGCCCGTCAGGCATTGCAGCGCCGGCCAGATGAGGGGCAAATGCCCAAATGATGAAGCATGACATCCCTTGGGGTGTGTGAGGGCATTTCGAAGAAAGACCTGTGCTTTCCCTTCCTTCCTCTCTCCCTGTCCTAGACAGTACCCCTAGGAACTGCTCTTTCCTTATACACGAGAAATAATGAGTAGCCCATGTAATTCACCGATAATGGGACTGAAAAAGCCTAGTGGGAAGTTCAGAATAGTGCAAGATCTGAGAAAGCTAAACAAAATTGTTGTACCATGTTGTCCCATTGTACCGAATCCATCTGTGATTTTATATCAAATTCCTCATGACGCAGAATGGTACACAGTGATTGATTTGTGCCATGCATTCTTTTCCGTCCCATTACACCATGACAGCCAGCAAATTTTTGCATTTCGTTTCAGCGAGCGTATTTTGGTGCGGTGCCGAATTCCACAGGGGTATACAGAAAGCCCCTCAATATTTAATCAGCTATTGAAGAAGTCTTTGGAGAGTCTAGAAATGCCCGAAAATTCAGTGTTAATTTAATACATCGACAACCTTTTGGTAGCGTCGAAAACACGTGAAGCTTGTGAGGCAGACACAATAGCATTGCTGAATTATTTGGCAAATGGAGGACTTAAGGTGTCACCATCAAAATTACAGTTTTGCAAAAAGGAAGTACAGTATTTAGGACATAATATTGAGAAAGGATCATAAAAGGAATGAGAGCTCCCATGACTCAAAGAGAGGTGTTTGGGAATGGTTGGATACTGTCGTCAGTGGATCAGCAACTTCTCCTTGATAGCAAAACCTTTGGTACGACTGACGAGAAGTGATGTGAAAGATCCCATTGAGTTGAACAAGGAGGAATTGGCAGTATTTAAACGATTGAGAGATGGTTTGTGTGAAGCACCTGCATTAGGTAAGCCTGACTATGAGAAAGAGTTTGAGTTGTATTGCAGTGAGAGAAATGGATGTGCACTCTCTGTGTTGATACAGAAGCATGGAAAACTGAGGAGACCAATTGCATATTTTTCATCAATGATGGACCCAGTAGCTGTAGCCCTACCTGGGTGTTTGAAAGCAGTAGCTGCTACATGCCGAAGTTTGGAGCAGAGTGAAGGAATTGTGATGGGATATCCATTAAAAGTGTTCGTACCTCATGATGTGGTGATCCTTTTAACAAGGAGTCGTACTCAGTATATGACGCACAGCCGACTGACTAAGTATGAAAAGGTCATTTTGGGCGCAACAAATGTGAGTCTGGTGAGATGCGTGAATGTGAATCCTTCAACATTGTTGCCCGATGTGGAGCATGTGGAGGTAAGAGATGAAGCAGATCATGATTGTTTGGATGTACTTGATTTTTGTACAAAATCAAGGCCTGACATAAAAGATGACCCTTTACCAGAAAGTGATTATGTCATGTTTGTTGATGGATCCTGTTTGCGAACAGATGATGGAGTGCTAAGTGCAGCATATGCAGTATGTACAGTTCCAGCAGTGATGGAAGCATCATATTTGAAAGGAGTAAGGTCGGCCCAAGTAGCTGAACTTATCGCCCTGACCAGAGCATGTAAGATTGGGAAAAGTGTGAGAGTGACTGTGATAACTGATAGCCAGTATGGCTACGGGGTGGTCCATGATTTCAGCCAAATTTGGCTGCAAAGAGGTTTCCTGACCTCAAGTGGGACTCCCATTAAGAATGCTGAAGTGGTTGGAAGGTTGCTTGAGGCAATACAGCTGCCCAGGCAATTGGCTGTGGTAAAATGTGCTGCTCATAGCCGCAGTGGTGATTACATTGCCACTGGAAACAAGTTTGCCAATGACATGGCACAGTAGTGTGCACGAAATCAGAATTCAATCAATCAGGCAGAGGAAAAAGAATTGGTTTTGTGTTTCCCAATGTTTACTAACACTGTGGAAACCTGGAATGAGGTAAGACAATTGCAGGAAGAAGCAAGAGAGGAAGAGGTAAAACAGTGGGTAAAAGCAGGATGTGCACCAAGAGAGAAAGATCATGTGTGGGTCTATCGAGATGGAAGACCAGTAATGCCTGATAGCATGATGTCTGCCATGGCACGGATGTATCATGGACAGGGACATATAGGGAGAGACGCCATGATTCGGTCCTTTAAACAAACTTGGTATAATGCGAAGTTCAGGCTTGTGGCAGAAAGTATTTGTCAAAGATGTCTAATTTGTCAGCAATACAATCCAGGAAGAAAGACAGTGGTGAGTCTAGGAACAATAGGCCGAGAGGGAGGGCCTTTTACCAGGATGCAAGTAGATTTCATTGAGATGCCTCCTTGTAACAGATTGAGGTATGTTTTGGTGATGGTATGCCTATTCTCTAGGTGGGTAGAGGCGTTCCCAACAAGAAGAAATGATGGAATGACAGTGGCAAAATTATTGTTGAGGGAATTTATACCTAGGTTTGGGTTCCCAATAACAATTGAATCAGACAGAGGAGGACATTTTCATAATGAGATCATAAAACTGATTTGTGAAGCATTGAATGTACGACAAAAACTGCATTGTGCCTACCGACCAGAGGCTTCTGGTGTAGTAGAACAAATGAATGGTACTATCAAAAACAGAATAGGGAAAATGTGTTTAGCCACAGGTATGAAATGGCCCGATGTCTTGCCTCTAGTACTCATGACTATTAGATCAATACCAGACAGAACTACTGGTTTGAGTCCTCATGAGATCATCATGGGACGCGCAATGAGACATGTATTTATATCAGTCAACAAGCTGATGTCAATAACTGATGACATGGTATTGGAATACTGTAAAAGCCTGGCTGACGCAGTTCATTCTGTGTTTCATCAGGTTGGAGCGGATGCCACCACTCTTGAAAAGAAGCCAGCTCATGATCTAAGCCCAGGGGACTGGGTAAGGATAAAAGTACACAGAAGAAGAAACTGTTTGGTTCCCAGGTGGGGAAAACCAAGACAAGTCATCTTGACTACAACAACAGCTGTGAAGTGTGCTGGATTGAAGAACTGGATCCATGCAAGTCATACCTTGAGAATTCCAAATCCAGTTGACTGTAAAGAAAAGGAGTATATTTGATGAATCAGAATCCAGTACTGAGTCAGACGACGGAGAGCCAAAAGATAAAGAAGGAGAAAATTCTGAAAGGGGGGAGACAGACCCAAGGTTAACTTTGGTCCCCAGAAGTAACTCCCTTAGGTAAAGATTGCAGATTTCTGAATCCAGTTCAGATTCAGAGATAGAACAAAGAGCTCATTCATCCAAGAAAGAACAAAAGAAGAACAAAGAAAAGGACAGTGGAGAGACAATAAAAGAAATCAGTGAGAAGGAAGTACCAGATGAAAGTTTGAGAGAAATTCCACCTGAAACAACACCTTTAGATGAACAGGTGCCAGATACAGAGAGAGAGGGAAAGATTATTGCGGAAGACCCCCGAGGAGGTGTAGGGAACTCCAACATCCAGTTAGAAGCAGGGACAAGTAGTCAGCAGGAAGATTGCGTGACGGAGATTCGAGGAGGGACAGAAGTAGGGAAAACAAAAGAGGTGGAGAAAGAACTCGTTGAAGGTAAAAAGCAAGTCGAAACAGAGTCTGAAGAAAGCGAGGACGAAATACCAGAAGGCCGAGTTCTGAGAAAGAGAGCTTGAAGAACTGAAAAGAATGATAAAGGGAGTAAACTGAAAAGAGCGGCCAAAGATGAAGTGTGGCCAAACAAAATAAAGAGACT
This sequence comes from Triturus cristatus, assembly GCF_964204655.1. Lineage (NCBI taxonomy): Eukaryota > Metazoa > Chordata > Amphibia > Caudata > Salamandridae > Triturus > Triturus cristatus. The sequence goes on from NC_140594.1 coordinate 1,033,614,881, forward strand.
GAGATATCAGATCAGTGTAAATTCGCCAAGAGCTGAACAGGTGAATGAAGTAACGAGTCAGGAAAGATCGAAAGAAGAAGAACAGACAGTAGTCAAAGAAAACAAACGAACAAGAAAGCCTAACCAGAAATATAAATCACCGGAATGGACATATGTGGCCCTGCCTGAAGTGAAGGAAGAGGCGGATAGCCAAGGAAATCCAGAGATGGTTGTACCGGAAGTGGTTGAGGAAGACGAAGAATCGAAAATCCTGAGATATTGGAGAAGAAGCGGATATTCAGGACAACCTGTATGTTGAAAACGAAGGGAAGGTGAAAGATGATGAGATGCCAAACTGAATAAGACAAGGAAGTTACTGATGGAAAAACAATAAGATACTGAAAAAGAATAAAAACTGGTAGAACCACCTAGGTGCTTAGAAGCCTAGGGTTAGAAACTAGTTGTGAAGTAGAAGAGGCTAAGTCAAACGAAACGGCTCATTTTAGAAAGATGGCAAACATAGAAAGTAGCAAAAGTAGATGTACCTTCCTTAGAAGATGGTGCAAAATGTGTTGTTGTTGTACAGGATTACTAATGCTTCTTTGGAGTATTCTTGCTCTACTAATTTCATTTAAAGTTACTGTAGATACATTAGAAGGACCTAGTGATAACATAACTAATATAGGGAAGGTTTAAAAGGTAGTCCCAACTAAAATAGATACAATCTATTTACATAAAGACAGGTCAAAAACAGATTTTTCTAACAATGTGTTTTCAAAGTTGTTGTATGAATATGTAAAAACTATGGACGTAAAGGATTGCTACGTTTGTATGCAATTACCTGCATCTGTATCTGAAGGAGTGACTTATCATCACCTCCCCGTAATATATGGAATAACATGTAGTGTAATAGCTAGTTTGTTTTATCAGACAGGTAAATAAGAGTATTATTTTTTAGATGTAGATACTATATTTGCGCAAGAACCCGCAATTAACAAACTAAACAAAGTAAAACCTGCAAAAGTATTAGGTGAATTTTTCTTAGAGACAAATGAACTAATGTTAGAATATATATTTAGAAATAACTTGACTTGCAGTTTAAAGAAAGAGGAGAAGACATTTTTGGATGTGGTTGAAGAAAGGAGATTGAAAATGCAAAGGAAGGTTTCAGAAGGGAAAGTGGAGAAAACGGTTTGGGATGTAGAAACGGAAAAACATTTGAGAGGAGAATCGAGTCCAACTATGGCTTTAGATTGGCCTCAGAAAGGGAAACTGTGTATAAGAAGGAATCAGACGGTGTATGACAATTATTTTCTAGGGAATAGTGAGTGCCATGATACATACCGGATCATGGGAGGATGGGGATTTAAAGGTGGAAGAGATCCAGTCTTTCCAGGACTGTATTTCATTTGTGGGAACAGTGCATATTATCGTTTACCAGACCATTGGTATGGCACATGTTATGTTGGCCTGGTTTTTCCAAAGATTTTTCACATGGATAGAGGAGAAGATGGTGTACATAGTTTAGGTAGTTATTTAGCACGTAGTAAGAGAGAATCTTGGGCTGAAATTGTAGGTTACATTTTTGGAGCACTGACACCCGCAGTGGGAATATCTCTGAATGCGAACAAAATTAGAAAGCTTTCAACAGTAGTGGATCGCTTGTCAACAAGCACCGCTGGAGGATTCTTATTGGTAAATACTGAAATGGTTGCCATGCGTGCTATGGTAATGCAAAATCGACTTGCCCTTGATATTTTATTGGCAAAAGAGGGTGGAGTCTGTGGAATGCTGAAAGTTCAACATTGTTGTACTTACATTCCTGACGAAAGTAAAGATTTGAAAATTTATATTAAAAATATTACAGAATTGCATGACGAAATTGTACCACTGGAGGTTGAAGGTGTTTGGGAAAAGATTGGTAAGAAAATATCTGCTATTAAAGACTTTGTAGTAAAACTAGGTAGTACATTTATAGGTAAGATATTATTTCCATTAACTTGTGTGATTTCCTTAGTATTAATAATCAAACTAGGTTGTATTTGTTGTAGAAAGAATAAAAACCAGAAAAGAATAAAAAGAGAAAACTTAAGGAGAAGGGATAAGAAACAAGAAAAAGAATTTGAAGAAATAGAACTGGAAGAGTTAAAAGATAGCATGTATAAAACAGCAAAAAGAGAAGAAAGAGGGGAAACTGAAATATGAATGAAACAAGAAATCAATTCGAAATTTCCGTAAAAGGATACAAAATGTATGTTAGTGTGGTGATATAATCACCAAAGGGGGGATTGCTGGAGCGGGTAGTACAACATTTTGTATACTCCCCCCATTCTGCATGTTTATATTAATCTGAATAATTAATTAATTGTAATATTATTAATCTGTTTGAAGTGATAACTCACCAACTATATTAACAAGAGAAATACACGTGGGAATTGCACTTTGCATGGCTATATTAAATGTGAATTAACTAGTGTACGCATATTAATAGTAGAAATTTAGAATATTATATGTTATATGTTGCTTTAAGTGATGTTGTGGTAGTCTATAGTCCCTAATGGGGTGGCGGGCCAGAAAATAATCCGTCTACTACCACTGTAGTGATTCTGACTTTATTTTTAACACGTTTGGAAGGGTTGGTAAAGTAGAACCAAGTATAAGCAGGAGTTGTCTCCTAATAGTCACAGGTATAACACAACAACAAAAAAAAAAACAGTCTCTGTCCGAGGGTTCTTTCTTGCGAGGGCTGTCTGCTACTTGGAGGGTATGTCGCCTTCTCTTATCCAGAGTCCGCCACTTGAGGGGCTCGGTGGGTGAAGTGAGGGAAGACAAGAAAAGACAAAAGAAAACAGGTCTGAGTCATGGCTACTCCCTGTATTCACTGTGTGCTACCATCACCGAAGGAGTGTGTAGGGAGGGAAGTGCGGGAGTCGGGGAGGGTCTCACCCTTTTCTGGTGCCTTACTGCCCTTCACAACCTCCCCACCAACCCCACCCGAAAGGTCCCCGAAGAGCCACTTGCCTCGAGCCACGGCCCGTTCCCCGGACCGCGGCGCTGGGACCCGGGGCGTCTTCTCCTCCCTTCAGCCCACCGGGTTTGATCGCCGTAAAGACCTTGATGTTTCTTCTCGGTCCGTCGTCTTCCGACTCGCCGTCCTGCGCTCCTCTCGTCCGCCGCTCTCCTCCGCTCGTCGCTGCTCCTTCCTGTACTCCTCTCGTCCGCCGTTCTCCTCCGCTCGTCGCTGCTCCTTCCTGTACTCCTCTCGTCCGCCGTTCTCCTACACTCGTCTCCACGTCTACCTTGGTCTCTTCCCTTTTCAGACGTCCGGCTTCCTCTTCCGTTGTTGGTTCCTCCCCCAAGGTCGGTTTGAACGCTAGACCGTCTCCAGCTTCCGGAGCGGAGCTCAGTGGCACAGTCCCGCTCCACTTCCGGTCCGTCTCGTGCTCACAGATGTATTGGTGATTTGTGCTTTATTTAGTAAGTATAAACCGCTCTGAGTGTTTCTTCTGCTTAAGTTGACCATTTTGGCATATATAAGATGGCTGAACGAGACGTTAAACGTGACTGCCTTGACAACACGAGGTTCTGGGTGAAGTGCGCATGCGTCACCGCCAGCAACAGTGGCCTGGACCTGACCCTGGGTGAACATGTACCCTCCAAGGTCATTTCGGGAACCCATCCAAGACTAAGAGACAATGCTCAATTTAAAAGCCGGAACAAGCAAGTTTGATGACTTCATCTTCGACACCCTGAGAACTGCTCATCGCCAGTCGAAATTGACCAATTAGAACTCTCTAAACCCAATCTTGATACAATTTTGTTCGTATTTTCATTATAAAAGTAGGTAGGGAATTAGGGTAGGCTCGCTCGCTCTATCTCGATGCTACGACCGGCTCGCTCTTCTTTGACGAACTTGATTTCCTGACGTTATGCTGACGGAGAGGACGGTGACACTGCTGGACAGATGTTATCCTGAATCTATGAGAGACTGAATTGCGGCCTAAACTTTGCAGAAAATTTCTCTTTGACTGATTGACTTAGAGGATGACGTTAGCCAGAATAGGTAAATATGATGCTCTGAAATGCTGATGATGATTTTAACATTTCCTTCAATTTTCTTAGATAAAGTATAATTAGGCTGTCCGGAAGTCGGTTAAAACCGATTGTGCTCGACATTACCCTACCGGCTGCAAATCAGCTGACCCGGTTTAAACCGAGTATCGATGATTTTTTACATTTGTTGCACTGCTTGGCAACTTGAGGGAGCCAAAGCAGTACAAAACAGCACCCAAGCTACACATCGGTAATTCCAATGTAGTATCTCACCCTCCTTCCGCTGTTCATGGTGTTCTTTGCTCCCTTCCCCCCTCCTCCTGCTATCCCTGGCCATGCTTGCTCATACCGCCCCCCTCCCAGTGTCCGTAGCTTTGCTGCTCACCATTCCGCTCCCGTCCTATGCCGACTAATCTCACCTTTGGCAAAAGAAAATCTATGCATTCGCCTAACTCGAATCGGGCCTGCCGGAGGCACACATAACTGTAGCAGGCGCCTTGATCACAATTCAGCTCTGCTTTCTGGTCACTTAATTGGAGTGCTTCTAGCTGTGCAGTGAGTCTCCTCCTCTCCTGCCCCCAGTTTCATTTACGAGAGGCGCATTTGTCCCTCCAGGGGGTCCATTCTCTGCTGGGAGCAAAGTCCTCAACGTTAACATCTGAGGAAAGGTACTTGATTGAACCCCCGACTGATGGCTCTGTTACAAATTAAAACCACTCTATTTCTTTGTTGATGCAACAATCGTATTCACTACTCTTTTTTCTATTTTTATTTGTGCAACATTTAAGCTCTGGGGTTAGTTTGCAAATTGTTCATTTGGAATCGCTGCTGGCTCCGTGTTGCTGTTAGGAAAGGAACCGTACGCCGCACGATGGCTTCGGTTCAGTTAATCCCTTGGGGCATTTACTGAAATCGGGGCTCATGTTACACAGAGGCATGCAACCTTATGTGAAGGTCATTAAATTAATCAGATAATTTAAGGAATCCCTCGGCTCGCCTCACTGGCCAGGATACTTCTTTGGGCTGCTGGCTCGAGGCAAAGACAGCTGAAGCACTAGTGCGTCTTGTGGGAGGTGCAACGTGATTCAGTGGTTAAACTGGCTCAACATTTCAGCTGCTTATGCTCGTCCTGCGGTATGGATGGGTCCTTTTTGTTATGCATCGTGGGATCAGCATTTCAGCAGTCTATCTACGTCTTCCAGGAAGGCAAAGCATGTTTTAGTTGGTAATGGTTAGCTCAGCATTTCATCAATCTTATGTACATTTTACAAGACGGAGGGTTTAACATGTTTGTTAATACCATACATGCCAACATTTCAGAAGCGCAAAGTGGGAGATTTTATTAAGAAAATCGGGAGAATGGGGCCTTGAATCGGGATACTGTCATGTACGGGCTTTGGAAGTGTGCTGCTGCAGGACTGGACATTTGAAACGCAAATGCACGTTTTTTTCTTCCCTTTCAGAAGCATGGAGCGCAATGACAGGCAGAGAGAGGGTGATGCAAGTGTTCTGTACTCACTGGCCTGGCAGGTTGCTGGCAGTGCATATACCAACCCCCACCCGTGTGGCAGCCCAGGCACACACACAGCCGCCCCGAGTACTTCACAGGTCTTTAAAAGACCATTCGCTTGTTAATGGGGCTTAGTTGGTTTTTCACCCCTTCTAGAGCCTCTGCTCGCCACTCTGACTATTGCTGGAAGAATTAACAAGTTACACAATACCAAGCCCTGTCTGCTGAAACCCAGAGGAATCGGGGTTTTGCTTGCAGGAATCGGGAGGCGGGAGACTAGCCGTGAAATCGGTAGTCTCCCGCCTGAATCGGGAGGGTTGACATGTACGGTTAATACTGGTTGGCTCAGTATTTCAACATTCTTTGTATTTTGTTTTTATCCCCTGCCTCTCATATAAATAGAATTCAATATAAACCTCGCCTGTTTTTGCCGCGTGAATAAAAACCTGAGGTTAGGAAATATTAATAACGTGTGCAGGCAGAGCTTTGGTACATTTAAGTTGACATCTGTACATTCTACAGTACCTTGAGGCGTCCTCAGGGCCACATTAAGCAGGTAGCCGCATTGGCCTCAGAGTATACACACAAGCCAAGCATACAAACACAGCAGGGAAGTGAATCCCTACTACAAAAAAATAATAAACACGCAAGTCAGAAAATAGGGGTGTAGTGCAACATATAAGCAAGTCACTTAGGCGAGCATTGTAGCATCGAGGCACGTCACAAAAGGGAGTACCTCACAATATCCACGTAAATAACAATTGGGGGGTTAGTTGTGAAATATGGCTAGGTCATAATAGGAGTGCTAAACAATATGCTGGCAACCCCAAAAGAAGATCTTTATAACACGCAAGCAGAGCACAAAACTAGCTGTTTCATAGCTAAAGAGAAAACCTCAAAAGCGGCACATTCTATATAAGGGCACTGAAAAGGGGTACATTCAAATATAGGGACAGTCACAAAAGGGCCGCTTTATTGCTTACAGGAAGGGCATTATGGGGCAGGTGGCTGTCAAGCTGCAACCGTGGACCCATTTCACACGCACATTTTGCCTTTATGTACACAGTTTGGTTTCAAAATTCTGTCTCCTATGCTATCCCTTTGAGTGGTGCTGGGGGGTGTGGAGCACAAAACTTCCCTCTTCCTGTAACAGAGAGGTGGCTCAGTGCCTTTTAACAATTTTAAAATTAACAGCCTGGCTGCTCAGCACCACTTAGGAAGAAAGACCACAGCCCCGCCCCCACACATTTACATTTCCTGTAACTGCACTTGATAATTACCGAAGGCAAATCTCTCCAGAAAGCTGCATAAATAGGCGAGGGGAAGAAGGAAGGTTCTGTGGGTGGGCTGGTTATGGGCCAAGCGGGCTAGTTTTTTGAAAGAACACTTGCCACTTTCTGTCCCAAAGTAGCATTTCAGAATCCTCATCAAGTGGTTCTCACAAGGCCTCAGTGATAAAGCGTGTGAGTGATGCTGTCCACCCTCCAGCAGTCACCACCGAGACCACAGAGGGGTAGGAGTGTCTCGGAGCTCTAAGTACTTGACTCGTTCCTTGAGAGGACATGGTGGCTGCTACCGATGTCTAACCACGCCATCATCTGGCATCAACAAACGAGGTTCCGTAACAAGCCTTTGTATTTGTAGCAATGCACCTTTCATATGCTGCTACACTTTTAATCTGTTGGCAGAGTGCTTATATATGTTAATGGTGTACCTTGAATCTAGATCTGTTGGCACAGTGCCTTGCATCTCTTTGGAGCTCCCTGCACTGAACAACTCCAAATGTATTATCCATGTTCAGCTCATACACACATCTGGTAACTATGGTCGGATCATTGTCAACCCTTTTCCTTGACCAGCCTCTATCAGGGTCCATTCCTGGAACAAACAGCCTCTCTGGCGGCAACAGAAAACCCAGAAGACTAGATGTTTGAACGAGATAGCTGGTGCCTCACTTGTAGGCCTGTGCATAGAGTGGGTGTTTTTTTGCTGACTACACTCCTGTCTCAGCTCTATGAGGAACAAGGATTTTAAGTCAGGTGGTACTAGATTGTGATCGTACCAGCCCAGTCATGGAGAGACCATATAATGTCGCTCTGCACAGTACTTTGACACTTGGCGTACCCTCGGGGACTACATTAGCAAAGTGGTCTCCAGCTGAAATGTGTCAGAAAAGCAGACAGACTAGGGATCCAACTAGGCCTTGTGTGGTGTAGCTACTATGTCAGCACCATCAGACATACATTGCTGACTGGTCTGCTGCACTCCCTGAGCTACCTGAGACTGGTATTCAGAGTCAGGTAGCACTATGCTGTGATCTTAGCAGTCTGGCAGCAGCTCTACAAAGCTGACGCAGTCACAAAGTGAGCACAAAATACCAATTTCCACTGAACATTAAGAGGCATATGTTGATATTGCTCTTACAAATTCAGCATGTCACTGCAATCGTGCTGCCATAGCGCTCTCCTACCTCTTGTAGAGGCCCCAAGGTGCTTTCTGGTTCATCGAGTAAGTAGCTACTCTGTTGTGTATGACCGCAGGGTTGGTAGAGGTGCATGCTGTAGACAGACCCTACTGAGGCCCTAATCTACAGTTGGGCATTACCTTTGGGGGATAGGGCCCCCAGCAGTAATAATGTTACTGCAATCAAGAGGTGAATTGAGAATTCGGGAGCAAATACATTTGGTAAAACATGCGCAAGAGCTGTCGCTAGAGTAGGACAGCCGTATGGTGCTCACTGAGGGCCCCTCCTTGCCTCTGCTGTGGATGAACCCTTCCCATGTGCCCTGGTCTGAGCCATGATCTGGCCACAGCCTGCTGCGGCCCTGGTTTGATGGTTTGGAGCACATGCTCCTTCCTGTGAAACAATCGTGCATCCGTCAATGTTGAGAGGGCCTTTTCACAGATAGAAGTTTACATGGGAAGGAAAGAGTGAGTGTGCATGACGAAAGACTCACTGAAGAAGGTATTTTATGGTGTACTGATTTGTAAAAATGTATTTGTACCTCACATACACTGTGCGTACACTTTCTATATGTCATGCATTATCAGTGCAGAAAGCAAGCAATAATAAAAGCAAAACGTTGCATAAACACCGGAAAAACACTGTTTCTGTTGTTTGTAATGGCGCGGAAATGGGTAATCACTGATAACCACTGTTTTTTGAAGGTATTGAATTCACTGGAAAACACTGAAAAAACACCACCAGAATTTACCAAAAATAGAAACTGAAAACAGGAAAGCCTAAGATTAATTGATTAATTGACAAATGTGTTGTGTCGATTATTTGAAGAAGAAGATTAAGAGAAAAGAAATAAAGCATAGGTAGACGGGTAAATCATCAAGTACCAACTCAACTAAATGATCTATCTCCGTATGGGAGGGATATCTTAGGTTTAATGTCAATGTGTTAAAGGTGAGGTAAAGGTATTCCTCTCATGTCAGCGTTGTGAAACGTATTTTCCCTCAGAAAACAGGTCAACCGAGTGTAAGTATATTGGTGTTATGGGCCCCACCAATGAATGTATGTGAGTAAATTGAATGACGAGGTAGTTGGTCTGTGCCGAAGGGGGAATTTGACGTTAAGCGCTGCAACACTACGATCCAGCGGCACTCCACGCTCTCAACCCAGGCCGTGCTCCTGGTGGCTGCCCTCCAGACCTGTACTGATTGTTTTAGTTGGTCCGGTTAATTGGCATTCCCCGGCATTCGAGTAAAGCGCTCGGTCATAGTTCCCGCCAGGCAGTAGCCACTGATCCATTGCGTATCCCGGATCGCCCGCTTGTCTATAGGTGCCATGGTTAATGGCAGCCAAATGTGCTGCCCAATAATATTTTTTGAGGTCCGGGAGGGCGATCCCCCGTCATACCAGGAGAGGTTCAGTTTGGGCAATGCTACACGTGGTTTCCCGTACCATAGAAGGCGGTGTTGTAGGGTCTCAATCTCTTTGAAGTAGCCAGTAGGGACCAGGTCCAGCGAATTTTACAGGACGTAGAGGAACCGGGGCAGGGACATCATCTTGAATAGGGAGGCTCTGCCCAGCAGCGAGAGCAGGAGTTTCATCCAGCGCTCGGAATCTCTTTTCAGTCTCTGCAGAGGAGGTAACAGGTTTTGGGCGAATCTGTCTACAGAGTTAGTGGTTATATAAATGCCGAGGCATTTAAAGCCCTGTGTGGTGATCTGTATCGGGCAGCCCCTAGGTAGGCCTGTAAGGGGTCCCCTAAGGACATACAACACTGATTTGAGCCAGTTTATGGTGTATCCCGAGTATCTACCAAAGATGGCAAAGATATCAAACACTGCTGTTAGCGAGGCCTTCGGGGAGGCTAGAAACAGCAGAATGTCGTCCGCATATAGTGAAATGCGGTCCTCCCAGGAGTCAGCCCACCTAAGACCACGGATCATTGGATCCTTCCTTATCCATGATGCCAGAGGTTCCAGGGCCAAGGCGAACAGGAGAGGGGAGAGCAGACACCCCTGCCTCGTACCCTACCCAGCTCAAACACTTCAGATTTTTTATTATTGACCACTATCTGAGCTAGTGGTTTCGAGTAGAGTAGCCGCACCCATCGGGTGAATTGGGGCCCGAAACCCATTTTCTCCAGAAATGAAAATAGGTATTGCCATTCCAACCTGTCAAACGCCATGGAGGCGTCCAGGGATACCAAGACCGCCTCCTCCCGTATTGTGTGTGCCCTCCCTATCACGCCGTGTATTCTACGCAGGTTTAGCGCTGTGTTCCGCTGAGGCATAAAGCCGGATTGATCCGGATGTACGAGGTTATTAATGACCTTGATTAGTCGATTTGCAAGTAATTTGGCAAGGATTTTTGGTTCGGCGTTCAGTAAGGAGATTGGTCTGTATGAGGCGCACTCTGTTCGGCTTTTACCCTCTTTGTGAATCATCACCACGGTCGCAATTCTTTGATCCTGGGGTAGCTCCCCGATCTCCGGACTCTCCTTGAACATATTACATAGGTGGGGGGCGAGGATATCCGTCCCTAGTTTATAGAGTTCTATCGGTAGACCGTTAGGTCCCGATGCCTTTCCCGAGTGGAGTCCCCTAATCGTCAGTGCCACCTTGTCTGGCGTGAGGGCCCCCTCCAGATACGCGAATTTCGACTCTGAGAGCTTGGGCAGCGTTATGTCCCTGAGAAGGTCGATAGATTCCTGTGTCGTGTAGGGGTTCTGGGAAGCATAGACCTGCTGAAAGTGGTGGGAAAATGTGTTTGCGATGTCTTGAGGGTCTGTGACTACGTGCGCGTCTTTATCTAGTAATTCCGGTACTAATCTACTTGCCAGTTTTTGCTTGTCCAGCCACGCGATTAACTTCCCAGCCTTATCCCCTTGGTCGTAAATTCTGCCCAGCGTCTCCCTACCCATTTCCTTGGCCTTATCAGTCACGAGAGCCTTATAGTTGTCTTGTTTTAGCAGTAGATTGTGTAGGGTTTCTGGGTGGGGTTGCCCCGCCATCTCCTTTTCTAGACGGAGGATATCAAGCTCTAGCGCTTCCTCCTCCTTGACCTCTTCTTTTTTCACCCCCGCTATTTGTGAGAGGACTTGGCCCCTGACCACTGTCTTAAAGGCTTCCCATAATGTTTGGTGCGAGCTCACCGATCCCTCATTCTCCAAGAAGTAGTGTTCAATGGAGGCACGGACTGCTTTGTGTACCACTGGGTTGCGAAGATACCAGGGGTTGATCGGGGCTACCCTCCCAACTCTGTGATGGCCCACCACTATGTGCATCCACAACGGGGAATGATCAGATACACCTCTCGCCATATGTTTGACCTCTCTTACATATTGCAATTGTTCAGGGGGGATTAATATGTAGTCTATTCTGGATTGGGTGTTGTGGGCACCCGAGTAGAAGGTGTATTGAGAGGTGTCTGGGTGAGAGGACGTGGCGAAAGGAGATTTCCGAATCAGGTGCATTGGGAACAAGACGAAGTGGTAGGTGACAACACACGGAGCAAATCTCGCGAACAAAGAGCCGGTCCAAGCAACCAGAGAGTTTGATCACCAACCTCTCAACAGTAACTCTCACGAATGATGAAAAAGCAGTCTTAGAAAAAGGCCTGGGATTTATCACTACAGCACGATTGGATCGTTTTAAACTTCACTGTGAACTTTCTGATTTCTTTCGGAAATTGAAACTTAAGAGTTTCTTTGAGAAGCATCCTAGCGACGAGACTCCCACCCGCCAGGGCGATTCAGGCCTGAGGTTAAAATCTACCTTCACTCCACCACCCCACATGGTACCACCAGAAATCATTGCTTTTGAACAGGCGGTCTTCAACGATGTTGAATCCTTCCAAGAGACACCTTCATTTAAGAACATGCAGGCAAAGGAGTTTCAGGCCCTTCAGTCACTACAGACCAATTCCAGCATTGTCATCAAATCAGCTGACAAAGGCGGGGGCATTGTCATACAAGACGCAGCAGCCTATGACAAGGAATGTAGACGTCTTTTGGATGACCGGGTCAGCTACACCCGCCTTGTGAGGGATCCATCTACTGAGCTTAGAGCTGTAATTGTGGATCTTGTAAAATAGGCAGAATCTTTGGGTCACATCACCAAACATGAGGCAGATTTCCTCACCAATAGTAAGGGTACTATACCGTACTTTTATAACCTTCCAAAAACACACAAAAACGGAACACCCCCACCGGGCAGACCCATCGTGTCGGGAATTGATTCTTTGCTTGAACCCTTGTCACGCTACTGCGACTTTTTCCTGAAGCCCTTGATCCAGGCAACCAACACTTACCTTAAGGATACTAAAAGTCTGCTGGCACTTTTACAGGATATTGTGATTCTAGATGAACCGTCATTCCTAGTCACAATAGATATAGAAAGTCTCTATACCTGTATACCACAGAATGATACCATTGAAGTTATCAAGACGACTCTAGAGGCATCCACATGGGACTACGTCACACCTAAGAAGTTTGTGGTTTCATGCGCCACCCTTGCTCTCAAGAAAAACTTCTTTGAATACCAAGGAGAGCTATATTTACAGTCGACGGGCACTTCGATGGCAGCACCTTTGCCCCTAGTGTGGCCGGGTTGTACGTTTTTGACTTTGAGTGCAAGCACATCTTGTCAGCAAGGAACCCTTATGCTCCCTATGTATCCTTTTGGAGAAGATACATAGATGACGTTTTGATCATCTGGCAAGGCACCGAAAATTTACTCTTGGAGTTTTTCGATTGGGTTAATACATGTGACCCCTACCTGAAGTTCACACATTCTTATGATAAAAACGAGATAGTCTTCCTCGACGTGGTCATTACTAAAGCTGGCAACCATTTCCAGACCAGGACGCATCATAAACCCACGGCCAAGAATAACCTTCTTCATTTCTCCAGCTACCATCCTTGTCCATTGCGGGAGAATCTCCCCTTTGGCCAATATCTACGGCTTAGACGCAACTGTAGCGAGGTCAAGGACTTTAAAATACAGGCTGAAGACCTCACACTTAAGCTGCAGAATCGGGGTTACCCTGACAAGATCCTCAAAAGAAGCTGCAAGAGGGCAAGGAATCAAAACAGGGAAGCCCTTCTAGAAGAAAATCCGATAAGACCTACTGAGACTCCCCCTTTGACGTGCGTAACCACATACAACGCAGTTTCCAATGCTGCCAGCAAATCTATCAAGAAACATTGGAACATTTTGGAGAGTAATAACCACAGTTGGGAGTTGCCCCTTTTCTCCTATAAAAGAGCAAGAAGTATCAAAGACACACTCGTGCACACACGTCCCAGAAAACTGGACAAGAATAACGATAGGACGATCCAAAGTGTATGGGGCCTACCCCTAGGAACGGGACATTTCCCCTGCGGGTCATGCAGTGTCTGTCATTTAACCTCCATGATGAAACAACTACCTCTGGAATCTGGCAAACAATGGGTACAAAGGTCCCACACGAACTGTAACTCAACCAATGTGATTTACCTGATCACATGTCCTTGTGGTCTCAGGTACGTGGGAAGGACATCACGAAAGATAAAACAACGGATTTGTGAACATCGGAGCAATATTCGCTGCCGCAAGAACACCTCAAAACTTACAGAACATTTCCTACTGTTCAATCACACTACAAACGACGATCATCGAACAGCCTTATGCAGGTCCAAACAACCAACAGACGCTTTTTTAAAAAGAACAGCGGTGGATTTATCGTCTGTCCACACACCGCACAGGATTAAATGATAATATCCCCTGGGGTACAGTTCTTAAACGCTAACTGCGTAATGTCTCTTTCCTCTCTGAACAAGTGTTACCCATGCATTCTTCATTTAATTTTCTTTATTAATAATTTTTTTGATAAAGATCATTTGGGATATAAGACATCAATATCCCTACAACAAAGGATGCATTGATCCAAACTTATTTTGTGATCTTGCCCCCTCTTTTTCCAAGTGGTCAGTACTTTTGTCCGTTATCATTGACATATCACGAATGGCAAAGAGGCAATTAACATCAGATGTGTCCCCATTGTTAATACGTCTTCGTAATGCTTAGCGCAGTCCCTGATGGTACTGAACTATATAAATTACGTTTGTACACAGCACACAGAATCATCTAACAATACGTTTTTCAGTGATTGCTCAGCTCTTGCTCTCACTGATTAAAACTTTTGTTGTGGTTTCCCGCTTTTGACTAATAAAGTTTAGTCTGAACTTCTCTTCCGCGCAGTCTAGTGGTTTCAAGTCCTTCACCCGGAACGTAACGCGCCACACGGGCCACGCCTGGGGACACGTGATCGCGGAACAAGCATTTCTATCCGGGAAAGCCACTCCACGGCAACATCCGGGCCGAGGAGGATAGCGTTAGGTGCATTGCGGGAGTATGTGAGCATAGAAGTAAGTTTACTGGGGGTACAAAGGGTTTCACTGTACTTATGCTCCGTTTCTCGTATTTTTACATTCTGGCTCCTTTCGTCCCAGATCCTATCAACATACCGATCCCCCCTCCCGGACCCATGACGCCAAGCAAGTCCTCTTTCTATGTAAGCCGCCATCTTTTCCATGCTAGTTGCGTCCGTTTTAGGATGCATACATATATTTGTGCGCTGTAATATACATATTTCAGCGTCTTTTTAACCCTTGTGGAGAAGTGTGGCTCAATGATTAGAGCGGCAGACCCTGATGCAGAGGTCAAGCCCGGGACTAGGGTTCAATTCCCCGCCTCGGCGGGTCTTGGGCTCAAAAATTCCACGGACCTGATAATTCTCGCCTTGGTGCCTATTCCAATCATGGAGTCCCACTCTGGGCAATAGCTTGCTTAATCCCCACAACGCTAAGGATGCCTGGCCTCCACCTTGGGGGTGCCCAGGAGTGGACGCCTCACAGGGAAAGCCAGGATGGGTTCCACAGCGGTATTCGTACAAGCGCCTTGAGACCCTTGCGGGTGAGTAGTGCGCTATACAAGTATCAATTTACATTTACATTTTGTATATGTTTTTGAGGAGCATGAGTCACTGAGCACCAATAGTAAGGATTCTATTACACACGTTAGTTCTACGTGCTAATGATGCACGTAATCGCCTTCATTTAGAGGGCTGAACACACTACAGCGATGTCTTTCTGTAGTTTTGACCCCTCCGTTTAAAAGGGAATGACGTTTATTTACGGAGTGGCTGTATTTAATGAATACGAGTTTTGAGATAAAGATGAACAATATTGTCACAATGTGTAAACGTTTCCCGTAATCAGCACGAGTTTGCTATTAAGCACAGACATCTTCTTGATAGCACTGAAAGAATTGACCATTGAATGTATTGTACAATCTCTTTGTGTGTCATGTTTATTTATTTTACAGAGTCTAGTGGCCTAGGAAATTCCAGGAAGCCCACTGAGGTAGAACCATGAGTTTTACCATTCACACAGTTCCATAGGTTAGGGTGCGCCTTAGCGAGCGCATACCGCCATGGAATTTTTTCGGTCCTGAAGAATGCTTAGTGAACGTGCATAGATAAGCTGAAACATGTTGACCATTTGTTTTCACTCGCTTTACCAAATCGGATGGTCCTGGTCAACCTAACTAGCCAGCCAACATCCGTCACATTTCTTTTAACGGTCACCGGTTAATCCACCATTAAAATTCATTTTTGGTAAAAATCTGTCACCGTTTAAAATTTCACTTTACTCACAACACTCACATCCTTGTACCCCTCAAAAAAACCTGCTCCGCTGTAAATCAGGCATCGTAGCACACCAGGAAGGCACTCGGCCTCTCTGGTGGGAACTCAATGATGAAGCATGTCACCAACCAGGTTGGTGAGTGAGGGTTATTTTAAAGAAGTAAGTCTTTCCTCTGTGCTACCCAACTTTTTGGTTTAATCAGTTGCTCTTTTATTGTTTCTGAATATATAGCCAAGGGGGAATAAGAGTGACTCTTCCTCTCCCTCTCTCTCCTGTTGTTCTCCACATGGGTGTAATGAACACCATGTATCCTGCAACCCCAAAGCCCCCAGAAAGTTTGGCAACCACCTGTTGGATGGGCGAAGTTGTCGTGGCGGGTTTCTATCGCTTGTCCTATCGACTACTGCGTTCAGGTCCCCTCCCACTATTAAGAGTCCCTCCAGGATTGTCATCAGGATGGAGCCTAAGTCCTTGAAAGCTAAGTCTTGGAGGGCTGGCGGTACATAAACTGACATGAGGGTCAGCAGTCTCCCCTCCCATTGGCCCGAAATGCCCACATATCTCCCCCCGGCATCCACCCACGTAGATTTGACTGTGAAGGGAAAGGAGTTCCTCAGTAGTATTCCTGTCCCTCTCGATTCCGAGGTGAAGCCAGAGTGTGCTACCAGACTGTATCCCCATCTGTTGAGAGCTTTGCAACAATTCCCCACCAGATGTGTCTCCTGTAGGAGTATCGCGTCAGGGGAATGTCTCTTAATATACTGTAGCACCACTGTCCTCTTGACTTTGTCCCCCAGCCCATTGACATTCCAGCTCATCATCTTGAACCCTTTGTCCCATTGCATATTAATAGACATTCACGTATCACCTATGTGTCTGCGTCGCCGGATTCTGATGCCTTGACGATTCCTAGTAAACATAGAACAAAACTTGAACCCCTCCCAACTTCCCCCCTCCCTGCTCCCCTGCACTCTGGGCTCAAAACTGCCCATGATTACAACTATGCAGAGTGCCTGTCGCCCACTACGTTTAGACTAAATGAAGAAAAGTGGGGGTATACTCTCCTCAAACTCTCCACTCCCTCCCACTAATGATTGTGAAGAAGCCCCCTGGTGACAGCTGATTACCCCACAGTACCGCAAGTCTCATATCTCGTATAGGACGTAGCTGTGAAGCGACCCAAGCCTCAGCCGGTCTCCAGAAAACCCAAAGTTTGTTGTTCGAATCGCCGTGCTATTCTCGTTGTGAGCCTTGTTCCACTGGGCTTCTCCATCCGTCCAGCCACTCGGAGGCAAAGAACCTGGTCTTTCCCCCGGCCTCCACCCTGGGAATAACATGGCGTATTTGAGGCCTTTGTCTCTCAGGTGTTTTTTGACTCCCAGGAACGATCTGCAGTGTTTTTGAACTACTTGGGTGAAGTCTGGAAAGAAGCTGATTTCCGAGTTTTCCATTCGTATTGGCGGAGCTACTCTGGCCGTTTGCAATATTAGGTCCCTGTCCCTATAGTTCAAGAGTCTGGCCAGTATGGGACGGGGCGGGCACCTGGCTTCGGTCGTCCTCCCGGTATTCGATGGGCTCTCTCCACAACGAAGATATTAGACAGGCCTTTGGGCTGAAGGTACTTGGTAATTAGGTTTTCCACAAAGAGGTCTGCTGCTGGTCCCTCCGCCTGTTCCGGAACACCAATGATGCGCACGTTGTTGCGCCTACTACAGCCTTCGTAATCATCCAGCTTTCCTTCTGTGAATTTTCTGAATGCTTGGAGGTCACGTATCTCTATCTGGAGCTGGTTAGTGTCATCTACAAGGCTTGCAGTCGTAATTTCCAGTTGCTGGACTTTCTCCCTGTTGGTGGCCAGATCCGCCCTAATTAGCATGACTTCCGAGGAGAGCGTGTCTATTCTTTGCTCCAATGATGAGCGGATCCCTCCTATGGCGTCTAGCACATCTTTTAATGTATGTTCCGGGGTTTCTGCATCCGGGTCTTCTCCCACTTTTGGTGGTTGATGCGTGGCCATGGCAGACCTGGGACAGGTGTATTTGTCCAATTTATTACTCTGGGTGGACTTCGGGCCCCTCGAACCTGACATGGCTATCAGTCGGTTCACTGCTCCCGGGCGTAGGGGGGGTGTATTCCGATTCACCCGTACGATTCTCTCACGACTGTTTGTGGGGGATATGTGGCCTCGAACAACACCACTCTGCCAGGGGACCCCAGCCGCCACTCGTGCAGGAAGTCGCAGGAGATGTCCACCCCGTGGGGGGGGACCCTCACATCAAGACCCGGTTATTGGTCAGGGTTTACGCCAGTTCCCCGCTGTTCTGCTGCACCCTGGATAGGCCTCTGCCTTCCCTGGTGGGCCTGTGCCAGTGGTCCCTGCGTGAAGTCGTTGGGGGGCCCGCTGGGGTCGCGCACCCTCCAATTGCACTTCCCCGCCTGCTGTACATCCACCCCCACCGGAGTTTGGACACCCCACTGCAGCCAGTCGTCCCCGGGGTCCCGGACTCAATACCGTCACCTCTGCTCCCTGTAGTGTGTGCACAGGTAGGGCTCACCTTGTCTCCGCAGCTGGGCCCAGGTGGATCCGGCTGACTCCTCTAGTCTCCCCCAAGGCCTCCGGATTTACTGCTGCAGTGAGGACTGGGGCCCGAATGCCCCGACCGCCACCAGGAGAGGGGGGAGACACCTCAGGCCTAATCCCACCTCGGGAAGCGCCCCGGAGCTGCCGCCGGCCGAGACCCGTCCTGCGAGGCGTCCGCCCGGGGGAGCTGAACACCTCAGGTCCCGGCTTTCCTCGCGCTGCAGGCCGCCACTCTGTGTGCCCGTATCGTCGGTTCCTCCGATCCGATTCCGGTGAGGAAGGGCTTTTTACTTCGCCGCCCGATTGGGTAAAAATTGATAGAACTCATCAAGAAGTGAAAGAATCTGTATATGCCTACTATGAGAGATTGTTACTAGCTTTTAAGCAATATAGTGGTGATGAAAATTTGAGTGAGAAGGATTTGAGTCATTTTGTATATCGATTTGTGTATGGGTTGCGTCCTGAAGTAAGTGAAATGATTAAACAGCATACAGTGGATTGGCAAAATAAAAAGATAGATGAAGTACTGAGACAGGCAAAATATTTTAGTGATGAGATTGAAGCAAAGCAGCGTAAATTAAAAGAAAAGGCTATGTGGGCTCAAGTAAAAGTGGCAGAAAGACAGGAAGCCCAATTGATTGAACAAGCAAATGGTACGAGTATGAAACAAAAACCCAACATTGGGAAAGGGAAAGGACAAATTAGTATAGAAGAAGCCAAAAAGAAATGGCCATGTCATAATTGCGGAAGAATAGGGCATTGGAGAACCGAGTGTAAATTTCCCCCAAGTGCTAATGGTGATAATGCATCATTGAATCCACAGGTGCAGAATGAGGTGAGTTGTCAACCACAGCGACAGCAGCAGGTTGTTGCCCTAGTGTCAGGTGCCAAAACCGCCTTTTCCACAGAGCGTAAATCCTCAGAAATACAGTAATGAGACAGGATTCTACAACGAAGAACAGATAACTAAGCTGCCGCGCGCTAGTGCTGTTTCACAGTATTGGCTACAATGCGATGAGAGTGAGTCAGAAGAAAGCTATTGACGGTGCAGAGGGGAGGAAGAAGAGTGCATACTTGGCGCAACTCTAGAAGTAGACCAGACAGGCCCTTCTGTGGATGGAAAGGTAAATGACGAAAACATTATTTTCCTAGTAGATACTGGTGCTACTCGTTCAACTGTTAGGTCAGCTGATGTCAAAAATCTTCCTCTCTCGGATGAAACAATCCAAGTAGTTGGAGTATCCAACAGACAGATAAAAACGTATCTCACTGAACCAGTTAAAGTTAAAATAGGGAAATTTTCTGAAATGCACCGTTTTGTCGTGTGCGATTCAAGCCCTGTAAATTTGTTAGGGAGAGATTTGCTGTGCAAAATTAACTGTACAATATTCTGTACTCCTGATGGCATAGCTTTTGAGACTCCTGATGAGGATGTACTGTACAAAATGACTATAGCTAATATGGAACCTGAAATTACCGAGGCATTTGCTGTATTTGACCCCGAAGAATTGCCTCAGGAACTGAAGAAAATAGTAAAAACGCAGGTGTGGGATTTCACAGGAGAAGATGTGGGATTAATGAAAAATGTAGATCTCGTAAAAATTTCTGTAAAGGAAGGAGTAAGTTACCCAAATATTCCACAGTACAAATTGACACCCGAAATAATACCAGGAGTCACTCCTATAATAGACAGAATGGTTGAGCAAGGTATTTTGATACAAATAATGAGCAGTCCATGTATTTCACCAATTATGGGTCTGAAGCCTAACGGAACTTTTAGAATAGTGCAAGACCTGTGAAAAATAAATAAAATCGTTGTATTATGTTGTCCCATTGTACCAAATCCGTCTGTGATTTTATATCAGATTCCTTATGATGCAGAATGGTATACAGTGATTGATTTGTGTCATGCTTTCTTTTCCATTCTGTTGCACCCTGACAGCCAACAGATTTTTGCGTTCCGGTTTGGCGAACCTACTTTGGCATGGTGCCAAATCCCACAGGGGTTTACAGAAAGTCCCTCGATATTCTATCAGATTCTGTAAAAGTCCTTAGAAGATTTAAAAATGCCCGAAAGTTCGGTATTGGTCCAATATATCGATGACCTACTTGTGGCATCGAGAACTCGAGAAGCTTGTGCACTGGATACCATTGCATTGTTGAATCATTTGACAGATGAAGGACTTAAAGAATCCCCATCGAAATTGCAATTCTGTCAGAAAGAAGTACAATATTTGGGCCATAAAATTGAGAGAGGACTAAGAAAAGTAACTGCAGATAGAATCAGGATAATAAAAGGAATGAGAGCCCCAATGACTCAAAGAGAAGTGAGAATGTTTCTTGGAATGGTTGGATATTGCCGTCAGTGGATTAGTAATTTTTCCTTGATTGCAAAACCTCTGGTACGCTTGACAAGGAGTGATATAAAAGATCCCATTGAATTAAATAAAGAAGAGTTAAAGGCTTTTAAACAATTGAGAGATGGTTTGTGTGAAGCACCAGCTCTTGGCATGCCTGACTATGAGAAAGAATTTGAGCTCTATTGCAGTAAAAGAAATGGATGTGCACTTTCTGTGTTAATACAGAAACACAGAAAATTGTGGAGACCAATTGCATATTTTTCAGCTATGTTAGACCCTGTAGCTGTATCATTGCCTGGTTCATTCCTAGATTTGGTTTTCCACTCACGATCGAGTCAGATAGCGGGAAACATTTCCATAATGAAATCATGAAATTAATTTGTGAAGCATTGAATGTACACCAGAAACTACATTGTGCCTATCGCCCAGAGGCTTCTGGTGTGGTGGAACAAGTATAGGGCACCATTAAAAACAGATTGAGAAAAATGTGTTTAGCCACAGGTTTGAAATGGCCTGATGTCTTGCCTCTGGTACTCATGACTATTAGATCTATTCCGGATAGGAATACAGGCTTGAATCCTCATGAGATAGTAATGTGGAGAGCAATGTGACATGTTTTCATACCTGTCAACAAGCTATTACATATATCTGATGACTTGGTGTTGGATTATTGCAACGGGTTGGCTGATTCTGTTCATTCTGTGTTTCATCAGGTTGGATCGGATGCAACCACTCTTGAAAAGAAGCCAGCTCATGATCTGAGCCCAGGTGACTGGGTGAGAATAAAAGTGCATAAAAGAAGAAATTGTTTGGTCCCAAGGTGGGGTAAACCACGTCAGGTGATCCTGACCACGACGACAGCTGTAAACTGTGCAGGAGTGAAGAACTGGATTCATGCTAGTCATACCTTGTGAATTCCAAATCCAGTGGATAACAGAGGAGAATACTTTGAAGAATCTGATACAAGTTCCGAATCAGATACAGAAGAAATAAGAGCAAGACAAACTCCTGAAAGGAGGGAGTCAGAACCAAGTTCAGCTATAGCACCAGAGAGTCTACCATTAAGAAGAAAATTGCAGATTTCTGACACCAGCTCAGAATCAGACACTGAACCAGTACAAGTACATAAGAGTGAAAATAAAAACAGTGAAGAGACTGTCAAAGAAATTCTTGATAAAGAAGTTCCGTATGAAAAGTCAAGAGAAATTCCACCTGAAATAACAGAAGTAGATGGTAAGGTACCAGATACAGAGAGAGAGGGAAAGATTGTCGCGGAAGACCCCCGGGGAGATATAGGGAAACCATACATCCAGGTAGAAGAAAGGACAGTTAGACAGCAGGAAGATTCTGTGGAAGAACCACGAGGAGGGACAGAAGTAGATAAGAAAAAGGAAGTGGTGGAAAGAAGGACTACTGAAAGTAAGAGTCAAGTTGGAACTGAATCCGAGGACAGTGACGAAGAAGTACCAGAAGGTCGAGTCCTGAGGAAAAGAGCATGGAGAACTGAGAGAAATGAAAAGGGAAGTAAGCTAAAAAGGCCAGCAAAGGATGAAATTTGGCCAAACAAGATAAAGAGATTGAGATGCAGATTGACACGAGTAAATTCATCCAGAGCTGAACACGTAAATGAGGTGTCTAGCCAAGAGAAATCAAAAGACATTGAACAGACACCATCAGAGGAAAGCAAAAGGACTAGAAAACCCAACCAGAAGTATAAGTCACCAGAATGGTCCTATGTGGCACTTCATGAAGTACGAGAAGAGGCAGACAGCCAAGGAGATCTAGAGGTGACTATACCAGAAGTGGTTGAGGAAGACGAAGAATTGGAAATCCTGAGAGTTATCTTGTCTGACATCGGGGAAGAGACGGATGTTCAGGAAATTCTGAATCAAGATTGTGAAAGAAAAGTGAAAGACGATCAAATGCCAAACTGAATAGACAAAAGTGCTCTAAAAGGAGAATCTTGAAAATTACTAAATAAAAGAAATAACAGAAAAGAACCAATTAGGTGCTTAGAGCCTTGGGTTTAGACAAAACTAGTTGTGAACTAGACGAGGCTAAGTCAAAAGACACTGATCATTTTTCAAAAGCGCAAACACAGAAAATAGAAAATCTACATGTGTGTTCTTTCGAAGATGGTGCAAAATGTGTTGTTGTTGTACAGGATTACTAATGCTTTTGTGGAGTGTGTTGGCGTTAATGGTCTCATTTAAGGTTACATTAGAAACAATAGAAGGTCATAGTGAGAATAAGACTGATGTAGAAAAGATTCAAAAGATTTATCCGACTAAAATAGATAGAAATTATTTACATAAAGATAGGCCCATAACTGATTTTTCTAACAATGTTTTCTCAAAATTATTATATGAATACGTAAAAACAATGGATGTGAGGGACTGCTATGTCTGCATGCAGTTGCCTGCATCAGTGTCTGAGGGAGTGACGCACCATCACCTCCCAGTGACATATGGAATAACATGTAGCGTATTAGCAAGTTTGTTTTACAAAATAGGGAAACAAGAATATTATTTTTTCGGATGTAGATAACATATTTTCACAAGTACCTGTAGTCAATAAACTGAATAAAGTAAAACCTGCCAAAGTGTTAGGTGAATTTTTCTTAGAAACTAAAGAATCAACATTAGAGTCAATATTCAGAAATAATCTAACTTCTAGTCTGAAAAGAGAGGAGAAGACTTTCTTAGATATGGTAGAAGAAAGGAGAATAAAAATGCAAAAGAAGAGGAGGAGCCTAGCGCGCATCCAAGATGGTCGCGTGAGCACAGGGCTCCCCGGACCCTCGCTGCTCCTCGGAATTTATCCTGATGTTATCCTGACTTGGCTGACGGAATCTGGAAGGCGAATTCTGGCTGAACGTTGACCTTCTTTCAGAAACCGAATCGGACCTGGGAATCCTGATCTACGGTGGTTGGAACTTTCGAGGCCCAATCGATGGCTGTGCCCGGTGCGAGGGTGACCTGTGGAGCCGGGGTGTAATTGAACAACAGCGGCAGCGGATCTGTGCCAGTGGCCGCTCCATTACTTTCGGTTTCACTTTTGGATCCCTGAGGGGCTGGAGATCGTAACTGATTGGAGCGGCTGGGTGTTTATCTCTGCTGGATGCCCTTGTCTCCGCTTGCCGCCAGTGTGCCCGTTGACTTTGGCTTCCTCGCCCGGCCGCATCACGGTATCTGGTGCGGCTTCTGACTGAGTGGCCGGTGCCCCCTTGACGCTGGGCCGGTGGTCCCCGTTGGTGAGCGTGGTTCTCATGGGTGGCAGGGGGGGCCCCGAGGGGCGTAAGACTAAGACATCCCTCCGCGGGGGTCCGGTCCAGACGAACAACATGGACCGCTATACTCAAGGTCGAGGGTCCCCTGGAGCGGCTGGAGCCCCCTCGGACGAAGCTGGTGGTGGCCCGTCCACGCCCTCGGATCCGTCCCTGCAGGACATTTTGGGCGCCATTAATGGCATCAAGGAGACTATTGCTACGCAATACGAGGCCTTGGCCCGTAAAATCGACACGGTGGCTATTGATGTCGCACTGATTCGGGCGGATCTCTCCAAGACCAACGAGAGGGTTCAATCGCTTGACGTGCGGACGTCCACCCTGGTGGCGGATGTGTCGGACCAGCGGGCCACTCTCGGCGACCTCAAGTCGGCCAACGATCTGATGGCCCGGCGGCTGGAGGACTTTGAGGGACGGGCCCGCCGCAATAACATCCGCGTCATAGGCGTCCCGGAGACCTCCGACAACCACCCGGTGGATCTCTTGGTGGAGGAGCTCATCCTCAAGCATCTTGCCCCCGCCGGCCTGAGTAAGTTCTTTGCCGTGGAGCGGGCCCATCGAGTTCCGGGCGGTCGGCCGCGGCCGGGGGCCCCCCCGAGGCCCATTGTTGCCAAACTTTTCTACTACAGAGACCGAGATGTGATTTTGCAGGCCTCGCGGGCCCATGGCCCGGTTCGCCATGAGAATGCATCTATTAACTTTTTCCCGGACTTCACCCAACTTGTCCAGAAACAAAGGATGGGCTTCCAGGGGGTAAAGCGTCGCCTCCGCGACCTGGGTCTCAAGTACTCCATGCTTTTTCCTGCTAGGCTCCGAGTGGAGCACGAAGATCGGACAACCTTTTTTGACTCTCCCGCAACTGTGAGTGACTGGCTTGACTCGCTACCGGGCCGCGGGGACCGGCCTGGGCCCTCTGCTGGTACCGAGGGTGGCGGGTCTCCCTCGGATTGACTTTGGTCCTTGACTTTGCCATTTTGTACTGTTCGGCTGGGTTCAACTTCTCTTTTGCATTTTGTTTCATTATGATCTATGTGGGGGGCGGTTGGGGACGGGTCCCTCTCCTCCTCCGGGGTCTTTCCGTAGAATGGGGTTTATAGGGCGACAGGCACACTGCAAGTTGGGGTGGTTTTTCGGGTCGCAGGGGTGCAGGGTGGGGGGAGTTGGCAGTTGGGGGGGGTTGGGGGGTTTTGATTTGTGTGTTTTGTTTTTAATGCGAGGTCTTTGTTCTGTTCCAGTCTTGGGCGTTGCGCTATCTGCTGGGGGACCCTTGATCGATTGGAGGGGATGGGGGGGACGGGTTGAGGTTGATGTCATGGAACGTCAATGGATTGGGGGACCGTATCAAACGGGGTGTTGTGCTGCAGTATTTGCGACGTATGTCTCCTGATGTGGTGTTTTTACAGGAGACGCATCTGGTGGGTAACGTTTGTCATGCCATGAACAGGGGGGGTACCGACTTGTTGCCCATTCTGGTTTCACCACTGGCTCTAGAGGGGTTGGCATTCTCCTGCGCTCTTCACTTCCGCTGGAGATCACCAGGGTAGTCCCGGACGATAGAGGGCGCTATGTGGCTTTGACTGGGTGGTGGGAGGGGCAGTCCCTTTCCTTGGTCTCTGTCTATGTTTCCCCGGGCCTCCAGAACTCCACCTTTTCAGACTTGGGTCGAATGCTGCTTGAGCTTCCGGACAGTCTTCTGCTTATGGGTGGGGATTTCAATTCGGTGGTCTCGGGCGACCGGGATCGCCACCCGCCCAGGGCCCTCCCTGCTGCGCAGGCGTGGCTTGGCGGATTCTTGGAGACCTTCGGTCTGGTCGATTGCTGGAGGTTAATGCATCCTACACAGTGTCAGTACACTTTTCACTCTGGGGCGCATGGGAGTCTCTCCAGATTGGATTACTTTCTTATGCCCGCGGCCCAGACTGCCCGGATTCGAGAGGTTAAGCATCTGGCCCGGGGTATTTCTGATCATTCCCCACTGTGGTTGCTTTTTGACACTGGGACGCGGTCTGCTGGGCGGATCGCTCCTATTAACCCTTGGTACCTGCGGAACCCCACGATCCGCTATAGTCTGGTCAAGTCGATTGACCAAAACTTCCTTGAGAATGATGGGTCGGTGATGTCCGCAGTGTCCCTGTGGGAAGCTTTTAAGGCAGTACTCCGTGGGCAGGCCCTATCCCAGATTGTGGCGGCTAAGAAGGTTAAGATGGAGGCGGTGGTGGAGCTGGAGACCGACATCTTGGGGTTGGAGGCGGCCTTGGAGACGGGTGTCACTCCGGATGGGCTACATGCCCTCAGCCTGAAGCAGTTCGAGTATAAGTCCCTTGTCACTGACGCTGCCCGGACCATGTATAGGGAGCAGCAGGGTAGGTTGTATGATGCTGGAGACAAGGCTGGTAAATTGATTGCTTGGCTGGATAGGAAGGAGAGAGTGAATCGTGTGGTCCCAGAGCTCCGGGTTGCGGATGGAGTGTGTGTGACTGAGCCTGGTGAGATTGTGGAGTGCTTTGCTGACCACCTCCGGGCGGTGTATTCCCCGGTGTCTGACAGAGATGAAGACGACTCTCGTCTTCTAATACGGGATATTGTCCTGCCCGGCTTATCCGTCGAGGACCGTGAGCGGTTGGATGCCCCCTTGGCCGTCGATGAGATTGCTACCGCGATTGGCTCCCTTCGCTCGGGCAAAGCCATGGGCCCCAATGGCCTGCCGATCGAGCTATACAAACTACGCCCGGATAAAATCGCGCCCTTCCTCCGTCGTATGTTTCAGGAGTCGAACGAGAGGGGTTCCCTTCCCGCCGACCAGCGTCTGGCGACTATAGTCGTGATTCCTAAGGAGGGTAAACCACGTGACCGCTGTGCTTCATATAGGCCTATCTCCCTCTTAAACGCAGAACCCAAAATCCTGGCTAAAGTCCTCGCCAACCGCTTGCTGAGCGTTATCTGTGATCTGATTCATCCGGATCAATGCGGCTTCATCCCCCACCGTAATACCGCTCTTAATCTGCGGCGTCTGCACGGCGTCCTAGCTAGGGCGAAATACTTTTCTGAACCAGCCGTATTGGTTTCCTTGGACGCCACCATGGCCTTTGATACCATCGAGTGGCCATTCCTCTGGGCGGTCTTGGAGAAGTTTGGCTTCGGGGAGGGATTTCTTAGCTGGGTGAAGCTTCTTTATGCCGGACCAATGGCTCAGGTGGTTGTCAATGGGCGGGCTTCCCGGCCTTTTGCTCTCGGGAGGGGCACTAGGCAGGGGTGCCCGTTGTCCCCTCTGCTTTTTGCTCTTGCCTTGGAACCGCTCGCCGCCTGGCTCCGCTGGGAGCCCTCTATCAGAGGGATCCGGTGGGCCCCGGGCTTAGAGGATCGGGTCTCGCTGTACGCGGATGATATTCTTCTGTACCTCACCTCGCCGCGACAGTCGCTTAATGTTCTCTTTGATGTCCTCACCTCCTTTGGGAAAAACTCGGGTTTGATAATTAACTGGTCCAAATCTTGCGTGTACCCTATCTCTGGTGGCCCTCCCATTTTGCCGCCTCTACTTCCTATCCAAACGTCCTCATCCGGCTTTAAGTACCTGGGGGTATATGTTTCGTTGGACCCGGCGGTCCGCTATGAGCAGAACCTCCTGTCTCCACTCCGACGTTTGAGGGTGGATACGGCTCGTTGGTGTAGGTTGCCCCTGTCTCCGCTTGGTCGCGCGGCCCTGTTTAAAATGATGTCCCTTCCCAGATTTCTTTACACACTTCAGAACTCCTTTGATGTCATTCCGGTGGCCTACTTTCGGGAGGTGGAGAGTCTGCAGAGGAGACTGGTCTGGGACGGGCGGGCGCGTATCGCTCTGGCAAAGCTTACTCTCCCCTGGTACGACGGGGGCATCGCGCTTCCTGACATTAGACGGTACTATTGGGCCTCCCAACTGTCGGCAATTAACCATGCCACGTATGCTCCTGGTCTGAACCCGGCGTACGAGATGGATAAATTCCTGCTTCCCGGCGGTAATTATAACAGAGCGCTTTACTCCCGATCTGCTGGTAGGACCCTCACGGGCCCTACCACGATTGCGGTACGGGTGTGGAAGGCGGCGAATGTAGCGATGGGCTGGAGTGAGCGTTTAACGTGTGCTACTCCCTTGTTTGCCTCAGACCGCCTGGGGAGCCTTTGGACGACGAAAGGCTTTGAGCACTGGGACACGATCGGCATTAGCAGAGTGGGGGATCTGTGGGTTAAAGGCGCGGTCAAGACCTTCGCGGCGCTCCGGAGCGAGTATGAGCTTAGTGAGAGGGAGTTTTTTCGCTACGCCCAGGTTCGGCATGCCCTGCTCTCGGTTTTTGGGGAAGGGTCCACGGTCCCTGTTTCTTCGCCCCTCGAGGACCGCATACTCGACGGTCACGTTCCCGATAGTACTATCTCTTTGATCTATAAAAAATTGATAAATAATCGGGCTGACCTCTTGGTGCGTCTCCGGGAGGCATGGACGGGGGATGGGGTTGAGTTGGACGACGAGGACTGGCAGTCCGCGCTGTCATCTCCTAAGGAGGTTGCCATCCCGGCCCGTCTCCGTTTGGTCCAGCTTAAGATCCTCCATCGCGTTTACGTGACGGGTCCCCGATTGGTCTCGATGGGGTTTTCTGAGGACGGGCTCTGCAAGCGTGGCTGTGGGCACAGTGCCACCTTTCTCCACATCCTGTGGGAGTGCCGCGAGGTGGTGGAATACTGGCGTCAGGTGCATGAGGTTATGAGGCGAGTCACCGGGGTCACGCTGTTGCCGGAGGTGCGTCGTTGTGTTCTGAATGTGTGGGAGCCCAATGACTATAACGCGGCCCAGACTCGGTGGGCGGCCCTGGGGAACATGATAGCAAAGAGGGACATAGCGCAGCTTTGGGGTTCGCAGCGGCCCCCCACCGTGTCTGTCTGGAAGGAGAACATGGACTGGTGCATGCTCAGGGAAAAGACTGTGTATGTGGCTCGTGGTAAACCCGGGGCCTGGAACAGAATTTGGGGGCAGTGGAATGTGTATCGTGGAAGTATTTGTGCTCCCCCCCTGGTGGAAACGTCTGATGTAGCCTTGTCCCCCTGATCCTTGATGGTTCCTTACTTATCTAGCACATCTGAGTATAGATTTGGTATTCCCGTTTCTCCCCCCCCCCCCTACCTCTTTGTTTCCCTTCTTCTTGACTGCCATCGGGTGGTCGGATATGGAAGTGCCCCTGCTGTGGCCCGACGCCCATCTTATGTTTTCTTGCCTCGCTTTTGTTTTATTTATTTTTTTTTTTTTATTTTTTTTTTTTTGAAACCGTTTATTACAGTTTATAAAAGTTACAGGTATGGGCCTACAACCACACGGCCGGCCGCTAGAGCATCAGAAGCATATTACATACATACAGCAAAAAGTCTCTCAGCGGTGCACAGTAGGAAAACAGGGGTAATCAATGGTGCAGGCCACATAGCTCCATGCCCACAATACGGTTCCATTTTCTTAAAACAACACAACATCAACAAACCACAACCGCAAGGCAACCCGCGATCCAAAGTGACAACACGTGCTCCATAAGTGGGGGATCCAAACAGCAGCAAAACTCTGAAGAGGGGGACGGGAGTAGATCAGGGACTGGGGGTCCGCGCGCCCGCGGCCGAGGGAGGGGGGCCATCTAGGGAGACGGAGCAGGCGAGGCAGCCGGTAGCAGTGGGGGCTCACAAATACCCCCGCGGTAGGCGTTCCAGGGGCCCCAGAGTTTCATCCACGCCCCAGGCTTACCCCTCGCCACATACACCACCTTTTCACGAAACATACACCAATCCATATGCTCTTTCCAGGCCGACACCGCAGGGGGCCTCTGGGATCCCCACAATTGAGCAATATCACGCTTAGCTATCATGTATCCCAGAGTCACCCACCGCGTCTGGGGGACCGAATAGTCATTAGGTTCCCAGACATTCAGCAAGCATCTCCTCGCTTCAGGCAGCAGCGCGACACGCGTAACCACTCGTAGAACCTCATGCACACCACGCCAGAATCGCTCCACCTTCGGGCACTCCCACAGTATATGCATGAAAGTCGCCAACGCACCACAGCCACGCTTACACATTCCATCACCGGCAAAACCCATACGTAGAAGCATTGGCCCCGTCACGTAGACCCGGTGGAGGATCTTGAGCTGGACGAAACGAAGGCGAGCCGGGATGGCCACCTCTTTCGGAGAGGCCACCGCAGAAATCCAATCCTCGTCGTCCAGCTCCAGCCCGTCGGCAACCCAAGCCGCGCGGAGACTAGTCAGCAGGCACGATCTATCGTTGATCAATTTTTTGTATATGAGGGAGATCGTGCTGTCCGGGACATGGCCATCTAGCACTCTGTCCTCCAGGGGGGAAGACTCCGGAATGGATGCGACATCCGGGAAGACGGAGCCCAGCGCATGGCGGACCTGTAGGTACCGAAAGTACTCACTGCCCTGCAGCTGAAACTCCGCCTGCAGCGTCTCAAAAGTTTTGAATCCCCCCCTCGTCCAGAGATCTCCCACCGTGCTGATTCCGATCGTGTCCCACTTCTCGAAGCCCTTCGACATCCACAGGGAGCCCAACCTCTCAGATGCATACAGCGGAGACGCTCGGGTCAAACGGTCCTTCCACCCCATAGCTGCATTAGCCGCGTGCCAGACACGCACCATGACACGCGTCGGTCCCGTCAAACGGGAGTCGGGCGCGCCAGAGTAGAGCGCTCGATTATAATCGCCACCGGGCAGAAGCATCCTGTCCATCTCGAATGCCGGGTTCAAGGCGGGCCCGTAAAGGCCATGATTAATTGCAGCTAGTTGGGAGGCCCAGTAATACCGTTTGATGTCCGGGAGGGCGACCCCTCCATCGTACCACGGGAGCGTCAATTTAGCCAGAGCAATACGCGGCCTCCCGTCCCAGAACAGGCGCCGCTGGAGGCCCTCCACCTCGCGAAAGTAGCGTGCCGGGACCAAGTCCATGGTATTCTGGAGGGCGTAGAGGAAGCGCGGCAGGGACATCATTTTAAATAAGGCCGCTCGGCCGAGCGGCGAGAGCGGCAAACGCCGCCAGTGCACCACGTCCTCCCTCAAACGCTGGAGGGGGGGCAGCAAGTTCCGCTCATAGCGGGCCTCCGGGTCAAGAGTGATATAGATACCCAGGTACCGGAAACCCTGGGAGGCAATCTGGATCGGACAGTCCCGTGGCAGGACCGGAGCCTCCCCGGAAAGCACATAGACACAGGATTTCGCCCAGTTGATGACCAGGCCTGAGTTGCGACCGAAGGAGCGCAAAACATCAACCAGGACGATCAGTGATTTGCGCGGGGAGGCGAGATACAAAAGGATATCGTCAGCATAGAGGGACACGCGGTCCTCATGCTCGGGGGTCCAGCGGAGACCACGGATAGAAGGGTGCCACCGCAGCCACTCCGCCAGGGGCTCCATGGCCAGGGCGAACAGGAGAGGCGACAGGGGACAACCCTGTCGCGTGCCCCGCCCCAGCGCGAATGGGGCCGATACTCGCCCATTCACCACCACCTGCGCCAACGGGCCCGAATATAGCAATTTGACCCAGCTGACGAAACCCGGGCCGAACCCAAACTTCGCCAGCATCGCCCAGATATATGGCCATTCGAGCGTATCAAACGCCATGGTGGCGTCCAAGGACGCCAAGATGGCCGGCTCCCGCACAAATGGAACACGCGCGAGCACCCCATGTAAGCGCCGCAGATTAAGCGCCGTGTTGCGGTGTGGTATAAAGCCCGATTGGTCTTGGTGGACCAAATCGCCCACCACGCCAACCAACCGGTTGGCCAACACCTTGGCGAGGATTTTGGGCTCCGCGTTCAAAAGCGAAATCGGCCTATAGGATGTGACCCGCTCACGGGGCTTCCCCTCCTTATGGATCACCACAATTGTAGCCAGACGCTGGTCCGGCGGGAGGGAGCCCTGCGAGTGGGCCGCAAGGAACATCGCGCGCAGGTGGGGCGCCAGCACATCCGGGCGTAGCTTGTATAGCTCAATGGGAATACCATTGGGGCCCATGGCCTTGCCGGATGCAACCGAGCGAATAGCCGAGGCAATTTCGTCCGAGGTGGGAGGGGCGTCCAGCGAATCCCTGTCCTCCACCCTAAGGGAGGGCAGTGCGATGTCCCGGAGCAGGGCATGGGAATCTTCCTCCGAGCAGGGAGAAACCGGGGAGTAAACTTCGCGGAAATAGTCCGCGAAGCAGGAGACAATGGCTTCCGGCTCGGTGACACACACTCCATCCACGCTCTCAATCAAAGGCACCACGCGGCTCGCTCTCTCCCTCTTATCCAACCACGCAATCAGTTTGCCAGCCTTGTCACCCACATCATACAATCGCCCCTGCTGCTCTCTACTGAGGCCCCTGGCCGCCTCCGTGACGAGGGCCCGATAGGCCGCCTGCTTTAAATGCAACACATGCAACTTGGCGTCTGTTACCCCGCTCCCCAGGTCACCCTCCAGTTCTGCAATTTCGGCCTCAACCCGGGTTACCTCCTCCCGCTCGCGCCGTCGGGCATTGGAAATAACGGAGAGGGCCTCCCCTCTAAGAACCACCTTGAAAGCCTCCCACAGGGAGATGGCAGACGGAACCGACCCCACATTCTCATCAAAATAGCGCTGTAAGGATTTGATCAAGTCGGCACGAATGGTGGGGTCGCGCAAATACCATGCATTAATCGGGGCCACCCTGCCATCCCCCCTCGGGAAGACATCGAAATGCAACAACAATGGGGAGTGGTCTGAGATACCCCGTGCCAAATGGCGCACCTCCCCCACCCTCCCTGCATGGGCCGCCGGGACAAGGATGTAATCAAGCCGCGAGAGGCTACCATGGGCCCCCGAGTGGAAGGTGTACTGTAGCAATCCAGGATGCTTTAAGCGCCAGCAGTCCACCAGGCCCAGCGTGTCTAAAAGGCCGGGCAGCCATGCCTGTGCCCGGGGGAGGTCCCTAGGGGGGTGGCGATCCATAGACCCGGAGGCAACCGCATTAAAGTCCCCTCCAACCACCAACAGGCCACTCGGAAGGTCCAGAAGGAGGCGCCCCAGGTCTGCAAATGTAGTGGCTTGTAACCCAGGCGGGACGTACACTGATATAAAGATAAACACTCTACCCTCCATTCGTCCCACCAGAACAGTGTAGCGTCCCCTCTCATCATGGCGCACCTCGTCAATCTCCAACGGGAGCGAGTTCTTGACCATAATACCCACCCCCCGCGAGCCCGAAGTGAAGCCGGAGTGGGCCGCCAAACGGTATCCCCGCCGATTCATTGCATGAAAGGTGTTACCTATAAGGTGCGTCTCCTGCAGGAAGACAACATCTGGTGAAATACGTTTTAAGTACTGCAGGACCACACCACGCTTAATCCTATCCCCCAGGCCGTTAACATTCCATGACAACACAGTCAAATCCCTACCCCCCATCATAGGTCAAAACAATCGGTCGTCCCCCACCGAGCATCTTAAAAACGACAAAACAGTTGCGGGTTTGCCTTGCGGTGCTAACAAACAACACACCCCCCCCACCCCCCGGTCCCAACAGAACTCCCCCCTCCCTGCACCCCTGCATGAGCCCAGACAGCCCCCCCAAAGTGCAGTGTGCCTGTCGCCCCATAGCTAAATACTAACTAGTCCCCCAGAGGAGGAGGGAAGCCCCCAGCAGACCCCACCCGACCTCCATGGGAGGGGAACATACGAAAGCAAAATATGGTAAAGGAACAACATCCCGAGCAAGGCCTATACAGTCACCCCTCAATTCTGATCCGGCGGGCCCTCCTCGCCAGCCGCGCCCCCCCCCGCCCCGATCCCCAGGCAAAGTGTCTAACCAGTCCCCAGCCGCCTCGGGCCGGTCGAAGAAGTGCGTACGGCCATCCACCTCCACCCTCAGCTTAGCCGGAAAGAGCATTGAGTACTTGAGGTTTAGGTCCCTTAGGCGACGTTTAACACCAAGAAAGCTCTGTCGCTGCTTCTGGACCGCCGGAGTAAAGTCTGGGTAGAAGTGTACGTCCATGTTGTCCAGCCTGACCGGTCCCTGTTGCCTGGAGGTCTGGAGGATGGCATCTCTGTCCCGAAAGTTAAAAATCCGGGCAATAAGAGGCCGCGGCGGGGCACCGGTCTTAGGGCGGCCCCCGGGGACCCGGTGGGCACGCTCCACCGCAAAAAGCTTACTCAGCCCCCGGGGCTGGAGATGGGTCAGGATCAATTCTTCCACGAAGAGATCCGCCGCCTCCGCCTCTCGGCCCTCCGGCACACCAATAATACGGACATTATTCCTCCGGGCCCGACCCTCGGAATCCTCTAGTCGCCGGTCCATCAGGGCGCTCACCTGGCCAAGCCGGCGCACCTCCCTCTGGAGGGCCACCACGTCCGTCGTGAGGCTCGTAGTGGTGTGGGCCAGGGAGTCGACTCGGTCGTTTGTTTTTGACAGGTCTGCCCTCACAAGGCCCACATCCACCAGGACCGAGTCAATTTTTTGCGCCAAGGTATCAAAACGCTGGTCCACTGAGGCCTTCATCTCCGCGATGGCGCCCATGACGTCCCGGAGGGTCAGATCTGCCGGATGGGCAGGTGCCTCCGTCGGGCCCACCGGGGATGTCCGCGATGTCTCCGGAGAACCCTTCTGGAGCGTGTAGCGATCCATACTATTGGCCTGGTGCGCCGTGCCACGGCGAGTTGTCTTCATCTTCGCCCGGTCGCCATCTTGTTTGGTGGACATGCTGGCTCTTCCACCGTCGTGCCAAGATCTCCAAACGGGCCGCCACACCAAATCACGGGTGTCAGGGGGGGGGCGGGGGCGACCACCGGGCCGCGGGACAACCCACCGCCGGCGGGTCAGCCGGGCACCTGGACAAGGCCACACCACCGCACCCCGCTCCGCAGCCCGACCCCGCTGGAAGCAAGGAGGGCGCAAAAGCGAAAGTGAAAGTGCGGGGTACGCGAGCCGCCCAGCCCCGCTCGCCGCTGTTATTCACTTTGTCCCCGGATCACCCCACTACTCCAATCCGGGGGGCCGGCGAGGAGAAGGCCGCAACCTTCGATCGATGCTCCCACCGGTGTTCGGGGTGCGATTCGAGCCCAAAAAACGGGCGGCGCCTCAGCTCGGGTTCCCCGACACAGTCCCCTCAACAAGGACAGGATATCGCCAGGATTAATTCAGGAGGTCGCGGAGGTCCTCGGGAGCCTCGCACCTACGCGGCCATCTTGGTTGCGCGCTAGGCTCCTCCCCCCTCGCTTTTGTTTTAAGTTGTTATTTATGTTAAAAGGGTGTATCCTGATTTCCTTTATGTGCAGTCTGCTTTCTGTAGGGTGCGGAGCCCCGGTGGGCCAGTCATTGTGATTGCACTGTTTGATCTTTTACCTACTAGCGGCCGGCCCTGGTGGTTGTAGGCCCGTGCTTGTAACCTTCTTTCTGCACAATAAAAAAAATTTCAAAAAAAAAATGCAAAAGAAGATACCTGAGGGAAGAGAAGAAAAGACAGTTTGGGATGTTGAAAGAGAAAAACATTTGAAAGGAGAAGCTAGTCCAGCAATGGCTCTAGATTGGCCTCAGAAAGGGAAATTGTGTATTAGAAGAAATCAAACTGCATATGATAACTATTTCATAGGTACAAGTGATTGCCATGATACTTATAGAATCATGGGTGGATGGGGATTTAAAGGAGGAAATGATCCGGTATTTCCTGGATTATATTTTATCTGCGGGAACAAAGCTTATTATCGATTACCCGACCATTGGTATGGCACGCTATCTAGGCCTGGTTTTCCCAATGATATTTCATGTGGGAAGACGAAAAGATGGTGCACATGAGATAGACAACTAACACGTAGGAGAAGAGAATTTGGTCAGAAATTGTAGGAGACATTTTTGGAGCGTTGATACCAGCAGTTGGAATATCTCTGAATGCACATAAAATTAGAAGATTATCAACAGTAGTGGATCGCTTGTCAACAAGCACTGCTGAAGGATTTTTATTGGTAAATACCTAAATGGTTGCCATGCGTGCCATGGTGATGCAAAATCGACTTGCCCTTAATAAAATTTTGGCAAAAGAGGGTGGAGTCTGTGGAATGCTGAAGGTTCAACATTGTTGTACTTATATTCCTGACGAAAGTCACGATTTAAAGACGTACATAAAGAATATAACTGATTTGCATGAGGACATTGTTCCACTGGAGGTTGAAGGAATTTGGGAAAAGATTGGAAAAAGGTTTTCTACTATTAAAGACTTTTTACTAAAATTAGGTAGTACCTTTATTGGTAAACTTTTATTTCCAGTAACATGTGTGATTATTCTAGTATTAATTCTGAGATTAGGATGCTTATGTAGCAAAAGAAGGAAAATACGAAATAACATAAAAAGAGAAACTTTAAAGAACAGAGAGAAAGAAAGAAAAGAAAGAGAATTTGAAGAGGTAGAATTAGAAGAATGGAAAGAGAATATGTATAAAAAGA
The DNA here is from genome assembly GCF_964204655.1 of Triturus cristatus. Lineage (NCBI taxonomy): Eukaryota > Metazoa > Chordata > Amphibia > Caudata > Salamandridae > Triturus > Triturus cristatus. Next base: position 1,033,651,263 of record NC_140594.1, read on the forward strand.
CAAGAGAAGAAGAGACAGGGGGAACAATCATGTGATCTAACAAATTATTGAGAGAACTGAATTCATTTCTATTTACACATTTTATAAAAATTTAAGGTAGTGTGGTGATGTTAAAAATCACCAATGGGGGGATTGATGGAGCTGGTAAAGCAAAATGTTGCATACCTCCTCTATTTTGCATGAAAATACTAATTATATAACCTACTTATATTATAATTTGACTAACGGTGTGATGTGTTATACTAATCAACCTTTTGCAAATTTTGTAAACACCAATTACACGTGGGACTTATTGCTATTGCATGGCAAAATAACTCTAATAACTAAATTATGTACGCATATTAATAGTAGTACATGTGGTAATAGGATATCGCATGATTTATGTTACTTATGTGACGTTTGCGTTCCCGTTTTGGATCGTAAAGGTGAGTAATATTGCTTTAAATGTCGCTAAAAGCTAGGAAAATACTAATAAATAAAGAGATTAGTGAAGGTTTAACATTAGAATCTTCATTTCTTTGTATTAATTACTCTTTTGTGTTTGTTTCGCTTAAGTTGGCATTTGGGCCTACCAAAATATGGCATCTGAAATGGAGTTCAGAAGTGGCCACCGTCTCGTGACCTACTGTGCAGACCCGGTTGGCTCCGTAGACCTCCAGGCGACCCCAAGTCACAGTGTTCCTGGTCAAGGATAGGAACATGGAGAACTGCCAAACCTCAGTCAGTAAAATCTGGTCTAAATGAACAATTGGGACATACAAGCAAATCTTATCTTCTACAATGTTGCATAAGGGCAACATGGACAGAGGAAGTGAACCAGCAAAATCCATGAGAACCTCATAATGTAAAAATCGGACGTTTCTAACTAGCTAATCACCTGCCTTCTTAGCCTAAGAATGTTTCATGTTATCCCGAAATGTATTATAAAAAGAGCAGTAGAATAGGGAGGAGTTTTAGAATGGAGATCGATTGATGCAGATGCTGCCTTCTTACTCGATGACCGCAAACCTCTATTGACCCCACAGGCGATGACAGATGCTTGCACGATTTCTGGCCCTTTGGAGATCTTTGGGACTGTAACATGCTGAGCAAAGAACTTTTGGACTTTGAGCTTTGACCTGCTTTATTTGGACAATTAACGGCTAAATTCGGTTATGCAGAGCCAAATGAATTAAGGGAAAAATCCAGATAGCAAGAATAGGTAAATATAAATGTCGTGCGATTTGTGCTAATTGAACAAAATTCTAAACTTTGATCGACCAAAAATGCTAATATCAATTGCAAACAATATTTAGATAAACAAATATTTGATTAACAGAAATTACGAGTTTGTGGTTTTTCAATGAAGAGAGTAGAGGATTCTGAGTCTTAAATGTGTTTTAGCTGGTTCTAAATCACCATCAAACACTCCAACTAATTGGTCCGTCGACCAAGTGGTGGAGTGCCTTGATGTTTAGGGTTAGGAATCTATAGGTGGTGATGCTAATGTATATTCTGTAAAATAACTTTTCTTCCCTATAGGTAATAAGGTACCCCCCACATGTCCTGCGCAAAGTCATCATCCCTCCTGTGTGCAGACTCTTGAGTGGAGACGTGCGAGTGTTGGTGTTATGGGCCCCACCAATGAATGCGTGTGTGAATGAGCTAGTGTGACGTCGGGTCTGCGACGCAGGGAGGATAAGTTGTAAAATGTGCCTTTCTCTTTTCCCCCTGGTTTCTTGCGCTGGAACATCCTAATTAGCACACACTTTTTATATGGCTTAGAAGGGTAGGCGACTGGTGCGGGGATCGGGAGGGAGGCGGGTATGATTGGGGTGTTAGCCCTTTGCTATCCTAGGTTGTATTGTTTTGATTTTGTATAATACGATTCCAATATCGCTGCCAGCCTTCGGGATGTAGACGCAAAGCTGTGTAGAACCTCATCCTTGCATATACGCTGCTGGCAATGGTTGTAGGCACTCAGCTTTGTAAAAAGCTATGGATCTCTTTGAATAAACAGAATTATTACATGAAAATATTGACATGGAATTTTATAATTACCCCTCCCACATTAAGTTAAGCAAAAAAGTAAATATGTTTTGTAAAGTGAGGGAGACAAGGCAATAATATATATAGACGTAACAATAGCTGCACAACAATTGCAGAGAACTTTAAAACCAACACCCTATCAGAATAATATTTACGATGGGGCAGAAATGGGCGAAAAGGTGGAGCTCAAACTCCGAGCGGCTTCAGCTTAATCAGCCAGTTTATCGTAATAAATTATCATCCGGCGATATAGGGATGAACCAGTGCACAGAAACAATTCTTCGATACTCTGCGGCGGGTGAAACCCCAGAACCGCGCATCAGAAATATTCCTGCTAGCAAGGGAATTTTTGCCAATGCACGCATAACACCACACCCATCAGCACTGAAAGCCATCTTTAAACTACAGAGTTCAATCGTTTTCGATGCTTTTATCTGAGCTACTTTGAAATAGCCCCATTCCAAGATGGTCTCGGTGCTTGCTAGACACTGAAAGAGGACGGCTCAATGACAGTTTATTTTAGTCTGTCTTTTATTTCTCTTAGATCGTCGGCCCTTGCGGTTGGCCCCAGACAGTAGACTTGTACGTGCGTGCGTCAGAGTCTCGCGTGCCGGTACCTCGCTGCAATCGGTTCTGCTCGTCGGCCAATCAGAAACGGCAGTCTGCTGGTAATGGGCGTGGCACGCCGGCACCTCCCAGAGCGAGGCTTCCCCCTTCTGTGCCGGCATTCCGCCCAAGCAACAAGCGAGGAAATCAAACGTTCTGACTGCCGTGCACACCGCGCAGAGAACCAGCTGTGAGTCCCGCCACATTCCGTCTCTTCCACCCGACGATCAGTGCAGCGTCGCCCGGAGTCCCTAACTCACCATGGCCGACAGTGAGAAACTAGACAACCAGCGCCTCAAGAATTTCAAGAACAAAGGCCGCGACTTAGAGGTACGCAGCCGTAGTCATATTGTGCGGGAGGCAGCCGACTCGCTCCGGTCCAACGTCCAGTCCCAGCCTTTCTACCCATGTCCTGTTCTGTTCTGGGACTTCAGCAAGTGGTGTGCGACCCGGAAGAGGCCTAGATAGGCCGCCCGGCCTATTGGCGGGGGAATACTACTGGTGTTGGAAGCAGTAGTGGGGAGGTAGTTCTGGGGGTTCTAGAGCGACGCCAGCGTAAAGAAATATGTTTGAATTCTGTGTTGTGGTAGTGGTGGGTAGATAGTAGCCGCGGACAAGGTAATGAGGAATAGGGTCATGGGTTAGGTGACTTTCATAAGTGATGGGCACGTTTGGTTATGCAGGGGAAATCACCGACTGGAGGGATATTTCTGACATGAATAATGGTTGACGTGAGTGATATACATCCGCATGGGGTGGTTATCCGGGTTCCTGCTTGTGTTAGTATAGGGCGAGGTAGGGTGATGCCTGAGACTGGATTGAATGGGTGGCACTATCGATTCTCCCGCCCTCTGCTGCTAGTTTAGTCCCTCCGTCTGCGGCTCTGCTGCCTAGGTTCGCGAGTCCGGCTTTTGTCAGGCCGATCCTGGTTCAAAAACAAACTTTACCACCATCGGTTATTAACGTGGATCCTTTAGTCCGGCGGGAGGTGAGGGAACACAAATATATATGTATATATATTTTTTGTCTAAGAGAACCAGAACATAACAAAAAAATATTGGATAGTCATTGTGCTACTGATCTTCACATATGTCAGTGCAGACTAGATAGTCCTACGCTCTTATCTAATAATGTTCTGCGGGTGGTCGACCACCCGCTGACTTGCCACATACTGACGTGATGAATACAATGGCTCATTTGTGAGGTTAATGTGGGCATTGTCCCCAAGAATACCAAATGCGTTTCTCGACCATTATATTTTTTTTCTGTAACTACGGTTTACCTATAGTTAGTCTGTGTCTTCACAATCGAAGTTTGTATTATTATTTCCTATAATTAGCTTCCCTAAAAGTGCTTTCTTGGGTCAGTGAAGGGGGTTGTTGATCTAGATACAACTGCCAGTTGTAGAAACAACCTCTCACAGACTCGATTCTTACATGATGTAAAAGGCTGCCAGTTGATCTAACCAGGTCCCTGCATTGTAGAATGTTTGGGGTGTTAATTAGTAAGGGCAGGTTTCAGCCTGGTCTTACGTTGACTCAAATGCTTTGTTTAACTTTTCAGAAGGCAGCTGTATCAGTTACTTGCAATTCTTTAACTAGTCAGAGTTGACCTATACAATGTAGAAAATAGTTAGAACTTCCTCGGGGCTGAAATTAACAAACAATTTCACTATATACAATTAAAACTTATTTACAGCATAACGCTCAGACCACAATTGGAATGGCCTAGTGACAATGGTGCCAAATTTTAATTCACAGTAGATTTCCTACTACCTATAACCATTAAGTTATACTATTTAAATAAGTTATGAATGTGTAACAGATCAACCAAAATAAGTTGTTGAAGAAGGCAAGGGTGGGCAGTGCCAAATAAAATTGGAAACTGTGTTGCTCCAAATACTCTCCTTGGGTATAAACCCGTATCTGATTTAGTATTGTATTATGTCCACCTCTAATGTAGTAGTTCTGTCAATGTAGTTAGTATAGTCAATTTTGTAACCTAGGGATCGATACCCCTCTAATACTGTTTTGTTCAGTCCACATATAACATACAACCACTACAACTAATCCGTCAAATCCCCAGTACTTTTAACAAATTAAACAGAGAAATTTACCAAAAGGCGTCAAATTAAACACAATCTGACTACTATAGAATGTCTGTACTTTTGAGCGGCGTCTTTGTCTCCCAGTACTGGAATAACCTAATACAAGGCTACCAAAGCAATCGTGCACTGAGCCAGCTTCTCCTGACTGGCAACAAAAGATGTATGGTGCTGCTCTGCACGCACATGCCGGTCTCTTGTACCCGAGCAGGAATGCTAGTGCCAATTTTTGCATTGTGGGGTATTTTCAAGCTGGACAAAGTGTTTTCCCAGTCAGCGGAACCAAAACGAGCATTGGCATAGCCAATAGGTCTCGCCTTTGGGACCTTATAAGTGTTTAGCTATGCAACAGTTGATGTTGTTGCACCAAGGATATTGTGCTGCATAACTAAATACTTATAAGGTCCCAAAGGTGAGGCCTATTGGCTATGACAATGCTTGTTATGGTCATGCGAGATTGTCAATACTCAACATCATAGGATCTGACAGTTGTTGGGAGCGTTGTCATTGTTCTGATTGATCTTGTATGTTGAAATGATTTACAGCAACATGAAAATGCTGGATGCATCTCCACAGTGCCACACAACTTATTACAGACATCCAGTATTCTTCAATTTTCACTGCTTATTGTGAGGGCCACTGGAATGAGTACGTGGATGCCCCCCCCACCCCCTCCAGATGAGCATGTATTTGCCGCATTGGCCACTTAATCCATCTGCTGCATTATCTGCAGATGTTAGCAAAACAAGTGTTTCTAGCTCAAACTGATCATAAGTTACTAAAACCATGGCAACGTGTTCACGTGCAGCGGAAGGCCCTGTGGCATAGGTTCACTAGTATTTGGTTGGCAAACCAACATTAATGAAGTTACATTTTTGCCCGACAGTATAACCATATTATTATTATTTTTTTTAGTAGTAGTACAAAGCTTTATTTCGATAATTGATATCATAAAAGCACATTTACAAGTTGGAACACAGTTCATAAAAGACATTAAAAAAGACGTAATTTTAAAGACCTTTCTGTTACAATAAATAGTTAAAAATAGTATTAAACTTTAGCAGCTTTGTAAATATTAAGAACGATTTCATAAAAATTAATCACATAGCCATCCTCCTAATCAGCCATGCCCATCTTAGGAATTTAGCCACCCCGCAGACTGAGGTTGTACTAACACCAGCCTTGAGTTTTCTAAGTGCAACAGAGTGGTCCCTAGTTCCAAGCTGCAGACACACAGGTTTTAGCCATTTCAGTCTGGGGTTCGAATAGGCTGGGGATGCAAAAAGAAAGTGGGGAATATTTTCAGTAACACCTAAGCAATTTGGGCAATCCACAGGGGTTTGGTGCGGAGGCTTCCACTTACTAGTGCGATCACGAAGAGGGAGGGTGCCCAACCTAAACTGAATAAAAAGAGATCTATCCCTAGGCTTCATAATAAAATCTAGATAGGGCTCCAGGCGGGGCGTAGATTTATGCTGCCAAAATGCCTCAGTCAACCTACCTTGATTTGGGTCCCTCTGTTATTGGTTATCAACCCATGCCCAAAAAGCTCTCTTAATTTCTGCCATAGATAACGGTGCCCCAGACTCCCAAGCAGTTGCAAGGCCTATTGCCAGAAGAAGCTTCTTTATATTAACTAGCAATCCAATTCTGTGAGCTCCTTGGACATTCATAACCTCTTAAGCCATCAGCGTATCTAGAGAGCTCTGGAGTACGCCATAGCCGCGCACAATATAAAAGAGGACGCAGAGTGACTAGGTCTTTAATAGTACGCCGACCCAAGTCACTCAGGAGTGGCTTGGTTGGGGTGCCCCTCGGGAGCGATACAAGCTCCCTAAAAAAACGTATTTTCTGAAGTAACTAGCACATCTACACAACCAAAGCCCCAAAGTTCTGCACCATAGAGGGCGCTGCCTACAGCTTTTCCAGCGTAAATTTCCAGAGCAGGAGCAATGGGCTTGGTGGTAGAGGCACAAAGTTCCCTCCCTAATGCTCCTACTAATCGCTTATGATTTAGCGCCATTTTATCAATGTGAGGCTGCCATTTATATTTATCCGAGATTCTAATCCCCAAATAGTCAAACTCTTTGACGCGCTCTAATGGCATTTCGTCGAATCAAAGTAGATCTAGACGATTTACTCGGGTTAAAATAAAGACGCTTAGTTTTAGAAGTATTGATGGCAAGGCCCCTCAACTTACAAAACTGAGAGAAACGGTCCAACAGCTTCTATAAACCTGACGGAGTTTTCGATACTAACAACGTATCGTCCGCAAAAAGTAGTGCGGGGACTTTATCACCCGCCAGGACCGGGGCGTCGGCATTGGCTTCAAGCAAAAAAGAAACTACACCGTTCACAAATAGCGTGAAGAGTGTAGGTACCAATACACATCCTTGGCGGACCTCTCTATTCACAGGAATGTTAGCAATTTTTTTGCTCCTGCGACCTCCATCTATTGCGAGCATAATTACCATCATGTATACGAACCAGGAGGTTCAAGATGGGCAAGGGGATCCCCGTCTCCTGCAGGACCAGCCATAGGCGGTCACGGGGGACCAAGTCAAAGGCGGTCTTCAGGTCAATAAATGGCAAGTAAAGACCGCCCTTGCCAATGGTAACCACCTTCCAATATAAAAGCGCCAGCCTAAATGCCTGGTCAATCGTACTTGTACAGGTCCTAAAGCCCGCCTGGAACTGTGAGATAATGTTGTTTTCATCCGCCCATGAGAGGACCCTCTCCAAGAGAACCCTGCCAACCAACTTCTGCCCAGCGTCTATGACACTAATTGGACGGTAGTTGGTGGCGTCCCCCCTTGGACCCCTCTTATAAATAGGGATTACTTCGGCCCCTTTCCAAGAATTCGGGACCGGTGAGCCTTCCAGCAGAGTATTAATAAGGATCACAAAATAAGAGGCCCATCCCTCAGTATTAGTTTTAAATAAATCACCCGGAATCCCATCTTGTCCCGGAGCCTTAGCGGGTACAATCTTATTTATAGCGGCCTCCACCTCTTTCTTCTCTATCCTATTGAATGAAACCTGAACAGGATCGGTGGCTGTGGTTCCACTAGGAAGCCCTGGGCCACCTGATTGCTCATCCCCTACATACAATTTCCTAAAGTGCTCAAACCAGTCCCTATCCGTTATATGGTTAGGAATTTGGTCCAAATCGCGTCCATTGGATCTTCTCACTAAAGTCCAAAAAAGCTCGCCGTCCTTAGACTGGCTCGCAGTTTTTAGACTATCCCAATATAGTTCTTCCCATTCCCTCTTAGCATCTACAATGGCCTGCCTATATTGCAGTCTTGCCAGCAGGACATCACCCGGGATGTTAGATTTAATAGCGAAGACCAAGTCTGCAATTCCTGTTGAATCACTTTTGTGATGGCTTAGCACTTATCAAGCGTTTTTTACTAGGATCTAAAAACAGGCTACCAATCAAATCTATGGTGTCATCATAAATTGATACTGCAGCGACAGGCCCAGCCCTATCCTTACATGCTGCAGAAAGCCTGAGAGTCTGGTCACTAAGGATTTCTTCTAGGGTACTTAATCTTAGCTCATTCAAAATGAACTTAGGCCATTTGAGAAATCTATTGCAATTGGATGGTAAGACTGTCCTAGTTAGCATTCTTGATCCAGTAATAGAGGTGTGCTCCTTCCTATGCCACATTTTCAACATTGTAAGGGACAGGGGGTTATGATCACTACTTACTGATGTTATAATGACCATATCATCCACAAACTTCCATGCCCTCCTGTCAATGTATATATAGTCAATTCTACTTTGGCAGGGGACCCTATTATATGTAGTTGCTCCCATAGCATCGGAAGTCGTACGCCTATTTGCAGCTCTTAACCAAACTCTAACATTAGGGCATTCAATTGAATGACAACCGGTAACCATCTCTTCACTGGCTTAAGCGACAGAGAAGGGATGCCCCATCTGGCATCCTCATCATAGATTCCCAGAGTGTCTTCTGCTGCTAAAGGCTCAAAAGAGCAATTAAGGTCACCAGCAACCAAAATAAAGGAATCAGAGGGACAGGAAAGAAGCATATCAGAAAGAGCAGAGATGGTAGAGGATTATGCCCCCCCCCCCCTTGAGTACCTCTAGCATATATATTAAAAAGTTCCCAGGTATTATTACTCTTCGTACCCTTAAGAGAGAGAGTCTCATTACATCTAACGTAGAACAAGAATGGTGAGTGATCTTAAGGTTAAGCTCTGCCCTAACCCATACCAGGAGTCCTCCAGATGGACGTCCTCGGCCTACCGAGGTAGCTGGTACATGGAAACAGGAAAAACCAGGCTTATACAGAGGTTCATGGCTCCAGGTTTCCTGAAATAAACACAAATCGTACCCATCAATAAAGTCATTCCAGTCCGGTAGGGAAAGCTTATTTCGTAGGCACGCCACATTCCACGAAACAAGCTTAAAATGGCAGGAAAGACCATTGCAGGAGATTAAGGGACTTGGAGAGTGGTCCGAGTATCTGCCAGCAATGATGGTAGCTCTCTGTGGTACACTGGCAGGAGTTGATAATTCAGAACCCAAAAGCTGGAGTGGTGCAGAAGGACTAGTAATGCAACAGCCTAAGGGGAACAAGGGGGTAGTCGGTACTCCTACTCTATCCTGGAGTCTATCGACAGCCTCCAAACTGCTAAATCAATTTTGAATGGGGGTCACATCTATGGGTAGTAAGGGCCTAAGCCAACCCCCATGCGGCAGCCCCCTCCAATTCCGTTGTACTAGTGTCCACCCATCCGCTAAAGATTAAGTGACCTGGGGGATAAAAATAAGTCAATGGAAGGGCACGAATAGTTACTCCCAAGCTGGGTTGTCTCCAGTTACAAATATACTCGACTATTTTAGGGTCATTGAAATTAATCAAAATGCAATCCCCCCTTATGTTCTTGGCCAGGTGTCCTACCCATGGGACCCTCCTAACCATGAGTATTTTACACACTATATGTGGTGGCAGTGGTCTATTTTGATTTAACCAATGGACAACCCTGTTCCTCAAAGTTTCAGGAGATTCAACTTCATGCTTACTCAATTCAGGGACCCCTGCTAGGATTACCACAAACGGACAGGCTTCCGGGGGTAAATGTAAGATATTTTTCCCCTTAGAAACCTGGCCTATAGAGGCCCGACCACCCTCACTAGGCTGGGGTGTGTTATCCTGATATGATTTACTGCCAGCAGCCGCAGCTATACTCTTACTGGCTTCGATTAGGACCTGATGATCTGTGGTCAATGCTGAGTGATCTTTCGGAACAGCCGGGACAGCTGGAACATTTTCTCCTCTAACTTTATCCAGTGATTGGGAAACCCTGGAGTGAGCATCCTTCTTTTTTAGGGAATCAATGATTCCCACAGTCCTGCTCAATCCTCAATAAGTGCTGTTCAATTTTACTTAATCGATCCTCTACTGGACGAAGGAGAATTCTAAATATATCACACATTAGTCAGCTCGGGGGCCATCCCTTCTGCCCTGTCAGCTTGGCATGTCCCCCCACTTGCAGCCTAGCATGGTGTTCTGATAGATGATGGGTGAGCTAAAGGTGCAATTATATTTGCGGTAGAATCCATATTGGGCTGCTCCAATATGGCAGGCATTATCCTAGTATTTCTAGTGTGCCTCGCGGCTTTCCTTTTCTTCCCGCCATTATTGTTAGACAACCCTTGCTTATACTTAGGAATAGCCCCTGGGTGTCTCTCCCGCAGTTGCCTGGTGGTGTTCTCCGTAACTATACTGGGATAGGACGGCAACATATGGGGAGATGTCAATAACGAATCGGAAGCCATGGAATGTTCCCCCAAGGCAACATGAGATGTACCACAGGGTGATGAATGTGTAATCAGGGGTTCTGAGAATGGTAATACAGCAATACCACTATATTGACCTTGATGGACAGGAGACCGCACATTAGCAATGTGTCCCATTGAAGACCTCCTGGCCATCGCGAGGTCCTGGGAAACTCGACGTTCCATTATCGTGATCTCCTGATATGACACTATTTACCCTGGTAATAAACTGGTCCATAGTTCCTGTGAGGTTAGCATTAACCGCTCTCCCTCTGGCCTCCTTTGGGGGCATGACAAGACAAGCTAATCAATGGAAAGAGTAGGATGCAATGTACTCACAAATCGTTCCCCCAGCCGTAACGAAAGAGGGGTGGCCCGGGCTTAGCCCGGCGAGGCGGTAGGGGCGTTGTCGCTTTAAAGTTCCGGTGCGGGAGGGAGGGGCCGCTGTTGATGACGCTGCCCCTCTACCTCCTGGTATGTGAAGTCCTCCGGTAGCACGGTGATTATTTTGCCCCCACTGCTGGCTCCTGTAACGCTGCGCGTCCCCATATTTAAAAAGTACAAAATAATGAAGTGATAACAACATGCTGCATAATTTGCCGTTTCTTGCTGCATAATTTAGTCAACCATGCATCAATCCGATATTCCACTGTCACATCAACCATGCATCAATCCGATATTCCACTGTCACATCATTTCGGTAACGCTCCTGATTGAAGTACCTGCTTGTCACACAGGCATTATATTGAACGTGGGGAGTATTCTGCTGAGACAGGAATGTAATGCTCTGATCACCAAGATCAACTGAAGGGCTCTCCCGCAGGGGTGTTGATAGCACGGGCACCTGACGTCAATTCAAGCAGCCACCCAAAGGAATAGTATTTAAGACTGTGGCGCTGCGTTAATAGGACAAGTGAACGTCTGGATATGCATGTGTATTTTTTGCCTCTACATCTTACTTGCTTTGGAATCCATGCTTGTTGTGGAGTATTCCTTGGCGGGTTTCAGAAACCTCTGAACTCTGTGCTATTGAGGATTTGGGGGGGGGGGGGGGGGGTGTCAAAGTTGGCATATATGTCTGTAGAGCAGGGACTCTCAAACTGAGGGGCTGGCCTTAACTGATCTGGTAGTCGGGGCAGGCTCTTGCTAAAAGAAGCATCATCCTGATAAGTGTCTCGATGCGGAGAATCACACTGGATACTTGTGCACCTTTAGTAAGGCATATCTAACCAGAATAGTAGGTACTCTGAGTGCTATTCTCATGATCCCATGAGTGTAGCCCTGCAGCTTCTATTACATGTACTGGTGTTCGGGGAGCGTTGTTGTAGCATCAGATATACCAGAGAGCACCCCACAGAGACTTTACCTGTCCCACATAATTGGTGTAGCCAGGGCAATGATTGACTAGACTGTCAGCAGGGTCAAGACGTGTGGGTATGGTGGGCATGCGCGACTAGAAGGTGGATGCTGGTTTGAGGATCACAAACAAATTGGTTAAAATAAACGATTAACAAACTCGAAATACTTATTAAAGAGTACGGGTGGCTTTGTGTTTTTCTTCAACTGAGTTGAATAGACTAACCGCGTGTATCCCCATATCATTTCAAAGATCCGAAGGCAGTTGAGTTGGGCACCTGCGCGTTGCTCATTAAGCGGGAACACCTAACTGATTAAACATAAATGTCTAGAAGTCGCTAGGGCACAAAGCCCCACTCATGAGAACACTAGAAGCATCTTTAGAGTTTTCACAAATCACCTTTTTAAGTATTATCGCTTGAGTCCTCCCGTGAGCAGATGTTACCCTGACTCGCTTCTGACAAGTAAAGTCCCTAAGGCCAGTTTGTGGGACAATTGCCATTTAGGAGCTTGGCGAAACAACATATACATACACATAAGGGGACCATAAAAAGTGATTGTGTGTTGGGGGGAGAGATACATGTGCGGTATACAATTGTTCTGTTTGTCGTAATACATTGGTTCTGTTTGTTGTAACTCTAACTGCCTTATACGATGTGATTGATGCAGCACCATATTTCCGCATGACTCGTCTCCACGGCGTGCTCATCAGAAGTACGGCTTTACATATTACTCGGGCTACGTTCCAGTTGTACAAGGTTAGATAATACGGAAATGAACTGCACCTGATTCTTATCATACCAACATTTTTTGCATTTCCCACCCCAACGCACAAGTTCGCGCTTCGGCAACTACTGTCACTTGTACAAAACAAATACACCGAAATGTCCACGCCCATAACTGACACAAAGTTTTGGGGCAGCATGAGTATGCCGCTTTACTTAACACGAAGGACAGTAAATCTGCCCTATGTCTGTCTACTAACCATCACCTTTCTAGAGAACTTGAAAAAAACAAGCGCGGACAAAAGTGAAAGCGCCGTGTTTGTAGAAAAAGTGCACCAGGGCCAGCTCCATCTGTTTTCAATTAACGCGAACACGAGAGCGGGCGCGATAATTGGAAAAAGATGGCGCTGATGCTCACTCCCGAGCACCCTAGGCCAGGGGAGAAAGAAGGCGGGACATGCATCCACCTTGGGCCAATTGCGTGCTGTCTTTCTTTGAAAGACGCATGCAAAGGCCAGTCGCGGGTTAATTATATAAAAAAAAATACAAGCGCGTGTTCAGCGTTGAAAAGCCCTTAACTAAATGCCTCGCAGAGTAGCGCATGCAAGACCTAAAAAGGTATGCAGGTCTTCCGTGGTGCAGTTTGTTTTACTGCCATTGTCCCAAGTAACTATTGTGACAATCTTGGACTGGAGTGCTCTACAAGCTGTATTACATTCTGCAGTTAATAAACTAGTGCCATGTGGTACACAAGGCTGCCTGTCTTAAAACTATTAAAAACTTGAGTTTGTACTATGCAGAGTTGTTGCTGTCAGCAAGATGATACATGGTCAATCCCAGTACTATTCTATGATGCTATTGGGCTAAGGCATGTTTCAGATTTACAATTCAATGTACTTTACAGTAGGTTTCAGTATATTGAAAAATAGTCTTGTGCTTGGAACAGGACTAGTAGACCTGTGGGTAAACTGCTATTGCCACACGCTGATGACTGAGGTTAGTAATCTTACTGTATTTTTGTGTAGGGGAGAAGTCAGCCGACCATATGAATGTAGCCTGCCTCCTGATTGGGGCTAAAGGAGGCTAGTGGAGCGATACAAAAGATGAAGACTCCAGGCGGATGTTGGGGCCCTGTGTGATTTGCTTTCACTGCATTAGGTTTGCTTGCAGCTAGAAAAGCACTGACAAGCTGGTATCTTCTCTAAGTACGATTATGTTTGTGGCAGAAAGTCTCGTAAGTACATATGGGAGTTTGGTGTGCCAAGTAAAACTTTATCATTGTGTCATAGGCTACAAGCAGTCAAGAAGGCACTGGAGATATGCAGGATGTCATCAAACACTTACATGATTGCCCTCTTTTGCTGAGCCGGATATGGTCCCAGGCATGGTATTGTTTCTGTTTTGGTATAGTTGGTTGGAGATGCCCTTCTCAGTAATTTTCTTAAGGCATGACATATGGATTGACAGTTAATTTGCAGTAGATTGGGCATGGGAGGGCATCCCAGAAAGATCCTTGTTTAAGAGTTATGTTCAGATTGTTTGGCACCAAGCTTCACCGCCGGTTTCCCTCACTATCTGGGTTGGGAAGACATTGTCTTCCTATTAAGGGTCCAGCAGCAATTGTAACATTCTTGGCACATCAACGAAGAGTGGGTTTGAAGGTAGCCACCATGTACACTGTGGAGTTGGTTAACCCTGTATTGTCTTTGCTGTCACTTGTTTAAGTTAATTGCGGCACATTTTATTTTTAGAGGATGAGGGATCCAGTGGAATGTTAATATAATGCTTGACCACTTGTACTTCTGCTTGAACCCTCACCATGTGGTGGTTGTCTAGTGGAAGGGGCTTGACCATGGATGTGCCACCAGTAGCTCTTCCAGAAGGTCCTTATTGTCTGGTCTTTGGCGCATGTGGTTGCTGCCACTTCTGTAGGCGACTAGTCTTGTGAAAAGCTTGGCCTAGTCGAAGTAGTCTTACAGCCTTGGTTCCCGATTAATCTGCAGATGACATCATGCTAAAAGTGGAAAACAAAAAATAAAACATTTTCAGCGTTTATTTTGATTGGAATTACAAGAGAAATGTATTCCGATACTTTTAATCTTTGATAGTGTTTGTGTTTAGACTGTTGAATAAAAAAAACTTACAATGTGGGCAACACTTCAATTTGTGCTGTATAGAAATGCTGATATGTGGTGACTTTTGCTTCCTTATTATTTTCATTGCTTAATATTCCTGTAACTGTCTTAATGTGTGTTGGGCTAGTGAAATGTCCTCAGCAGTCTATGGCTACAGACCTTGTTTTAATACAATTTGCCACATCTAAAAATTCATACTTTCTCAGCGAGACATCAATACAATTGCTTTCGGTTCTTCAAATAGGCGATGGTACAAATTAAGCACAGAACAAAACAATAATAAAACTAACAAGAACCCATGCCCACAATAATAAAAGTGTAACAAGAACCCATGCCCACATTCCGATGGGGACGTCCTGTACCCCCACTACACTGTGTATCTATCTTCCATTTACTTCCTGCATTACTTTTCTTTGCCACAGCCATTCATATTTAGTCCCACTCACCCCCACCCCCGTGCACCCAGTAGCCAGCATGTTTGAGGACGTCCTGTACCCCCACTACACTGTGTATCTATCTTCCATTTACTTCCTGCATTACTTTTCTTTGCCACAGCCATTCATATTTAGTCCCACTCACCTCCACCCCCGTGCACCCAGTAGCCAGCATGTTTGCACGACTATCACCTAAGTGAGACCAGCCCTCTGATTACACTTTCCAGCTGCTCTCCTTATCCGTCTATGAATATTAAAGGGTGATGTTTGTTGGGCGTTGAGTTGCAGATTTTTTGGGGCATTTTCACCTACCTCCCAGATAAATTTAGAGTTCCTTTACACAAGTCGTACGTCTGATTTAAGGCGCTATGCTAATCCCCCCCCCCCCCCCCTCCCGCTGTCATTGTTTTATTGTCTGTAACCATCAATACCCTTATACTCTGATACCGTCCCATATTGTACCTTCTGGGATTACTTGAAACAAAAAAGGAAACAGCACAACCCTACACACACAAGAAGTGTTTGTGTCGCACCTCTCGTCTGCCAATCCAAACTAGAATCAGAGTAATTAGCTAACACGGTGTGCAGCTCCACTACCCCGCTGTTCCCAAGGGGTGATCCACAAGATCAATACAAACTTATACCCACTGTGGGTTACACCACCTCAAACAAATAACAAACAGTAAATTTATAAGTGTCCATCCAATAGTTCACATTATTCAGATTTTCTTTATTCTTTTTTCATTTTTGACAAAACATCGGGCAGCCAACGCGTTTCGTTCTTGTAAAAAGAACTTCGTCAGGGCGGTTATTCTAGTGGCGATTGTTTATTAATAAGCAAACGCTTACTGCCAGATAACTAAATTGCGAACTCTCCTGGCACTTCCTCATGAATACAAGCAACTCCAAGAGTCATTCACGTCTGTTCTGCCTATAAAAATTATCCCTTGGGTCTTGCGACAATATCCTATTAATTGGCTATTGTGCCAGTGCCAAGATATAACGGAGTGGCCAGCATGAGTAGAGACATTGCTGGCCACTCGTTATATCTTGCCGCTGGCACAATAGCCAATTAATAGGCTATTGTCGCAAGTCCCAAGGGATAACACAAGCCTTGGTTTTTATAGGCAGAACAGACGTGAATGACTCTTGGAGTTGCTTGTATTCATGAGGAAGTGCCAAGAGTTCGCAATTTCATCTTCTGGGATTACTGTTGAACAAAAATCCTGTCACATAAGGATAATTCTGATGGATACATCTGCCAGTGTATTCCTCACCTTGTGAATATCCCCTGCGCCAGCATTCTACGGAATTTTTTTCCCGAGCTCTCCACGCCGACGTGGACGTCCTACCACGGCTCCACTCGCGACTCCGTATGACGTCTCCGGAGCCATAAGAGAGCCACGTCAGCGTAATGCGTCAGTTCTCTTTTTTTCGCGCCGTCGACGCGTAATGGTTTTTCAGCACTCTCCTGTTACTTTGTAGTCTCCTTGTGAGTTACTCTTTCTGGATTAATCATGTCTTCGTCGCGGAAGTCTGGATTCAAGCCGTGTAGGGAATGTGGGGGTCACATGTCAATCACTATAGAGTGGCTCTGGGCGATCCGAGCTTCCTTTCCTCGTACCCTTCTCCAGAGAGTCTTGTAGTGCAGACATCCTGTTCGAAACGATCTTCAGGTGCTTTTCCACAGGCTCCAGTTGACAGGGATTCAAAGAATATCGAGCAGTCAGCTAAAAAGGTCTTCTCTTCTGGAAGTATGGGGCATGCATCAACGAATGCTACTTGCTTATTGGGCTGCTATGTTCACGCTTTGATGGACTCTGTGAAGCAGTTAGCTCCTAAACTGCCTGATGAGGAGAAGGGCTCTTTTATGGAGGTTGATGTAGACACTCAAGCTGCCGCTAGGCAAGTTATTCAGTCGGGCCTAGATATGGCTGATTCCGTGGCTAGAATTATGGGATCTTCTATAGACACCAGAAGGCAGGCTTGGCTTCGTTCTTCCGGCTTCTCTGCTGATGTTCAGGCCACTTTGGTCGACTTACCCTTTGATGGGGAAAAGCTTTTTGGGGAAAAGGCAGTTTCCGCCCTACAAAGATTTAAGGATAGCAGGGCTACTGTGAAATCTTTAGGTTTGCAGACTCAGTCAAAAGGGTTTGGCTTCAGGAAGTATAGAGGATTTGGGAGGTCATCCTTTTGTTCCTTCCGTCAACCTCAGCAGCAGCAAAATCCTCTACAGATCCTATAGAGGAAGACAAAGTGGTCGGCGTGGTTCTGGTCGCAATCCCTCCTCCTCTTCAGCCTCCTCTGCTCTCAATGAGGTTACAGGGAAGCAGCCCTAGATCCCCCATCCTGGATCATGTGAGGCCTGATGGAGGTTGGGTGTCCCACTTTCTGCGAGGTTGGAAATCCGTCACGACGGACCTTTTTGGGTTTTAAACCTTGTGGAGAATGGGTACGCCCTTCCCTTTCAGGAATTTCCTCCCCCTTACCCTTCCTGGCAAGATTTTTGCTCAGAGGACCATCTGCTTCTTCTGCAAAAGGAGGTTCTTGCACTGCTTCAAAAATGTGCGATGGAGGTGATTCCAGAGCAGAAAAGGGGTCAGGGATGCTTCTCCCGGTATTTCCTGATTCTCAAAAGGACGGCAGATTGCGTCCGATCCTAGACCTCAGTCTTGAATTTTTACCTGGAACAGGAGAAATTCAAGATGCTAACCCTTGCACAGGTTCTTCAAGCGTTGCAGCAAGAAGACTGGATGGTGTTGATCGACTTGCAGGATGTGTATTTCCACATCCCAATCCTGAAGTCGCACAGGGAGTATCTCCGGTTTATGGTTTGGTTGCAACACTACCAGTTTGCGGTTCTCCCGTTTGGTCTTACTACTGCACCTCCAGTCTTCACCAAGGTGGTGGCTGCCCATCTCAGGAGGTCGGGGATTCCGGTTCTCCCCTACCTGGACGACTGGCTTCTGAAAGCAGTCGCCAGAGATGGTGCAACATCATCTGCAGGTAACATCTCGGCTGTTATTCAGCTTGGGTTGCCCAAGTTGGGAGGCCATTTGAAAGGCAATGGTTTGGAATCTCCTTTCATATCCAAGTTTTGGTCCCTTCCATTCAAGGGTTGCTTCTTCATTCATTTGAATGCGATCATAGCAAGAAGTGGTGTAGGGATCCTGTACTGTTCCAAGAAATTGTTGCCTGGGTTGAACATAAATTTTGAGCAGGAGATGACTGTTGTGGCTGTCCACAAAACGCCACACAAAAGGACAAAACTAACCACTCTGATCCATTTTTGTTTGCAGCTGTAGAGATCTAAGCCACTCCCTGGCTGTTTTTTAAAATTTCTATTTATACCAGTCACTTTTTTCAGCCACGTCAGCATGCCTTGGTCTACTGTATCTTAATTCGCTGAGTAATTTGGCTGATTTCTACCACTACCCATTGTTTTAAAATTTGAACATGTAGACATTGTAGGCTTTTTTTTCTTTTTTCTATGCAACCTGGTTGCAGTGGTGTCTGCTACCTTGTGCTTCAAGTTTGGAATATCGCTCATTACCAAACAGCACAGGAACAAATGGAGCCCCCAGAATGGCTCTGGTGATATGGTGACCAGAGGGAACATGTATATTTTACAATATATACAGGAGGTAGTGGTGGTATATAAGGTAGCACATCAATAAATGGTTGAATCCATATTTTTTTCTATAGAAGCTCCTCAATATTGGTGCCTCTCAAGGTAACAGGAAAACGACACCCCACTACCACGGATGTCACCACTACCACGGATGTCACCACAAGGAAGTTCAAACTGAGTCCGCTGTGGAGCAAAACAATTGTACCTCGGCACTCTTAAATTTCACACTTCCATTCGTGTATGGTAGAACATATCTCTTGATCCAAAATTAATGTAACGACTCACAGGAAAATCAATTTCAAAAAGTCAATTATGCAAAACCACTCCTATTTATTTCCTATTGACAATGTTTCACTGAAGTAGTATACAAATATACGGTGTATAGATAGACCAATAACAGACTGTTTCATATCCTATGATACTATTTATAACCAGACACGTAGAGGTCCCATTCTTGAACCTTCTTAGTTAGCATATGAAGATGGTAGCCGACACATTTTTCGTTACTGACGTAACTTCTCCAAGGCTTATATTTGTATGATGATTGACTCTTTAAGATTATGTCCAAAAGGGGGATCCTGATAATCAGAATTGCCGGTATCCATTCATTTTTGAGCATCCGCATCCAATCAAAGTGGACCCTAGAGACGATGTAACCAGCCTCCAGTATTAGGCAAGTGGGCAGTCACCGTACAACCTGTGCCAGAGCATTTTAAAAGTATTTGTCATTGGCAAAGCCGATAGCGGTGGCTAACCTGATATGTGAGAGCGTCTGCAAGAGAGACGCGGGCAGGGAAGAGAAGATTTGGGAAAGGGTACACGAAAAGGCACAGGAAAGTGCTGCTGGACAACATCCAGGTCATCACCATGCCTCAAACCCCCCCCCCCCCCCCCCCCCCCCCTTGCAGTTAAATCTTTTAACCCACAGGACCAGTGGTAATTTATGCTAGACGAGCTTGCTTCGCTTATCTCGCCCTACACTTGGATATGGAATGTGCGTAACTAGTTGTCATTCATTGACTATAGTGGAGTCCATGCGATCAGCTGTATTTGCAGCATCCCTGAATCCACGGTGATGAGACATACCAGTGAATAATCGTCGAAGTTTGCTGAATTCTAGTTATTAACCCCTCAATTGCTTCTGAAAGTCCTTGCCTGTTGAATCAAAATCGTTTAAGGAGATTAAAATGGTAGAGTAGCATGACCCAAACTAAATTAGGGGCGAGAGGAGGGACACCAGTATATTTTGACAGGCAAATGTTGCAGCTGTGTTTTCAGACACCCCAATTCACACCTAGGGCCACATTTCAGACATGCGTTTTCAACACACTAGGACTGATAAAGGAAAATAAACACCCATGGTTTGGTCAGCTTACAAATGATGTTAAAATGGTAGTATAACTCAATGGGACGTCTGATATGGTAGTGCAGCAACACCTGTGTGACCAAAGATAAGGAGTTTGAAGTGCCTTTGGGTAGACTGTTTATACAAAGGCTAGTCTCAGTTTCAAAGTCCACTGAGGAAACCGTGCTGTTTGATCTGAATCATTGCTAAAACGAAATCCAGCAGTAAGCAAGGAATGTGTCAGTTCAGGGAGGAGGTTGCACAGTGGAGCACCAAGGTGGCTTTACCAATTTAATGCTCTGTTACATGTGCTTCGTAAATAATCCAGCCTTCAATTGCTGTTTCCCTCCCCCCCCCCCCCCCCCCCCCCCCCCCCCCCCCTCCAAGCTTGTTTCTTCCTGGCATGCAACATGTCTTTGGATCCCCATTTATTTTTATATACTTGCAGATTTTTAACGGAGACTGTTCTTTTTTTAATTTCTCCAACTTGCCTTTCGCGTTACCAGTATTAAAAGAGAAGGACCTCGATTAAGTCACTCGCATCTGTTTTGCATTTTAACAGGAACAATAATTATCAACTATTCCATGTCAATTCCTTCAAAATGGGGCACGGAGTACATAAAGCTTTGCATAGCCCAGGTGCCGGCTCTGAGGGAGCAGATTCATGACTACGTCCCTTCCAGAACTTTACATTCCTCTTCTGAACATTTGGCTAGAGTTCCTAAAATTAGTCGGTTCCGAACTGATGGCGGATCCTCCTACTATTTTTGGCTGGTTACAAGTAAAATCTCCCTTTGGAGCAACGTACAACTTTCGATCCCCCTACTGGTGAGAGAAAATTAGATACGACTCTCTTGCCAATCTTCATAGTCCAATCACTGCGGGCGCCATTATGTCCATTTATCCTCAGGATACTCTGAGTAGCTGCATGCTGTATACGTCCCTCTATAGCGTGAATTCTGTTCCCCCCCCCCCCCCCCTTCAAAAATCAAAATCCCCGTTTCCTATTACTTTTTTGGGATCCTTTCCCCCTGGATAAATGTCAGACTTTTCGACCGGTCTTTCTCTTTCCTGGCTTCGACCAGTAATTACACTGAGAATTTTGTAGTTGCGACCCTTGCACGAACTGATGTTTGTGCAGAGACTACAACATTACAAGGTACTATTGGTGCTCCATATTTTAAGCTATTAACCCAGTGTCCGTTTTCTAATGGGACTTTTTAGCTTCTGTATCTCCAATGCAGCCTAAACTCGCAAGTAAGTGTAGTAAGTTCAAGACCAGGAGTTAAAATCCCCGTAAGATTTCCACCTTCTCATGTTTTAATTTTGTTGTAGGTGACCGCCCCTTGATAACGTGTTGTGTTCTTAGTTCGCATAATTTTACTCACTCCTGATGTGTCTTGTGACCTGACTATCCTGTTTGTCTTTAGCAGCTATTCATATGAATGTTAAGCAGTTCTTAAAGCTGCTAGAGTATTTTCTTCCTGTGTATATCTTCTAAGTGCATGTGATCCAACAACCTCCTGCGTGCAGTCATCTTGATGCGTTTTTATAGCTTGAGTATTTCAGTGTATAAAGTGTTGCAAATGGAATTCCTGTGTAACTTTATTCTTGCCGCCTTATTAGGGCTCACCTGCTATTAGTGCATGCACAGTCGCTAAAAGGGTATTGTTTACTGTAAAGGGCTTGGACCCACCCATCGGTTAGCTTTTTGTCACGCTTTGCTGCCTCTAAATTTGCCAGCACTTGCCTGCTTCACTTCCTCTTCTTTTGTGTGGTGCATTGACCAAATAACTATTGATTACTGTCTTGAGGCTAGTCACTGTTTAAAGACAGCACCCTAAAACCTAATCAACTTTGTGCACCGCAGCAGCAATGTTGAAGTATGGATTTGATTTGCTGTATCTTGCAAACACAAATATTAGCAACCAGAAAATAAAAACAACCCATGTCCATTTTAAAGCCTGTCAAGCTTTTTTACTGCGCGCACACAGTTATTTTAGTTTTGAATGTCGCACCCCTGTGCTCCTATTGTTGCTCCCATTGCCTGTGTCGCTTCATCCCTCCGCCTGCACCCTTCTGTTGCCTATTGTCACCCACCATAACAGAACAAGTGCTATGATGCAGCCAGCATTGCTAGCCACAAAACCTATTTTTAACTGTTCTGTTCCCTCCAGGTTTCTGTCATGCCCACCCCCACCTGTCAAAAGATTATATCTGACTTGACAGCTGTTGCCTTTATTGCCTTAGTGCCAGGACACCTAATGGTGTATGTATGCTTTAGAACTTCCCCATAACATAACAAGAGGAAAAAGCATTACAATAGCCTGTTTTCCTTGTGTTGCAAGCACTCTCATGAGCTTTTATCCTACCACACTCAGTATTTCAGTATACCTCTGCAACCTTTTCAAAAACGTGCAAAACGCTGCAGCTGCTTCATCACCCCCCCCCCCCCCCCCCCCCCCCCACCGACCGACCATGCTGCACTGCATTGCCCAAGCCAATGGGTCCCAAATCAAGAACCGTTGTCTTCGCCATTGCTAATTTTATTTATTTGTGCACTTTAGTTAAAGTTAATTAGTTGGAAGGGTATACATAAGCAGGGGTGTCCTTCTGGCGTGGGGGGCTTCACCCGTGTACACCTCCTGTACAAATCGACTCTACGGGGAATAAGTAACTTTTTTTGTACTTCTTTTGCACGGACAAGTAACGGCCATGTGGGATTTTTATTGTGTGTGCTAAATGGGCCCCAGGTATTCTAAACTTGTGGTTGTCCTGTTCAGCTTTATTCCCCTCCCCAGACTTTTTAAGTGTCCTTAGCTCAAATTTAAATTTGGGAATCTGATGGTTGATTTGCTATGCTGTACTATCCAATTTCAAATTATTTCTAAATATATACTGCACACTCACTGTTCGTGACTGTCATGATACTTAAACTGTGGCTGTTGTCCAGCTTGGTTGAATGTCTTCATCGGCTGCCAAACACATTGAGTTTGTCGTCGGTTCCGGTTACCATGTGCTGTTCGTTCAAATGGGTTGCAGATTTTGTGCCTTCATACTCTGTTATGCTTTGGTACCCGTACAGCTCCTTCTTTTCAGTGTTAAATTTCTGAACTGCTTTCCCTTCCTAGACCAGCGCTTTCCATATTAGTCTATTAGCACATGGTAGCTTAATAGGAGAGTCGTCGTTGAGTCCTCGGGTGGGAACTATACCATCCAGCGTTTGATTTTAATTTAAAGATATGCTTCAGGCAAATTGAAGCGTTCATTTTTTTGCGAAATACCTATTGTACGTTTACACTAATGTTCTTAATAACCATTTTATGTCTCGCTGCCTTTCTGACATCCATTGCCTCTCTGCATCTATTATAATTGCAATTTGAAATGTCGAGGCGCTTTTCACTTATGTGAATATTTCTAAATTGCGCAGTTTTTATTTATTCCTAGACCCATGTAAGTTGGTAACTGTACCCTAACTTATATTCGAATATGCATAGTCTCAAACTTTTGATTTCAACAGTTTTCTGCTATTCATTTGAATGCCTCCCTTTAACCCCTTCGCTGCTAGGCGCTGGATATAAGGCAATTACATCCATGAAAAGAACCTTTGCATCCTTTTTTTTTTATTTAGTTCAGCAGAAAAATGACAATACAAATTTTGCATAATATTGATACCAATCTACAATTGACAGCGTACAATGGCATTTCACTGGTTGACATAAACCTAGACACCATGAACATGTTCCCAAATGTATTACACTGCTAAAAACTTAGTGGCTACATCCGTCGAGTCCCATGATTCCTGGGCCAGCATATGCCATGTCTCATTTCCCCCGGTCTTCACGTTGTCTCCAACCCCATCTGATACAGAGAAGCCACTCACTGGAATATTACTTAACCACTGCATTATACAATCAAACATAATTTTGTGTAGAGCTAATCTATTGCACAAACGGTTCCCAAAAATCCCTAGGTCTAGATGCCTGTGGCAATTTTTCGGCGTATGTCTACAGCTTCTCTTTGCAATATGTCCTGTCAGCGACCCAATTTTGATACTTCGGTGGGCTCCTGCTCCTCCAGCGTAGGGCTATGCGTCTTTTGGCTAGCAACAATGCCACAGCCAGGAACTTGCGCCTCCGGGACAGCCGAAGCTTTTACATCCCCCAACAGGCAAACCAGTTGCTGATTAGGTATTTGCTCTGACAGCATAAGAGTCAGTGCATCCATCACTTCTGTCCAGTACTGTTGAAGCTGGGTGCATGCCCATGCCATGTGTAAGAAATCAGCACCATTGGTGCCATTTATCGTCTGCCCTCAGCCCATATTTGTGCTGTTTCGTTGGTGTATAATATACTTGATGTATACATTTAAAGTGTATTGTATGCAAATTACAATTTGATGTTAGCAACTGCATCTGCACGCAGCTGTAATCCCAGTTCTCTTCCGTAATAGTTACCAGTTGCCTCTTCCAATCTCCGTAGTGGTTTATTTTGAACGAGGGCCTGCTCCCTCTGAGCCGCAGTGTATAGACGTTTTACTAAGCGCTGGCGTGTGGGCTACGTCTGCAGTG
The DNA here is from genome assembly GCF_964204655.1 of Triturus cristatus. Classification (NCBI taxonomy): domain Eukaryota; kingdom Metazoa; phylum Chordata; class Amphibia; order Caudata; family Salamandridae; genus Triturus; species Triturus cristatus. Next base: position 1,033,676,009 of record NC_140594.1, read on the forward strand.
TGTAGAGGTGTCTGCGGTTCGTCTGGAAATGGAGTATAATTCCCTCATTGCCATTCGCAGGCGCAAGTACGCAAATATTTTCAGAGGTGTGCAATGCGCGCTGAGGGAGATATCTGTCTGCGATATAAATTGACCATGTGGGAATGTGTCACTCATCGTGCGTAGGCCCATTTCTCCTAGTAAGCACATCATTTTCTTTTCCTGCATTACCGTTATGTGCGGGTGATGGGGCATTGGCAGCTATGGCGCATATACTGGAAGCTTCTGTGCATTTTTGGCAAGCATATGCCAAGCCATTGATGTGCAATGCACAGGGTGGAGTCCAGTTCACTGGACAGACTGACACGGGTCCGATACATAGGCAATCAGTGGAGTCTGCTTCACACTATCCTGTTCTACCGCTATGTGTCCATGTGGGTGTAACCAATAATGTCCATGTTGCACCTGCGCACAATAAAAATATAGTTGCAAATCTGGTGCTCCGAAACTGTCCTGTGTGTACGGTTTAGTCAGATCGCTCCAGCACGCTCTCGCCTGTTTTCTTGCCCACGTGAGTCAACATGGCAGCACGCAATTTAATGCATAGCGATTGAGTGAGCCATATCTGTATATTCATAAAGAGGTAAAGGGATCTTGGAAGTACTATCCACTTTTGTATGGCTATTCTGTCTGCTAACGAAAGCGGTAACTTAATCCACCTCTCTATCTGATCCTCCAGTTTGGACATGGCTCTGCCATAATTCTCGCATATCCCCTTGTCTGGATCGGCCTGCCATTTCAATGGGTAATACAGAGTAGGCTGTATCGTTATAGGGGTTAGTGGTATCACCACTGATTTATCCCAATTTATACTGAGTCCTGAGTATCTTTCAAATTGAATATATTCTCCAATGAGATTGTTGAGATTGGTATCTGGATGCAGTACATAGAGAACCATGTCATCTGCATACATTGTTATACTAATTGGACGCAGTTGGAACTGTAGTGCTGTTTCCGCATGTTTGTGCAGTATTTCACATGCTAGGGGTTCTAACGCTAGTGAAAAAAGGAGCGGCTAAAGTGGGCACCCCTGTTAAGTCCCCCGGCCTATCCGGGTCGGATGTATTGACATTAATTCTTATGCGTGCACTGGGCTCCGTGTACAGCAGCGCTATCCAGCGCAGAAATGGTTCAGGAAAACCCATCCTGCGCAGTACTGTGAACAGAAATGCCCATTCCACCGAGTCAAATGCTTTTGCGGCATCTAAAAGGGCCGTAGCAGCAGGCAACTTTGGGTTCAAGTGGTGGAATAACGCAAAAATGGTCTTCAAATTTTGCTTACTAGACCTTGTGGGTATAAAACGAGCCTGATCCGGCAGGACCAATTTACATAGTAGTATTCCCCGTAGCAATTTTAGCCAAGATTTTGGCGTTCATATTAATTAAGGACCGGGGACGTTAAGATTCGCATTTCACCGAGTCTTTGGCTTGGGGAGGGTAATAAACGGCTCCTCATGCAGAGATGTTGGCAACTCACCCTCCTCATAGGCCTCCTCGTAAATCTCAGCCAGGTGTGGGATTAATAAGTCCCTGTATTCTTTATAGAACTCCCCCGGGAGTCCGTCCAAGCCAGGGGCCTTATTGGTTGGGAGAGTTAATCGCATCCTTTATCTCGTATTCAGTGATATGGTGACACAAATATTCCCGGTGCGCATCGGACAGCCATGCCAGTGCAACATCGTCCAGATATTGGTGTATTTTATCAGGGGTTGTGTCAGATCGTGCAGAGTAGAGAGCAGCGTAATATGCCGAGAAACAGTCCAGTATTGATGTAGTGTCGTATACGGGTTGACCGTGCGTGTCCGTGATTTGAGTGATGTAGGTTGATGTGTGTGCAGAGCGTAATATATTCGATAGTGCTCGCCCCGGTCTCCTTCCCTGTAATTGTGCGCAGTATGTCTACGAGAAATTTACTTGATCTCATCTGCGAAGTCATGGTATGTATCCAATTTCTGCCAGTAGCTTGGGATCTTGCATTGCCGAAAATTCGGTTTCTAACTGGTTAATGTCTCTTTCAACCCTGGTCAACTGCTGCTAGATATCCCTTAACCCCTTCGGTGCTCATGACGGAACGGTTCCGTCATGAGCCACGGTTGAGCTGTGCTCATGACGGAACCGTTCCGTCATGACCACGCCCGCGCAAGAAACCGTCAGCACAGCGGCGGAATTTGCGCAGCATGGAAGGGGTTAAGATCCCAGCTTGTTTACCTATACAGTAACCTCTGATCGTGACCTTAAAGGCCTCCCATAGTGTCTTTGCCCTACTCACGGTGCCTGTGTTGTGTTAAAAAAAACACTCCACTATGGCCTGGTGTAGTTCGGAACGGAGTACATGATCAAGGAGCGCGCTTTTGCTGTAATCGCCATGTAAACAGTCTTGGTGTATGCGTGGGAATAGCGAGTTCCAAGCACACTGGTGCATTATCCAACAGTGTCTTGAAATCACCGCCCCATACTACTGCTGAGGGCGTGAGAGTGCGCAGCTTGGCCCATGTGTGCAACAAAACCTGGGTCGTCCACATTTAGGCCGTAAGTGGTCACAATAGTCAGGGCAGTACGACCAAAGTTGCCTTGGACTATAACCTATCGGCCATGGTCATCTTTAACTGAGTCTAGTAAAGTGAAGGGGATGCCTCGCCTAATAAGGAGCTGCACTCTTCTGGCATATGTGAAGTAAGAGGATGCCGTACGGTAGGTTTCCCATCTCCCACCTATTCTGCCCTGTGTGTAATCAGTTAGATGAGTTTTCTGAAGACAAGCAATGTCCACCCTGTGGCAGTCTAAATATGCAAGGACTTTGCGGATGTTCTTCGTATTGTGTAGTCTACAGACATTCAATGTCATAAGTGTCAATTGTCTAGTGGTGCGTGTTCCGTCACCCATTCCCTGGTATGTAGCTGTACTGAGCATCTCATGAATATGCGCCAGCTGTTGCAAAAGGCAGTCTATTTTACTGCCAACCAATTTTTTGCAAAATGTTACCCCCTCCTCCCACTTTGCCACCCCGGTGACAGCGAAGACAATACCCCCCCCCCCCCCCCCCCGCCCTCAAACCATAGCATGCCCACCTACCCCCCCCCCCCCCCACAGCTTTAACCACAAATGACCCTTTAACAATCTAAACATTAATGTGCATATATCATACAGACATTACTGGGTCAGTCCGACCCAGGTGCATATTGTACACTTATCTGTGCTTCATAGTGGTATAAACCTGTTCTTGTAGTCCACCTGTACACATCCGTGCACAACAGTTGTGTGAGACAAGTTCGTTAGTCGGCATCAGAGGTACCCTGCATCTCATCCGGGTTTCCCCATGGCGATTTTCTACGAGGGGCCTGAGAGCCTCTCTGTTGTAGAAACTTGAATACGTCCTTAGGCTCATTAAACACAGTAGACTTGCCGCCATCTGTAATCTGCAACCGAGCCGGTTAGATCATTGCATAAGGAATATTCTGATCCCGGAGCTTCTTTTTGACTCTCAGTAACTTCTTTCGTGATTCTTGGACTTGCTGCGTGAAGTCTGGGTATATGGAAATGTCCATACCTTCATGCTTTAAGCTGCCTAATTCTCTGGACTTGCGAAGTGCTGCATCACAATAGTTTAAAAGTCTGGTAATGCTCAATTGTGGCCTAGCGCTCGGTGGCGGCGGGGCTAAGGACCTGTGCGCCCGCTCTACGACTAAAACGTCAGAATTTCCCTACCAAGCAATGCTGTTAGTCTCAATGTATTTTTGCATTGGGCCTGTGTTCGAAGATTTGTGCTGGTGTCATTGTTTTCTGACTGGGATCCTGCTAATTTGGAGCCCAGTCTCTGTGCTTCTTCCCTAAATTTGACATGGTGAATACTTGGGTATACCCCAGATTGGCTACTGATGTACCCTTGTAAGTCCCCAGTATATGGTACTAAGGTACCCAGTATGCAAAAGAAACAATTGCTGGACAGAATGCTGGACACTCACCCCAGTCAAGAGATCTGGGTTAAATTCATCTTCTTTAGCTCAGCATGCCACCCCAGTTTGGACCCAGCTATATGCAAATCAGTCATGACACTGTTCCTTGTGGGAACAGTCCAGCCTGAACTTCCGAACCAGGTTCTTCCTGGACACGAGACAAACAACCTGGGAACAGTTTCAGGGTATCGCCCTTCATCAGCCAGGCTAGCTTGACTCTAGCAGTGTAGCGAGCACGGTACCCACGTCTGAAATGGCATGGTGAGCAAAAAAATGATGTATTTAGACCCAGATCTCTGTACTGGGCTGAATGTATGTACTAAGGTACCCAGGGGGCATAGGTACACCAGGGTTCCCCCATTGGCTGAAGCATGTATTTTGCCACCCATGGGAGACCACTTCAATTGTGACCACAGGCTTGTCATGAGCAGAAACAATCCACTGAGTCCATTCTCCCGGATTGTAAGTGCATCAGCCATTACGATACATAGTGGCCGACGTGATGTCGAACTCTAAATTAGCTGTAATGAACCCTGTCGTGTTTGATATTAAACATGCTTGATTCATACCCCAACACCTTAAACTGTGTTGGAGGTATGATTCCATGCACTATAAAGCACCTTTGGGAGGCCCTCTGTGCTCCTGTTACCAGTCTTCTAGAACGTGACAGCAAACTATGGCTGCTGCCGACCAGAGACTCTATTCTTCCCTCCTCCTGCTGCTGAGCCAAGCTCGAGCAGGGGAAGGCAGGACAATAGGTTTCCTTTCACAGGTAGGTGTGACCATCTCCCAGACAGGACTTAGTGTATTGGGACAGGGTAGGACACTTTCCAGCGCCGCTAGACTGCTTTGAAGGGCTCATTTGGTGCCCTCCTTGCATACTAGTATTGGAACCAGTTCAGGGAGCAGTTGGCTTCTGCTCTGGCGCCAAACTGGACCAAGGACATGAGAGTATCTTCCCCACTGTCCAGCCCCTCCTGTGGGAGGGTCCCCTGGATCGTCCTAAACCTTTCCTTAGGGTACTTAAGGGCTTACATGTGGGTGGTTCCTTAGATTCATCGTGGGGTAAGATTAGGATCTGAAACCACTTAATCTTCAACCTCCTGGGCACTATGAACTTCCGTCTCAAGACTCCTGGTCTCGTCGCCCTGCCAGTCTAGTGTGTCGGTTCTACAGGCCTGTGGACATCCAAGACACGCGAAGGAAACTCCCTTGAGGTGAAGGAGTCACTTCCCTGCATCTGTAGACACTGCAACGAAACGGACCGGTCTGTTGTTCACGGACTCAGAAAGGTCGAGCAGCACAGGTGGTGGTTGTACAACTCCCTCGAGGCCTGCACTGTCTTCACACTAAGTTAGAAGCCAGTATCCCTCTGGTGTGCTGCAGCAGTACCCCTGAGCTCAGCATTGACTTGCCATTGCCAAGGCTTGTTAACTCTTCAAAAGAGATCTTCGGGCTCCAAGAAGCTCCAGCCTCAAGCGTTTCCTGCAGTGAAGATCTTCGCCTTCACTGCATCAACTGCACCATGTACCTTCATCCTTTGGTGAGCTGCTCTAGGTCCTCTTGCCACTCCTGTGCCTTCAGCCCGTGGGTCCACTTGAGGGTGGTCTTTGGCTTTAGTGGACTCCCCTGCTTGCTCGGGCCTGCTGACTTACCTGCTGGTGGTGAATCACTTGGACCTTGCTGGTCCCGACAGCACCTTTTTCAAATACTACGTTGGTTGCCTGTGCCAAGGCTGGTTGCTGCCCCCTGCCGGACACTGACCCCATGGCTTTTAAAATCCGACGTGTGACAGTTTGTGAATGGCTAATTGCCTTCCACTAAGTCACCTGGTCTGCACAGCTGCAACTTCAAGGGCACTGTCAACTCACCTGCAGCCCAGACATCGGTGGGCATTCGTCTTCCATTCCTACTGGTCACTCCTGGGTGGCATAGACTCTGTCCCCTCTGCTTGCAGATACCTCATCATGAATCCACCTTTGGGTTCCACCGGACTCTTTCACCTTCACCAGTGGCTTCTTACCTGAAGTCCTCCATTGTGGTCTACAGCAGTTTCCGATGTCACTGCACACCTATGTACTCTGCTTCCCTGGTGTAGGTGTCCTGGGTCCCTGGATATTCAGGGGTGGGGTGAAACTCCAACCTTCCATCTTCCACAGGGTTTCTTCAGGGGTCAGCTACAACATCGACGTACCCATTGACTTGTATTTAGTCCACGGTTGTGTTCCCACTCTGCCTCCCTGTGGGGTTCAGGGTACTTACCTTTGGGCCCAGACTCTATTTCTTTTGGGTCCAGTCTCGACTTGGGTCATGGTTTGCATTCCACTATTTTAGTATATAGTTTAGTCTTCCCCTGGAGACCACTGTGTCTGTGCTGCTTGTGTGTTCCACATCAAAGTATTGTGGTTGTATCTCCTGGTAGGAGATATTGCAATGAGTTAGTGTTTATAATAAATACCAGTTTTTATAACAACTGTGTGGTTCTTTTCACTTAACCTACACCATAAGATTAAGTACTGGTACAATAAGCTGCTTTACATTTCTTCTGGACTAAGCCTGAAGGCTGCTCACCACAGCTACCAATTAGAGAGCTTTCTAAGGTTATCTAAGACCACTAAAATCATCACATGGATTATCTAGAGTGGTGCAGGGTGCTACACTTACATACAGGAGCACCATATACCAAGCAAGACTCCTGCATGTTGTTAGGAATCTGGTTATTGGTTTGAGAGTGGGAGGGTGGAAGCCCTGTTCAGACAACCAAACTCCTTGTCAGGGTGAACCACAAGTTACTATATTAACCTGTGCTTCACCCTCTGGTAGCTTGGCACAAAAGCAAGCAGTCTTAACCTAGAGGTAATGTGTAAAGTAATTTTATTAACGCAAGAATAATCCCAAACCAATTCAGGAATATAGAGTATATTTTAATAAATAACATGATACAAGAAGGACCTAAATCTAATCTGTATTAGCAGAGATGTGCAATTTCAAAGATTTAGATAAATGTAGCACATTCTACACAAATTTAGGAGTTTTTTTAGTACTAGGACTGTAAAACTGAAACAGACGTCTACTTTTCAAATCCAATGCTGCCTGCCGTGTGAGCCTTTAGAGCCTAAGGGGTGACTTGTATGTCTTTAAAAAGGAAAGTTTACGTCTGGCAAAAGGATATATAATTTATTTTTTGACTTTTCGAAATGCAACATTAAAACTGCACCACAGGCTGCATTGAGAGGACTGAAACCGGTTTTAAAAGCCTACGTTAGTGGGTGGCACAATTAGTGCTGCAGGCCCACTAGTAGCATTTAATTTACAGGCCTTGGGTTCATGTAGTACCATTTACTAGGGACCTATGAGTAAATACATTTTGCCAATTAGGTTTAAGCCAATTTCTCCCTGTTTTTAGGGAGAAAGCACTAGCACTGATTTAGCGTGCAGTCCTAAAGCAGCCATCAACTAATTCAACAAACAAGAGTGAAGGCAAAAAGTTTAGGGCAATACCACGCCATGGATGTCAGCTCTAACAGTTGTCATTTGGGACCGTATTAAGATTATTGCATCTAGAACGAATACCAAACTGTAAAAAAATTTCCAGTCTTGCTGGGTGTCTTCCGTCACCTCGTCTTGAAGATTTGTGTAGTTTATGAAATATTTACAAATTATGTAATGGCAGATCTCAAATTCAAGTAGATTCTGCTCTAGGGTGTGGAGTTGCATGTTTGCCATATCCGAATGTGAATTGATAGTTCATTATCAACTATCGTTGCAGGTAGTTGTGCGAGGGCCGATTTTAAAACTAAATAAATAAAAAAAAAAAATTAAAAAAAAAAATTATATTGGAAGGCAACCGTTCACTTTTTTCAATTTGCTGCAAATTTAAATTGACTGCATCTTTCTTTGTGTCAAACTTTAAAAATTGTCATCTTTCTTATTTCAGAGTATGAGAAGGCAACGGAATGAAGTAGTCGTAGAGCTTAGAAAGGTAAGATTATCTTTTAATAATTGAAGCGTTCACTTTACTGTACAAATATGTAAGTGTTGAAATAAACTGGCTAAAAGAGCATATTTGTCAACCAGTAATTATCAAAGTTGTAATAGTTTGTTGTAAAATGACACTACCTGCATCTGTAAACTCTACTCAGAATAACTCGAAAATGAGGCTTCATACTTACTAATCAGAGAATTGTCAAGTGCATAACTCAACAGTGAGGGTGTCAAGGCATTTGGGGGATGTGTTGGGGTGGTAGGGGGTAAGCAGCTCCGATCAGTCACAGAGCCAGGTCTTTAGGGTCTTCCTGAAGATGTTCAGAGAGGGGGCACGCCTGATGTCGATCGGGAGCATGATCCAGGTCTTGGGCACGATATAGGAGAAGGCCTGTTCTTGATCTGCGGATGTGAGGGGTTTTGGCGAGGTCGGCAGAGCCAAGGGTTCTCTTGGGCATGTTGAAGGAGATTCTCTCGTTGATGTATTGGGGCCAGATGTTGTGGATGCATTTGTAGGCGTGGGTGAGTAGCTTGAAGGTTACTATCTTCTAGACTGGGAGCCAGTGGAGGTCTTGCAGGTGTTGGGTGATGTGTTCATGCCTCGGGATACCAAGGATGAGTCTGGCTGTGGTGTTCTGTATGGTCTGGAGTTTGCGGAGCAGAAACTTGTTGATCCTGGCGTAGAGTAGAGGGCGATTCCGTAGTCCAGACTGCTGGTTATGATCGCGTGGGTGACTATCTTTCTTGATTCGGGTAGGGGGAGGAATTCCATTTTAAGGTCTTGCGAATGATGCAGAGGGTGTTGAAGCAGGTGGAGGCGACGGCGTTGATCTGTCATGTCATGTCGAGGGAGGAGTTTAGTACGATGCTGAGGTTCTGGGCGAGGTCTGTGGGGGTGGAGGGGCATCCAGGATGCAACGTCCTTCATTCCTTCCTGTAAGCTGATTCTGTTGGTGACTGGCTCCTTTTGTGAGGGAGAGGATGAGCTGGGTGTCGTTGCCGTAGGAGACAGAGGCTGTGTTGGCCTCCCTCGCCACCATTGTCATACATGTAGATGTTGAAGTGCGTTGGGCTTAGCGAGGATCCTTGGGGAACTCTGCAGTTGATCTCTGTGGGTTTGGCGAGGAAGGGTGGTAGTCTGATTCTTTGGGTTCTGCCAGGTGAGAAAGGAGCAGAGCCATTCGAGTGGTTCCCTGTATGCCGGCGTCGTGGAGTCTGGTGGCGAGTGTGCGGTGGGAGACTGTGTCGAAGGCTGCGGAGAGTTTGAGTAAGATCAGGTCATCTGGGGCAGCGAGTAGGGCGGTCTCTATGCTGTGGAATCAGGATTGGGTCGAGGATGGAGTTATTTGATGAACTAATCCATAGGATCTGTGCATTGTTTGGACACCAAACTAGGGACTTGGTGCCAAGACTGATTCTGGGTGCCCGCAGGATATGTTGGCCTATAGATATGATAGCTCACAGTGCCAGTGTAAGCCCCTCCTAACCTACCAGGGAGAAAATGCTTTTTGGCAACCACTGAACATGACAACTGTTGGCACTTTTTTTTACCCATATTTTATTGGCATTTATGCTACAGCATTGCTTACATGTGCAGGTACATTTGTACTGATACATTCGTGGTGTATTTCCCCTCAAAACCATTTCATGATAAATTAACCCTCCCTCTCCCCTTGAGTTACTTGCTATTAGGTAAAACCCGGAAATCTATCCAAGGAGATGAGCAGATTTAAGGGCCCTGGGAGGCAGTTGGGGCCGTGCTGTCTCTCTCAGGTGTTTGGAACGGGTTGCACTAAATGCCCACCTTCTGGGTCCGTTGTTGCCACTCTTGAAGCGGTCCCTTCACTGTTAGCGTCTGCGTCAGATGCCACTAGTTCCCCCATAAGATCCTCCCAGGCTCTGGCGCTTGTCATTTTGCCTATTCCCCTGCTAGCCTCTCGGAGTAACAGTCTCCCCTCCGGCCCCGCCCATCTCTCGAGCTCTCTTCTCCAAGTGGCGAGTCTGGGCCCACCCGGCGCCTTCCAGTTCCTGGCGATCTCTCGCTTAGCTAAAATATAGGCAAGGTCCTAACTTCCCTGTCACTAGCCGTGTGAGGGAACCACCCTAAAAGGAAGTGTTCTGGGGGTCTGTGGGAGTTCTTTGTCAATCAGGTCACTGATTGTTTGTCTGATTGCCCCCCAGAACGGTAGCAGCGTGGGACAACTCCAGAACATATGGAGTATGTGCGCCTCCTTCTCCCCACACCTGGGCAAGCCGCAGAGTCCACACCAAAGTACCTTCGAATGCGAACTGGCGTAAAGTATGCCCTATGCAGCACATAGTAGTTAATTACCTTGAAGCGCGCGTTTTGAGATTTTCGGGGTGCGTTCTGGGATTTTGTGACGACTGTTACCACTTGGGGATCCTGGAAACCGTGCAGAACCTTTCGCTCAGTCACACGTGCTCACTTATTCTCGGAGAAGTATACAGAGAATACACAGTAGTTCGTTTTTAATATATTAATTGAACCAATGGTATTCTTGTATAGAATGCATGTGCTGCAATGATGAATAGACAGAAACAGAAAAGTGATTACAAGCACCAAAAGCGTGAATAGCAGATGTAGTTCTACCATGGTGCTAAAACAATGTATATATGCTCGCATATATACCAAGGCAGTAATCAAAAGTATTCCTACTATGCGAACCTTACTCTAAGTGTACCTAGAGCGTTTGTAGGTGTTAGAGCCAAGATTCCCCAAAAGGTTACTGCTGAAAAATAGGACCTGAAAGAAATGAGCTGCTTCGCTACGTGGGCCTAACTTGTGAATATAACATGACTGCATTTTTTAAATTGATTAGTGCCCCATTGGTAACTGCATGGAATGAGTTCCAACCTACTCTACATCTCTGATGCGACTTTCAATGTGCAAGTTAGAGGGTGCTTTCACTCTCCACCTCCTTAGTGTTTTCATACCAGTATTTGCTGTAATGATCATACACAGCCGCTACTTAGTTTTAAATCCACTTCAAGCTTTACTTTAGACATGCCTCCAATATTTATTTCCTGAAATGCCCTAGCTAATCTTCCCTCTCAGCAACTGTTCTGTAACGAGCTGTAGCGTCCAGACGATTCAACTTGTTTATGTATCTCGTTTCTTTGCCCACCAGTAACTTTCACTACTATTTACCTCATTTGCACTCTTTGCCGTTAATATTAATACATTTACACCTCTTTAACATACATCATTTTGTATGTAGCACTTAGTAAATTAAATGTACTGTTCTAAATTTTTGTTTTTTGCCCCGACTCAGAATAAGAGAGATGAGCACCTTCTGAAGAGGAGAAATGTGCCGCATGAAGATGTTGGTGAAGATTCTGATATTGACGCTGATTACAGAATGGTAATAGCCACTAATTTAATTTACAAAAGTTTCGGTGCTATACACCACTGGTTGTAACTCTTGGTTTTATTCCCTTTCTTTCTTAGCAAAACACGTCCCTTGAAGCAATCGTGCAGGTAAGCCTTATCAAATGTAAATTGCTCTCGACCTTGTCAAATGCTGTCGTTTATCGATTGAATTTAAAATCCTTTATTTATTGCAGAATGCTTCAAGTGATAACCAAGGTGTTCAATTAAGTGCCGTACAGGCTGCCAGGTAAAGAACTTATTGTTTTCAAGTTCATGAAACAGGCTAAAAAGTTTGTTTTATGCAGCATGCCATGGTCTACATGTCTGTTGCAATGCAGGTCCTGTTTATACATGGAAAGGAAACTAGGTGGCACATTGTAATATTGTAAAACGATGGTTTTTTTTTTTTCAAGTCTGTGGTGCGGATACTGTTAAACACCAAGCTTGGAGACTAAAAATGCATTCGTCTTTGCATGCTTTAACACAGTGGTTCTTAACCTTTTGACTTCTGTGGGCCCCTACTTATTCCTTACTAGAATCCAGGGACCCCCCCCAGTGAATCGTTATTTCAAGCAGGGGACACCTTCCTAAAGCAATTTCGGTTATTTGAACCTCAAATCAATAGACAAAACTATTGAAATGCGCATTAATCAAACAAATACACAAATGGCCAATATTTTATTTAACTTACAAATATAAAAAAAATAAAACCTTTTTAATGGAAGGTTGATGCTTTTCTAAATTAAATTGAGGACTCCGATCAATTATAGAATTTATATTGCGCTTGCCCTGGTCCCACGAAATAATCTTGAGGATGCCAGCATTTTAGTCTCCGAATTTCAACTTCCTTTGCAGTTGCGTGACCTTTTCAGTTTTATATTTTGTTTCTGATGTGTGTGTATATACACTTTATTAATCTATTCATATTTAATTTCCTAAGTAATTGCGGGCCTTCCTGAGTAGAACTTGCAGCCCCCCTCCAGGGTTCATGGATCACATGCTAAGAACTGCTGTTTTAGCACATTACAGCTAGACTTATTGGCTTTACCAGCGCTATTTAAACTTCTGCTGTATTAGCATACAGTGGTATTCAGGTATCACATTGTATATATATATATATATATTTTTTTTTTTACAGAAAACTGTTGTCCAGTGATAGAAATCCTCCAATTGATGATTTAATAAAATCTGGAATATTGCCTATTCTAGTACACTGCCTAGAAAGAGATGACAAGTGAGTATCCATAAATGTTTTTACTGCAATTAGTTTTGGCTTAAGTGTTGCCAGCATTCCACCATCATTTTCACACGCTGTGTGCATGGACTTTTGGGGAGTGGGTAGAATCTCTTGCCCAGAAAAGTATACAAGTTAAACTTCATTTTACCAGCTGATCTAGCACAGATTGTGGGGTCAACAGATAAGTGCTGCTTTTTTTCGTCTTGTACATTGTACAAATTGAATTTTCTGTAATCACGGAGCTGATTTGATGCTTGTCAAACATTTCACTTTTAGAGTCTTGAACTAGTCATCAACTATATAGCAAGCTTTTTCACATTCCTTTTAAGTTCACCTTGAGCACCCAGTGGTTTAAAGACCAGTTTAAAGTCCTTGCTCCTGAGTAGGTCCACTCATTTCTGAGCAGTGAGTCATAGTAAAATTTCTCTTTACCCCAGTCCGTATTTGATCAGGTAAAATAATTCTAGGGAAAACTGTCCCTTACGGAAAATGTGACAGTAGTCTTGTGATTGAAGATGTTAGAAGTGTTTCTATATTTATGCTTTATGTAAAATAAATATTTTGTTTTGTGTTTTAGCCCTTCTTTGCAGTTTGAAGCTGCATGGGCCTTGACGAACATTGCTTCTGGAACCTCCGAACAAACTCAAGCCGTAGTTCAGTCTAGTAAGTAAAAACACATAGGAGTGACTCCGTGCTCTCATTTCAGAAATAACATATATATGTTACAATCACAACTGCAGTGATTTTCAGGTTTTTGCACCTCTGGCTTTAGTTTGCTGCTTTTCCATATGTTAAGTTGGACTTATGCACACCATGCGTTCTAACATGCCATATAAATACTCACAGACTCTTTTCTTGTATATTCTTGCAGCAAAACAAAATCTTATTTACTAAGTGGGGCCTTTTTCTCTTCTTAACATGTCTTGCGTTCTTGATTTACTTCTGCAGTTGCTATTTGGTTTTTGTTTTGCACCTGTAATCCTTTCTCTGATTGCATTGTTGCTCAGGCAATCCACCCATTCTTGTTGAAGCCTGTTTGACTGGAAAGTGCTACGTGAATGCCCAGTCACTGCTCATGTTAAAACTCTATCCTCTCCTATTGCTGGCTTGTGTGCTTGCCTTCTTTACATACGTCATTCTGTCATAGGCTGCGGAGAATTAATGTGAAAGTTGATAATTAATGAAACTCCAGAAGATCTGCAAGAGCATTGAGACTTACTGACCTTGAATCGCACACGAGGAAAAGTGAGAGGCGAAAGCTACTACCCTTTAGAAATTTTAAATGGGTAAAATGGCATTCTAACCCATCATGCGTTGCAAGCTGGACCTTCTGATATTTTGGAACTAAAGATACAAAAGTAATTGTGAAGCATCCGAAAACTAAAGATACTTACAGTTTAACAATTTGAGAGCAGCAAAAAAGACTGATTTGTCAGGTATAGAAAGTTGTAATCTTAGAAAGAAAGCTTGGTGTATGTTAGCCATCAGGTGTTTATTGAATTTTCTGCAGTCTGGTTTGTGATGCAAAATCGAGGGAAGGGAGGTTGAAGGCCGTGTCCTTGGAGTGTTTACATCTTAACTGAAAATGTCACTGTTGATGACACACTCTAATGTACAAGGTAACTACCCCTTTGGCATCTAATTGGAGTGATGAGTAAGCAATTTGGAGACCTACTGTTGAGCATTGTATTCAGAGCATTATGATCAAGACCGTTAAAGTCTACCAGAGAGGATTCAATGCAGATATGTGAGTGCAGAGCAGCAACCATTTACAGTCTTTGGTCACATACAGTATTCAGTCAATACCCTGCCATAGTTGGAAGAATTCTGCAGAGGTGGAATAGCAGTTTTGATCATGTTCACTTGTGAATTAAAGGCGGCTGTGGGGAGGGCGTGAATACAACTAGCCCCAAGCTGTGGATCACTGAGGCTTCACTGAGTTTCCTCCATTTGAACCCCATGTTCAAATGGAGGCAAGGCGAATTCCTTATTTCATATATATAGGCACACACCGACTGCTCAGTGGTGCTAAGGCGGAACATAACTCTTCCGATGTGGTAGTCTGAGACCGACAGACCACAGAGTGAGAGTGGAAGGGGTTGGCTTGGAAGGCAAGCATTACACTGACTATACATGCTCCACCACCATTGAAATTTTGGACCCAAGTATATTTTCTTCGCTCGGGGAATCTGTTTCATTGGCCCATGCAGGATGGACTGCTGGACTATGCCACATACCTGTATCGACATACAACTGCTGCCCTAAGGGGCATGAATTGTCTCCAATGCCAAATATCTCTGCAAGCCATTACTCCAGGAAACCAAAAGAGGGAAGGAAATTGTGTGTGCTATGACTGCCAGGAGTCGTCTGAAGAATTTTAAGCAGAGGTGGGAAAGTCGGTGAGAGAGAATCCACCCCCAGTCAACATGAGGATTGAAAAGTGATCTGCATGAGAGCTTCCACAATATATTTGTGTTTATATATTTTTTGTGACGACGTTGGGGAAAAATGTCGGTGTCAAAACCACTGAAATTTACCAGTTCTTGTTCTCTTGTAACTATCACTCATGCCCTAAGGTAACTATTACACTTTCCCCTGCCATGCAGTGTTTTTCATCAATGATGTTATTTCAGATGTTGCAGTCATGTTATCAATGAATTTTCTCATTCATATTGTGTATTATCTGACCTTTTTATATGAATTCATTTGTTTCTGGCAGAATATTGATATTGAAGACCGCTGTGCTGCAGAATTTTGTCCTGACTATATGCCGATTAGCAACCCTAGAATACATAGTTAAATGGGGAACGTGTTCCTAATGGCAGTGTGGGAAAATTGAAGTAAGAGTTGTTACATAAGTAGGGGAGTGCTTTTTGCTGAGCCCCCAACTCACTTTTCAAGTTAGTAACGGTCTTTTGTTTTTCAGATGCTGTGCCCCTGTTCTTAAGATTATTGCATTCAAATCATCAAAATGTTTGTGAGCAAGCTGTCTGGGCACTTGGCAACATCATAGGTTTGTATTATAATTAACCTGTTTGCTTCGATTCTTGAATTTCGATGTCTTAGTGACCATTATACCATATACCCAGTTTTTCCGTCCTCGTGAATCATTTTTCTCTTTAAAGGATGTACCGGTTACTTTTGTGTTCTCTGTAGTTAAGCATGAGTTTGCTCTCATGATTTTTCACTCTAAATATGTCCTTTTAAAACACCAGCCTGCAATGTTTGAACTTGCAAAATTGGCAACATAATTTTCGTGATGTATACATGAGGGATCAGGAATGCCTCCGTAAGCGGAACATTTACATTTTAGGTCAGTCGTTGTATAGTGAAGTAATCAGGAGAGAACTGTTAAATGATATATAAAAGTGGGGAAAATGTGTTACTGTGTTGGGTATCAAGTGTAGGAAGCTGGCTCTGTATATACTATACCAAAATGAGTTATAGTGTGCACAGTCTAGTGGCACCCCAAAGGTAGGCAGAGGTAGAAGGCAACTTACTCTCTATTTGTGGTAGTGTGGGCTAGCAGTAAGGCTTTATCAGAGGGTAGTGTAAGCATTTGTTGTACACACGCAATCAGCAAATGACATCACACACTCAAAGACTGAACTCGGACCAATTTGATTTGTATACAAATTATTTAGTTTATTTAGTCCCAAGAGTCCGGCAAGGCAGGCACAGGTAAGTATATTTGATAGTTTTCAAGGCGGGTTGAAAAATACAAGCAAGCTGAATGAAAATAACTTTGTTACAGGTTTGTAAATGCTTTCAATACAGTAGAAATTACTGTTTGATTACTTTGAATTACTTTGCAGATTATTTTCTAGATTACTTTTTCTCCTCCGTGTGATACACCATTATCACAGTAGACATTTCCTAGAGAAAAGCGTTTTTTTTTTAAATTTTTTTTTTTTAGTAGTTTCACTTTTTCAAAGTTCCATACAAAACCAACTCCAAACTTTGAACATTTGTCAAGGGAAAAACAGTCAATGTATTCCTATGGAGAGAAATGAAGTTATCGGTTTACAGTTACTTAATTTGTTTTGGGAGTTGTGTAAGGAAGTGGGTTTCTGTTGCAGTAACCCTCCCACTTTTTACCTGATGCACTTTTCCTTGGTGTGCTCTGGGTCCCTGCCAATCAGGTACCCAAGACCTGTGTTCCTTACCTAAAATATGTACTAAAGCCTAAACCCAATTGACATCTCTGGCCACATGTCAGCCCCTGGTAAATGGTACCCAGGGCATTGTGACAAGAGAAGACCCCTAAGGGCTGCAGCACTTATTGTGCCACCCTTAGGGGCCCTGTACCCTCACTCACTTCCTTTGCAGGCTGAGTGTCCTGGTGCAGAACTAAACAGTCGAAATGCCATGCCCACAAACCCACTGCCCTGTCATACATCAGCCACCCCTCTAGCTGGGTGACCTATGCCAGTGGTGAGGACACAGGTGCATGAGCCCTGTGCCCCTACAGTACCCAGGGCCATTCCTGGGCACTAAGTGCAGTGCTGCCATTAAGAGTATATGGTGCTGTGAGGTTGTCATTACAAACTCCACGGCACCGTATTGGCTACACTCAAGACTGACAAGTTTGATATCAAACTTCTCAGCACATTAAGCCCACACTGATGCCATTGTGGGATTCAATGTAAAATGCACTACAGAGGGCATCTTAGAGATGCCCTCTGAAACCTAACCTACAATCCATGTCTTGTCTGAGAGGCTGTCTAGGCTGCCACACAGCAGACATGTTGCTGGACCTCTGGGTGGAGAGCCCCCGCTCTCCTGGGCCTGCAACAGTGCACATCCTGGGCGAGGTGCTAGGTCTCCTCCCCCAGGATGGGCAGGGGGAAACTTCAAAGGCATGCCGCCTTTGTGAGCTTCTCCAGGCCACTTGCTGTACTCGGCAACTGGCCCCCACCGGTTCTGGCCCCCACTCTGGCGGGAAGACCAGCGGCAAACTTTACGTGAGGAAAGGGGGGGGGGGGTGTACCAGCCTGTGCCAACTCCATCCCTCAGGTGGGAGAGGTGAGGTGAAGCCCAACTCCGGGCTCTGGCCATCTTGAGGATGGGGAGCCCTGACCAATCACAGCTAGGCTCCTGCCCCCCCTCCCACCGGATAGTAGCAGGATAGGGGGTGTACTCACCCCAGGACAGGGACCCTTTGGTCCCTGCTCTCACCCTACCTGTAACGCCCCTAAATTTAGTACTTGGGGGCACCCTGAACCTCCCTTCCTCAGATTCCAGATTCTAAACTAGCAAAGAAGAAAGAAGACCTGCCGTCCAGCTGCTAAGAAGACACCAACTGCTATGGCCCCAGCCCTACCGGCCTGTCGACCCTGCTTCTGCTAAATCCCGGCACCTCCTGCGTCCAGCAACCTCACAAACCCCGGAGGACCTGGCTAACTTGTGACTCTGAGCACCTGGGACTCCCACGAGCAGTGGCTCTGCTGAAAGCAAGTTTCTAACTCCTGGCATCTGCCCGGAACCGCGAACCGTGCGCACTCTGCACCTGCCAAGCCTGGCCTGTGCCGGAGTGGGCAAAGACCCAGAGGGCTTAAACCCCCCCCCCACCCCCCCACCCCGTGACTGACCCCGAATCCGGCACCCAAGGACCCACCTCGACGCGATCAACAGAGGGTAAGATTTCCGACATCAAAAGGCACCCCTCTGCCCGACTCCTGGGTACCTACCTATCCTCCAACTACCCAACTTACCTCTCGAAGTGGTGGCTGCGCCTGAAGAATAGTCGTCCCCGAGCTTGCAGCGTTTGTTCGTCCTTGAGCTTTCCCATTGAAATCCATTGAGTGCCCGAAGGCTCAAAAGCACCATGCACCCAGCCGCCCGAGTGACCCTGGCAGTGCAACTTCTACTCCTACCTATTTGCCCTGAGAAAGTGACCAGGAGCCCAGCTCCCACAGCCGCGTGGCCTGCTAGTCAGCAGCCACCAACCAAGGCTCCCCTGCCTTCCATAGGATAACATTGGGCCTAACTCTGCACCCGGCTGCCCCAGTGTCACGGAGGGTGTAACAACTGTACTTACCTAACCCTGGGAGACCCCTGAGTATGTGCCCAGGACCTTAACTCTGCCAGTCGAGTACTTACCCAAAAGCCGATAACTCACTTTTCTTCCATAGGGTAACATTGGCCGGTTTCACTGGAGAATTCTTCAAAGTGTGGAGTTTCTAAACTTTAAAATATTCACCTAATTTCAACCGAGTAACAAACTGAAATACTCACCTGCTATTAGGAGACATCTTGGTGCCCAGCACTGACCTTGAAAAGTAGTTACAACCGTACTTGCCACTAACTCCATTTTTCTCCCATAAGAAACCATTGACTGTTTTGCAAACTACAAATATTCTTTAAAAATCGTACCAACTGTGAAAACGCAATTACTTGCCTGTTTTAGATAGATGCCCCAGTACTGAGCCTAGGAGCCCAGCAATGGATTACAAAAGTAACGAGAACATACTTTACCCGTAACTTGAATTTTCTCCCATAGGAAACCATTGACAGTTTTCTATGAAATTTCTTCTAAGTGTCGATTTTGCAAACTTTTAAATAGTCCTTAAAATCGCCTTTGTAACTTAAACGCAGTTTCTCAACTGCTTACAGGTGGTACACTAGTGTTGGATCTAGGATCCAACACTGACCTAGAAAAAGTAACCATAACCACACTTACCTGCTAAGTGAATTTCCTTCCATTGGATAACATTGATAATTTGATTAGCAAAAGTTTCGAAGTGTCAACTTTAAAAATAGCAAAATATTGTTTAAAAATCGCAACAGTAACTAAAACGAATTTACTCACTTGTTTCCAAGAACTGTCCCAGGACTGAATCTAGGATCCAGTCCTGGAGTTAGAAAAGTAATCCTGAAAGTAATCAATTGCACATAACTTAAAATTCCCATCGAGCTCAATGTTTGTTTGAAATTGTGTTACCTATTGCAACAAAACTAACTATCTGCAAAAGTCAATTGCCTATTGCAAAGTATTTAAAGCATCTCATTCTGAGAGAGTATATTTTGATACCTATTGTTGGTTCTAATATAAAACTATATATTTTTTATATAAACCATTGGCCTAGAGTTCAGTTATTGAGTGTGTGAGACCATTTGTTGACTGAGTGTGTACAACAAATTCTTTACACTGTCCTCTGATACTGCCTTATTGCTCGACCAAGCTCCCACTTTAGAGAGTAAGGTTATATCTAACTTTAGCCTCTGCCAAACCTCTGAGGACTGTGGACTCTGTACACACTGTACCTATTTGGGAACAGTATCTACAGAGCCAATTTCTCACAAGTTGGTATTCTGGAGTTAGAACCAGGGTTCCCCCAGGGTCAAGCATTCACTCTCAAAACACCCTCAGCAGGACTAGGGTGGACGGGTGCTGAGTGCTAAGGCCAAATGCTAACCAATGAGGGATAGGGGTCCTCATTTTGGTGGCTGCTCACGAGCAGGCCACAAGGTTGTGGGAGAATATCTTCTGGGGTTAGACTCTCTGGGCAAAGGGTATCTGGTTTATCACACAAAGTACACCCGCAGAGGCGGCAGGGTGCCGTTCTGGCATCAGGTGTCCTGCTTTCAATGGGCTTTGCCGGTTTTGGTTTTTAGCTGCAGGCTCGGTCCTGGAAGACTTCTGGGGGGAACAAACGGCTGGGAAGGTAAGTTGGAGGGCTCGGATGTAGGTGCACCTCTGGTTCTTTCTCCAGGGCACAGAGCGGCTGGATGCATGGGTGTCTTTTGAGGTCTGATGTCACCTTACCGGCCCACCTGCGGTTGGGGTGGGGTCTCTGTGCAGAGGCTGCATGTGACGTTGGGGGGGGGGGTCCTGGAGGGGTCAATCCACGGTTACTCGGACTCTGGAGCGCTGGGGGACCTTGCTGGGACCGGTGGGCCACTCTGACTTGGGCTGGATGCGTCGGGTGCTGTGGTGATTCCAGGTGTCTGGTTTTTGTCCTCAGCAGGCCTGGAGTCTTTCTTGGCCATTTCTTTTGAACAGAGCTGCTGTTCACAGGGGATCCAGTTTTCGTTGAAGGCAGTCAGTCCTCCCTGGGGTTCTGGAGGTCATTGGCTGCAGGACAAATTGACTTTTGGCGCAACGTCTCAGGAAACTACTGACGGGTTGGAGGACTGGAGCCAAGTCAGTTCTTCTCTGCTGGGCGTCTTCTTGCCTCGTTCTTCTTAGGTTGAGGAATCTGTCTTGGTTAAAGGCTACCCCTAAATATTGTAATTTATGCAGAGTTTTAGGGTTCTCTAGGTCGGTAGCCTATAGCCTACTGACCTTAGGGTGACTGCACCCATTGTGTGCTCACCCCATGCATGGGAGATGGGTGCAATCCCTAATCCTGATTGGAGAGTGCCTGCCATCTACAAGATGGCAGGCACTGAAGAGGGGGCTTCACATCCCCCTCCCCCACCTGAGGGGGGGGGGGGTGGCAGAGGTAGGCACACCTTCTGGGCTATGCTAATTTTTCCTGATTGTCTAACTGCTGAAAAGGAGGGAAGAAAGGAAGGGGGCCTGCTCTGAAAGCAGGCGGGGCTAGGGGTCGCATTACAAAGGTGGCAAGGCCATTGAAGCTCTCTTGCCACAGATGGCTCTTCCTGGCCTTTGGAGGTTTGACCACCTCCGCCCAGGAAAGGTTTGTTTCTGTGATCAGGGAGCGAAGGCTCCCACCCCAGGGCTCCAGAACATGTCTCGTGGTGGCAGGCTGGTGTGTACCAATCAGGGAACCCACCAGAGGCTGGTTGTTTTTCAGATGCCCTCTGAGTGCATTTTTTAATTAAATCCCACACAGGCATCAGTTTTCAGAAAAGCCATTTGGCACTCTTTGGCCACAGTCAGTCCCTTGTAAATGGTACCTTGGTACCAAGGGCACTGTGGCCAGGGAAGGCCTCTAAGGGCTGCAGCACTTCTTATGCCACCATTAAAGGTCCTTTACACACACTCACTCCTACCACCCCACCCCGGCTGCCTCTTTTGGTGCAGAACAGAGACGAGTCGATGTGGCACCCATCTGTGTGCCAGGCCTACAACCCACTGCCCTGGCATAGGTCACCCCTCTAGCTGGGTGCACTATACCAGTGGTGTGGGTACAGGTGCATTCCATTCTTATACATTGTAAATGCAGTGCTGCCATTAAGAGTTTATGGTGCTCGGAGTTTACGAACTACACAGCACCATAATGGCTACACTGAAAAAATGAAGTATGGCATCAAACGTTTCAGCGCATTAAACCCACACTGATGCCAGTGTGGGATTTATTGAAAAATGCACACAGGGCATTTTAGAGATGTCCCTCAGAAAACTAACCCTCCTCTGGTGTCCAGGCTCAGTGGCTGCTCACCAGCTGCCACCACCAGACATGCTTCTGGACCCCTGGGTCGAGGGGGGGGGAGGGGGGGGGGAATCTGAAACAATGCACATCCTGCGACGAGGTGCCAAGCCTCCACCGCCGCCCCCCAACCTCTCTCCCCCCCAACCTCTCTCCCCCCACCTCTCTCTCCCCCAACCTCTCTCCCCCCAACCTCTCTCCCCCCACCTCTCTCCCCCCCACCTCTCCCCCCACCCCCCCCCTCTCTCCCCCCCCATCTCTCCCCCACCTCTCTCCCCCCCACCTCTCTCCCCCCAACCTCTCTCCCCCCCCAACCTCTCTCCCCCCAACCTCTCTCCCCCCCAACCTCTCTCCCCCCCCACCCTCTTCCCCCCAACCTCTCTCCCCCCAACCTCTCTCCCCCCCAACCTCTCTCTCCCCCAACCTCTCTCTCCCCCAACCTCTCTCTCCCCCCAACCTCCTCTCTCCCCCCAACCTCTCTCTCCCCCCAACC